>NC_059173.1:60443975-60758975 GCF_019923935.1 Bubalus bubalis
CAGATTTATCAGAAACCTCAGCAAGATCATCAGTACAAACAGGTCTTGGAAGAACAAGACCTCCAAAAACAGTTACTTGTTATCTTACTATTGTAATTGCTGTTGCTGGTAGGAAAAAAACATATATTCAAACCTAGGACAGCTGGTCTAAAATGAAACAAATATTTAATCTCATTTAATTTCCCTGAAATTGCCTGATAACTAAGAGGATCAGAAAATTGAGAAATAAGCATCTTCAGAGATGAAACCCCAATGTTGACAACCTCTCGGGAAGAAGAAAAATTTTAAACGGACTATGTTGACACTAGCAAGCATTTTGTTCTGAATCATTATACTCTTTCTATATTGTTAATTCTCTTCAAAGAACGTGGACATCAGAGACTATAATCTTTCACTGTGTGTTTCTAGACCATCCCACTGTTTGCACATTGAACCAGATATATCACTCCAGGCATCTCTGGTGGCTCAGATGGTAAAGAATCTGCCTGCAATTCAGGAGAGCTAGATTCAATCCCTGGGTCGGGAAGATCTCCTGGAGAAGGGAATGGCAACCCATTCCAGTATTCTCGCCTGGAAATTCTATGGACACAGGAGTTTGATGGGCTACAGTCTATGGAGTCGCAGAACTGGACATGACTGAGTGACTATCATCACTTCACTTCATATCACTCCAAGCTGAAAGACAGAAAATTCCTGATAAGTTGAAGAACGGCCCCAGATCTTGTCAAATTACATAGTTCAGAGATCATTCAGTGATTCAAACTACACAAATATCAGCTAGTCAAAAAATTATTGATGTGTGTGAATTGCTTGTGTGTGTGTGTATACAAGAATATGAGTGAGTAATCAAAAGAGACCAAAGCTCCTCTGTTTTAGAAAGGAGTTGGAGCAAAATTTGATATCCACAGAAGAAAACTATCCAAAGTATATGTTTCAGATATCTGGTGGCTCAGGAGTAAAGAATCTGCCTGCCAAGCCAGGAGATGGAAGTTTGATCCTTGGGTCAGGAAGACCCCCTAGGCAAGGAAATGGCAACCCACTCCAGGATTCTTGCCTGGGAAATCCCATGGACAGAGGAGCCCAGCAGCCTACAGTCCATGGGGTAGCAAAAAGCTGGACACAACTTAGTGACTAAATAACAGCAACAAAAATATATAATGAGTCAAATAAAACTCTGTCTAAACTTAAATGTACTCCATTAGTGATAATTTCTCCAGGTCAATTTACAACCCTATCAAAAGCAAGAAAAAATCAACAATAACAAAAAATAAGAAAAAAAAAAAAAGATCCCCAGATCACATATCTTGGGGCATATGTGAATTTTCAGAGGAGTCACATAGGACATCTGAGTGTTAACCATGGACTTCAGTTCAGTTCAATTCAGTCACTCAGTCGTGTCCGACTCTTTGTGACCCCATGAATCGCAGCACGCCAGGCCTCCCTGTCTATCACCAACTCCCGGACTTCACTGAGACTCATGTCCATCGAGTCGGTGATGCCATCCAGCCATCTCATCCTTTGTCGTCCCCTTCTCCTCCTGCCCCCAATCCCTCCCAGCATCAGGGTCTTTTCCAATGAGTCAACTCTTAGCATGAGGTGGCCAAAGTATTGATGTTTCTGCTTTAGCATCAGTCCTTCCACTGAACACCCAGGAGTGGTCTCCTTTAGGATGGACATGGACTTACTTATCAAATAAAAATGTAGTAGCAAGTCTGTGATATCATGTGAATTATACTTGCCAAAGGATGATTATGTAATTTTTGGTAAGTAGAGAGGTTTTTTTTTTTTAAATTTCTTTATTTTATTTGGAGGATAATTACTTTACAGCATTGGGTTGTAATAATGATGATGGGTTTTGACATATATCAACATGAATTGGCCATAGGCATACATGTGTCCCTTCCCTCCTGAATCCCCCTCCAACCTCCCTCCTCACCTCACCTTTCCAGGTATTTGAGAGAATAGCATTGAAACATATATGTTACCATATGTAAAACAGATAGCCAGTCAAAGCTTGATGTGTGATGCAGGGAACCCAAAGCCAGTGCTCTGTGAAGTAGAGTTTTGCTCTATAAAAGGTACTTGCCATCAATGTGCATGCTGCTGCTAAGTCACTTCAGTCATGTCCGACTCTGTGCGACCCCATAGATGGCAGCCCACCAGGCTCCCCCGTCCCTGGGATTCTCCAGGCAAGAACACTGGAGTGGGTTGCCATTTCCTTCTCCAATGCATCAAAGTGAAAAGTGAAAGTGAAGTCGCTCAGTCGTGTCTGACTCTTAGCGACCCCCTGGACTGCAGCCTACCAGGCTCCTCCGTCCATGGGATTTTCCAGGCAAGAGTACTGGAGTGGGGTGCCATTGCCTTCTCCAGTGCATACCACTACACTTAGGTTAAGTGTTTTATGTTTTCAAATCAGCCAGATTTTGCCAACACTTCTTTTTCACAACATATACCTAGTTTCAATTGAACAAATGCTCTTTGACCACCTACTATATACAGGGCACTAGATTAGATACTGCTAAAAGTAGAAGGATAAACTGCCTCACAATTCAGAATACAGGAAATCTGAGAATCTTTTAAAAATTAACCTATTTGATCTGTATTTAGAATTACTAAATATATTAACAATCGTATCTCTATATAAACACATCATATGATTTTTTTCCCTACTTTTCCTTTTTTAACATTACTAACACTCTATTTAGGGAATAAAGTAATCAGTATACTCACAGAAACATCTAATTAGTTAGGATGTCATTCATGGACATTCCCATAATTTCAAAAACTCGATAATTTAGAGTATATATATTTAGGTCTTTTTATGAAGTGTAAACAGCTCCAGAATCCCCAAGGAGTGAAGAAATGCTGGCCTTCATTTTGGCAAACTTTTCAATTCATGCCAGATCACTCATTCAACTGGAATTTTATCAGCAAGAACAGATCCAGTTTTTGTGGGATCCAAAGCTGATACAATCTGGGGGCTCTTCTTTAAGAAAGGAATGCAAAATTAGTTCCAGGGAGAGGGGCTAAAAAGTTTAAGCTTCATTAGCTTCTGAGCAAATCTGTCTCTGGTTTTCAGCCATCAGTAATGAGCTTTTGCTAATGACATGATGTAAAACAGAGCAACAAGTATCTGAAACTTAAGTTGGGGCGGAAACATATTTCTCTGAAATTGAATTATAGGAGCTATGTGGACTTTTGTGAAAATGAGCTCCTGAGATACTCGCCTCTCCCAGAAACCTCTAACGTTACCATGCACAGCATCAGGAGAAGGCTCAATGTTAATCACTCATTTCCCCTTTCAATCTGTCTCAATTACTGTTACGGGATGCTTCAATTAGTCATTCTCCTCTCCAGGGATAGGGAGAGATCACAGATAACTCATCCCAAATAGACTTCACAATTTGAATGCCTCCATCCTGCTAAAGAAAAATCTTCACTGGAGACAAGCAAGATTTGCTATCATCCACTCTGTACTCTGTCAATGCCACTCTTTCATCAGACAAAGAGAAGCCATAAGTCTTCTGGGATGGTGAACCTTCTTTTCCCTTCCCCCAGAGGAGTGAGTTCTGTTTCTCTCACACATTCAGCCCAAGACAGCCACAGGCAATTGTTTTTAAAACTGCCCTTGGATGGCCCTTTCCAGAAGGTAGCCCCTGAGACAGACAACCATGTTATCAGTCATCTAGACAGCATTTATCCCTTTTTTTATGCCTGTTCTCCACCTGTTACAAGAAGACTATTTAGCCCTAGAGTCTAAAATCTGTGAAACAAGGTATTCAATATCTCTTTAAGAAGTATATATGGTATCAGTGACAGAATGATCTCTGTTTATTTCCAAGGTAAATCATTCATATGATAGTTATCCAAGTCTATGCCCCAAGCACTAATGCTGAAGAAGCTGAAATTTAATGGTTCTGTGAGGAACTACAAGACCTTCTAGAACTAACACCAAAAAAAAGATGTCCTTTTCATGATAGGGAACTGGAATGCAAAAGTAGGAACTCAAAAGATACCTAAGTAACAGGCAAGTTTGGCCTTGGTGTACAAAATGAAGTAGGGAAAAGGCTAACAGAGTTTTGCCAAAAGAATGCACTGGTCATAGCAAACACCCTCTTCCAATACCACATTTTGATATTTGGCAAAACTAATACAGTTATGTAAAGTTTAAAAATAAAATAAAATTAAAAAAAAAAAAAAGAGATGACTCTATACATGGACATCACCATATGGTCAATACCAAAATCAGATTGATTACATTCTTTGCAGCCAATGATGGAGAAGCTCTATAGTCAGCAAAAACAAGACTGGGAGCTGACTGTGGCTCAGATCATGAACTCCTTATTGCAAAATTCAGACTTAAGTTGAAGAAAGTAGGGAAACCACTAGACCATTCAGGTATGACTTAAATCAAATCTCTTACGATTATACAGTGGAAGTGACAAATAGATTCAAGGGATTAGATCTGATAAGACAGAGTGCCTGAAGAACTATGGATGGAGGTTCGGGACATTCTATAGCAGGCAGTGATCAAGATCACCCCCAAGGAAAAGAAATGCAAAAAAGCAAAATGGTTGTCTGGGGAGGGCTTACAAATAGTTGAGAAAAGAAGAGACACAAAAGGCAAAGGAGAAAAGGAAAGATATACCCATTGAATGCAGAGTTCCAAAGAACAGCAAGGAGAGATAAGAAAGCCTTCCGTAGTGATCAATGCAAAGAAATAGAGGAAAACAATAGAATGGGAAAGACTAGAGATCCCTTCAAGAAAATTAGAGATACCAAGGGAACATTCCATGCAAAGACAAGCACAATAAAGGACAGAAACAGTATGGACCTAACAGAAGCAGAAGTTATTAAGAAGAGGTGGCAAGAACACACAGAAGAACTATTAAAAAAAAATCATAGTGACCCAGATAACCACGAAGGTGTGATCACTCACCTAGAGCCAGATATCCTGGAGTCCAAAAACAAGTGAGCCTTAGGAAGCATCACTATGAACAAAGCTAGTAGCTATTTCAAATCCTAAAAGATGATGCTGTGAAAGTGCTGCACTCAATATGCCAGCAAATTTGGAAAACTCAGCAGTGGCCACAGGACTGGAAAAGGTCAGTTTTCATTCCAATCTCAAAGAAAGGCAATGCCAAAGAATGTTCAAATTACTGCACAATTGCACTTCTCTCACATGCTAGCAAAGTAAGGCTCAAAATTCTGCAAGCCAGGCTTCAGCAGTTTGTGAACTGAGAACTTTCAGATGTTCAAGCTGGATTTAGAAAAGGCAGAGGAACCAGAGATCAAATGACCAACATCAGTTGGATCATAGAAAAAGGAAGAGAGTTCTAGAGAAACATCTACTTCTACTTTATCAATTATGCCAAAGCCTTTGACTGTGTATATCCCCATAAACTGGAAAATTCTAAAAGAGATGGGGATACCACATCATCTTACCTACCTCATGAGAAATCTGTATGCAGGTCAAGAAGCAACAGTTAGAACTGGACATACAATGGACTGGTTCCAAATTGGAAAAGGAGTACGTCAAGGCTGTATAGTGTCACCCTGCTTATTTAACTTATATGCAGAGTACATCATGCGAAATGTTGGGCTGGATGAAGCACAAGTTGGAATCAAGATTGCCGGGAGAAGCATCAATAACCTCAGATATACAGATGCTGCTGCTGCTGCTAAGTTGCTTCGTTGTGTCCGACTCTGTGCGACCCCATAGACAGCAGCCCACCAGGCTCCCCCATCCCTGGGATTCTCCAGGTAAGAACACTGGAGTGGGTTGCCATTTCCTTCTCCAATGCATGAGAGTGAAAATTGAAAGTGAAGTCTCTCGGTGGTGCCCTACTCTTAGCGATCTCATGGACCGCAGCCTACCAGGCTCCTCCATCCATGGGATTTTCCAGACAAGAGTACTGGAGTGGGGTGCCATTGCCTTCTCCGGATATACAGATGACACCACCCTTATGGCAGAAAGCGAAGAGGAACTAAAAAGCCTATTGATGAAAGTTAAAGAGGAGAGTGAAGAAATTGGTTTAAAATTAAACATTCAAAAAACTAGGATCATGGCATTTGGTCCCATCACTTCTTAGCAAATACATGGGGAAACAGTGAAAGACTTTATTCTTTTGGGCTCCAAAATCACTCTAGATAGTGACTGCAGCCATGAAATTAAAAGATGTTTGCTTCTTGAAAAAAAAAGCTATGACCAACCTAGAGAGCATATTAAAAAGCAGAGAAACAACTTTGCCAACAGAGGTCTGTTTAGTCAAAGCTATGGTTTTTCCTGAAGTCATGTATAGATGTGAGAGTTGGATCATAGAAAGCTGAGCGCTGAAGAATTGATGCTTTTGAACTGTGGTGTTGGAGAAGACTCTGGAGACTCCCTTGGACTGCAAGGAGATCAAACCAGAAAATTGTTAAGGAAATCTGTCCTGAATATTCATTGCAAGGAGTGATGCTGAAGCTGAAGCTCCAATACTTTGGCCACCTGATGTGAAGAACTGACTCATTGGGAAAGACCCTGATGTTGGGAAAGATTGAAGGCAGGAGGAGAAGGGGATGACAGAGGATAAGACGGTTGGATAGTATCACCGACTCGATGGACATGAGTTTGAACAAGCTCTGAGAGGTGGTGATGGACAGGGAAGCCTGGCGTGCTACAATCTATGGGGTCGCAAAAAGTCGGGCACAACTGAGCAACTGAACTGACTGACAGCAGCAGTAGTCTACAGACGATTACATAGAAAATAATGATTTCTAAATCCAGAAACAGGAATGACTCCTGTCATTAGACAAAGCATTAGTGAAGTTGCTCAATTGTGTCTGACTCTTTGCAACCCCATGGATTGTAGCCTACCAGGCTCCTCCATCCATGGGATTTTCAAGGCAAGAGTACTGGAGCAGGTTGCTGTTTCCTTCACCAAGACAAAGCATTGGATCTCTCTAAAAATAAATGATTACCAAAATGTCTACATAACTAGAAGTCTTTTATGCATTCGTAAGCGTCATTTTATCTGATTGCTGTAGTTATACAATGTGTGTAATCTGCGTATCATAATCATAAGAAAAAAGAAAAAAATCAACTTTTTGTAAAAAAAAAAAACAATAACACACAACTAAGTTGTTTGGGTTCTATGATTATGATATGGAGATTACAAACTGCATAACTACAGCAATCAGATAAAATGACATTTATGAATGGATAAAAGACTTCTAGTTCTGTAGACATTTTGGTAATCATTTATTTTCCTGGAGAAGGACTAAATGAGCTCAAGGACTGTGTGTGAAATGGTCTGTTTCTGATCAATCATTTCTTCTTTTGTGCTGTCACTGGATGTACACTATTACTGCGCTCGTGTCATGTGTAATTATTGGGATGGTCAAAAAGTTTGCTCGGGTTTTCCTATGCTGCGAAGCCACTTCAGTCGTGTCCGACTCTGTGCGACCCCATAGATGGCAGCCCACTAGGCTCCCCCGTCCCTGGGATTCTCCAGGCAAGAACACTGGAGTGGGTTTCCATTTCCTACCCCAAAGAAGTTTTCAACCAATCCAATACTTTTTCTCATGACTGTTACACCACAGACTATAAACTCCCAAAGCTGGGGTGAAGGGGGGGCACCGGGACTGTTTTCATTATGCCTCCTTAGTGATGAGTAGAGTGCTGACTCATGGTAAGCACTCAATGAGCAGATTAGTGAAATCATGGAATGGATCATAGTAAATCATGGAATGGATCATAGTAAATCATGGAATGGATCATAGGAGACGGGGAGATTTCAACACTTTAAAATTGGAATTGGAATTTTGCTCTTCAATTAAACATGAGTGGCAGGGAGCCCAATATTTTAGGAATCAATGTGGCATTCTGAAAATCAAATACTGAGGCTACTATATAAAAAGCAACCACAAAAGATGTTCTCTACAGAACTGAGCAATGCTAAGTATGGAATGATTCTTTTTCAATACATGGTAAAGTTTCTTTCTAGAAAAAACTTTTCAAAACCTAGAGAGTAAACATATTCCAGCTGTTTTTAAAAAATTACATCATTTATTTCAAATTTCTTATAAGAATGATA
This sequence comes from Bubalus bubalis, assembly GCF_019923935.1. NCBI lineage: Eukaryota > Metazoa > Chordata > Mammalia > Artiodactyla > Bovidae > Bubalus > Bubalus bubalis. Next base: position 60,452,054 of record NC_059173.1, read on the forward strand.
CCTTAAGACCTGACCTTCCTTTTCATAACATTTATATTTTCACACATAAGAAAAATAGAAAACTAGGGCTTATGAAACTCTTCCCTATTATGAGCCAAGATACCTCAGGACACAATTATATCAATATTGAGAGGATGGAAAGAGGAGGATTAAATCTAATCAATATCACTGACACTTTCCTTGATATCCTCTCACTTCTTCTTGGTATCACCTCCTCTTTGCATGTCTCTAATTTCTTTTTGCAAACAGGCCTCGAAAACAATTCAATGTTCAGTTTGTCTCCTTATCTAGTTTGTGCTCCACTCTCTCACCACACAACTTAAGTATTTTTACTGTATTAGTGACCATTGTAGCATATGCTTACCATCATGACTGTAGAAGGTAGAGGGAAGCAATTAGACAAGATTGGCAAGTTGGTTCAAACTGATTCTAGGAGACTATGATTCTATAATAATATTATTTTATATAATATTTACATATTTATCATTTTGATCCAGGTACTGCTTCAAGTGCTCTGCATATTAAAAAATAAAAAACTTTCTTTCAACTCCCCGTAAGATAGCTTCTACTGTTGTTCTCTATTAAAGCTGAAACACATGAGGCTCAGAAGGACTAACAAATGACAGCTAATTTCACTAAGATTCAATCTCAATCTGCTTTCAGAATCTGTTCTCTATGAATAATGATGATCATACTGAAGACAACAGCAAAGTAACAATAACAGTGAATACTTAGGCAGTGTTCTTGCCTGGAGAATCCCAGGGAGGGGGGAACCTGGTGGGCTGCCATCTATGGGGTTGCACAGAGTCGGACACGACTGAAGCGACTTAGCAGCAGCAGAAGCAGGGAGTAATTATTAGGTGCCAGGCATGTTCTAAGTACTCATATGTATTTATTCACTATTGAAGAGTCAACATTAGACTGAAAGTCAGAGAGACCAGAATCCCAGTCTAAGTCCTGGTGTTGATTGACTCTGAAACTTGGGGGAAGTCACCTCAGTCTCTCTGGGTCTCATTTTCCACAGATACACATTGAAGCTATTGTACAGATGATCTCTGAGGACTAACATCAAATTTATAGTTGGCCCACTCAGAATAGGACAGAAGAGGCCTTTGAGATGAGTGTTGAGGGTACTAGAATGAAATTATATTCTTGTTCTCAAAAAAGTTGTATACTAAGTTAAACAATATCAATGACTTAAGACCCCCAAAGATCTCACAAGGTTCTCAAAAATGCCATTTGGTAGATGAACACAGAATGCAGTACTCCATTCGGCAGTTGCTATGACTGAACTGTGTTCTCCCCCACCCCAAGTTGATACGTTGAGTCCCTAATTCCCACTGTGACAGCATTTGGTGATAGGGACTTTAGGATGTAATAAAGGTTGAATGAGGTCATATACAGTCTTAATAGTGCTGGTGCCTTGCAACAGAGGAAGAGACAGCAGAGATCGCTATGCCTCTCTCTCCACCTTGTGTGGACACAGTGAGAACGTGGCCATACACACAGGCAAGAAGCAGATTCTTCTCGAGGAGCTGAATCAGTCAACACCCTGATTTTTAACTTCCTATCCACTGTGAGGAACAAATTTATGTTGTTTAAGCCACCTAGTCTACAGCATTTTGTTAAAAGCAGCCTGAGCACACTGAGTAATGAAATAAAATTCCCAGAAGCTATAAAGGAAGAGACGGCTAAATCTAACTGCATATTACACAACAAATTTGTATGAAAAAATACAGTCAAAAGATAAATGAATAAAAAAATTTGCCACACATTCTTATTATATAAATAGCTTATGAAATCAATACAAATGATTAATGGCTAAATTGGTTAAAAAAAAAAGATACGAACATTTTTGTATCTTTTGATGCCTAGCACAATTCCTTGAGAGAAACTCATGACAAAGAAGCTAATGATTGAAACAAATAATAAACTAATAATAAACTCTTAGGTTTTTTAAAGCACATAATATACAGATAGATATACATATATGGATGTATATAGTGATTTAAAGTTAATTTTACATATAGAATTTTATAGGAATATAAAATCAGAATACTGCGTTAAAAAAGAAAAGGTTAGGCAAAAGTTAATGAACACTTTAAAAATGGCTCAACATCACTTATAATTAATAACAAATAAGCAATGCCATAATAAAGAATGGATAAATACACATCTAAACAAGATACTTTCTCTTAACAAACTTACAAGTTGGTAACACCCACTATTGGTGAGCATGTGGTGAACTCCCTCTCAGACTGTTGAAAGGAAGGTAAATGATAGAACCTTTTAAGAGAAAAATTTTCAAAATTAAAAATATAAACACTTTTTGGCCTAGCAATTCTACTTCTAGGAATTGTTGATAATAATATGCTCCAAAACCAACCAACCAACCAACCAACCAAGATAAATGCATACTAATGTTCATGATCAGTTATTCATAACGGTAAATAACTAAAAACAACTTTACATATTCATTCAGGGAGAATTATTTAAAGCCATTATGATATACCTTGTCAATGGACTCTTAGGCAGATGTTTAACAGAACATAGGAAGACTGGATTAAGTTAAGGGGAAAAAAAGCAAGGCTCCTATTTTTATATATTACCATTTGTGTGAACTTTTGAAAGTCTACATGTACACACATGTGAGTACACACAGATATTATTCTGGTAATGTCATAAATATCTTTCTGGTAGGCAACATGAAGAACTTAACAATGGCTACCCCGGAGGAAGACAATATGGCGGAGAAGCAGGTGGAGGGGGAGTACTTCTCTCTCCACGGATGCATCAGGAACACCTCTTCAGGTGCAGAGGATCTCACAGAGCACCAGCTGAGAAGGGGCAGGAGTCCCTGACCACCCAAAAGGAATATACAGATCCACACAAAACTCGGTCTTCCCTGTTGATGTGGAAGCATGAGATGACATGGGACTTGCTCAATAACACATGTATACAACCTGGAAGTTTAGGGGAATTCTCCCTGTGTTGGGTAATCCTTTGACCCTTGAGAGAAGTGGCAGATAAATGCTCTTTCCTTCTGTCTGGAAGGCCAATCCTGAGATATAAATGTGTCTGTAACCTCTTGGTGAGTCAAGTGTATGAAAAAGTCAAGGAATCAGTGACGCTTGATACCAAGCAAAAGTCAGCTTGATAATTGACGCTTCCTCCATTGCTGCTTCACTCTCATTTTCCCTCACTCCTGCTTCTTCTCAGTTATGTTTTCTAATATAATGGTAGCACATAGCCTTTGCTTTCTGGGGGTTAAAGACAAGAGGGTTTGCAGATATGAAACCTTGACCTACTGTATTCATCTTCCCAACACCAGAGGAATTTGTTGAAGGATGAAGCCAACATAGGTGGGTGAGGATATACTAATTACAAAGAAAAGGAGCTGGCCTCACTGGATTATGTCAATGCTTGGCAATTCCAGACTCCAGTTTCATGAAACAATACAATTTCTTACTGTCTAAGTCAAGTAAGTAATAGTATATGCTGTCAATTTCAATGGAAAGTATACTACCTATGTCTTGTTTAATGTTTCAATCATTATTTGTGATTTCTTCCATTACTTTTAATTCCATTTAATTCCACAATGGGAAATAAATGTGGGATTAAACAAGTATCTACCTTTTTTTCTTGGCTTCAGAAAAAAAAAAAGCAATGTCTTTCTATAAGAAGAGGCTGGGGAAGGCTACTTTTAATAATGGTTTTATTTTGTGTGTGCCAGTAATATATATTTAAGAATATAATTCTTACAAACAGAGCATTTAGTTAAGAAGCCTTTAAACTATGGGTGTATCTTTAATAATTTCTAGGGATCAACCACCCTTCCTGAAAAGACTCCCTTGACGTGTTTAACAATCTGTGTGGCAAACAACTCAATTAAGCTAGCATTTTCTCCTTTCCGCAGCAATTTTTCTTCTACAAACAAACAACATCTGGATCTTTTCTTGCACTCTGTCCTTCTCCTTGTTCCCTCAAATGCCATCAGTTGCATGGCCTGTGGATTCTCTCCCACACTCCTGCTGATCCTCTAGTTCAAGTGTTCATGATCTCTCACTGGATAACGGTAGTGGCAGTAGGAGATGCTGTTCATTTAGTTTCCTGGATTCCTTCTTATTGTGTTAACTTAGTTGTGGCACTTCTCACGTGTCTTTATTTCAAGCAGTCTGTTCACTCGGTTATCTTCTAGTTAAGACAGATTAGAAGAAGGTTTAAGTGATATGTGTGCGTATGTATATATGTATGTTGTGAAGAAATGAATAGGACCAAAGACATTTAAAGGCATAACCTTTATATGAGAAATTATTATCTGCTGGCTCTTGAAGGCAAAAGAACAAAATCTGTGAATATCTGTAATTGAATCTTGCTACCGTTTTCTTCCTTTTTCAGAGTGTTTACTTACTGATTCTTCAAATGATTTTTTTTATAGTTTCAAAACTAAAAGGTTATAAGCCTTAAAAACTACAAATGTTTAGAGCTTTGCTGAACTTTTAAATGTTATAATCTATAAAGCATTTAATAAATTCTCTCACTAGTGTACATGAAATACATTTGTTTAACCAGTCAATTGACTTAAGTGTATTATATGTATTGTATGAACAAGGCAGATAAAGGAGACAAAACACTCCAAAAAAAAAAAAAAAGAGAGAGAGAGAGAGTGAGAGAGAGATGTTCCTGAGTTCTTTTAGTGCCAGATACCTCATATACTCTGCTCTTAGACTCCTATAGTGATCACAGAAGGTCGGTATTTACATCTCTTTTTTTCAGATTCATATATTGTGACTACACTCTAAAAATGGGGTGAGCAGGTGGGTGAAAAGTAACCTCTTTTTGCTTTGAATTAAATTTCTCTTCTAAGAGATTGAACATATTTTTACTATTTATTGGCCATTCCTATAATCTCCTGGGGCATTTCCTGTCGCGTTGTCCACATTTGTTTAACTAGGTCGTGTGTTCTTTGTTTACTGATTATAGGCGTTTCCTATGTATTTTTTTCCCCCTCAACTTTTAAAAAAATTCAAATCTCCAGAAAGGTTCCCGAGAATAGTATAATGAACACCCATATACCCTTCACTTCTATTCACCAACGACTGATTATTAACACTTTGTCAGCTCTCTGTCTCTCAAACCTCTGTCCCCTAGGTTCTTTCTCTGTTACTTGGGGACTTTGAGACACTGTGACACGTCTCGTGGAAACACTACAGCATCTAGTCTGTGCCTATTAATACCTTCCACTATCCTGCTCCCTCAAAGAACTTCATTCAAGCACCGCGAACTTTCACCACTTCCTGCATCACACACTTCCTGTTTTCTTTCCTTGGAATGTCCAAATCTATCCATCCTTGAAGGCCCAACCCAAATGTCCTGTAGTCCACGTAGCTTTCCCTTCCCAAATGGCCTTGCCTGTGCCTCTTTTGTATCACTTTCTGCTTTCTTCTTGGCACCACAATTGTTTACGTGTGTGTCGTATATGCCTCGCATCCTCGAATAGCTCAGGAGCACTTGAGGCCAAAAAGTGTGTCCAAGAGCAACTGGTGTTTTCACAGAGCTTAGCACAGCTCCTTGCTGATAGGAGGCACTCAACAAATACCTGCAAAATCAACCGGCAAACCCACGGAACAGATGTTTGTGTGTGAGAGAATCAGAGGGGGATCCTGATCCTGTCAGCAACTCGTGCTGATTTTCTACGAATCATTTAACTTTAGTAGGGAGAATACTGATGATAAAATAATAACTTTCTTTTTCAAGAGGAGGCACTTTACATACACTATATCATTTAGTACTTACAACAGCTTTATGAAGTAGATATTATTACCATATTACAAGTGGAAAGAGAAGTGTATAGAGTAATATGTCCAAGGATGCATAGATGACATGTGGGCTCAATGATACTTTTGTTTTATTGATCTTTGTACGACCCTGTCATCTTACCTATTATATATGTTCAAAAAATGTTTGCAAAATAACTTGCTTAAAATTGGGGTATTTCTTAAAGGAGAAAACTTTTTTCCTTCTTTTCTCTTTATTGCATCTACACGAGAGGATGGATGTTAGCTGGATCTACATCATCTCATAACTTATGCAAATCAAACCATCAGCCTGCATGCCTTAAATATATACAGTGATATCTGTCAATTATTTTTCAATAAAACTAGGGTGAAAAAAACTAAAATAAATAAATAAATTAGGTGTTTCTTTGTGCCTGCTTGGACTTTTAGAAATTCAATGATTAATGCTATTTAGCCACAAAAACAAAACAAAACAAAACAAAAAAACCCCAAACAGATAATTAAAGAAGAGCTGAAACTTTCTGTTATACACAGGAAGTGACACATTAATCTTTGGGACTCTATAATTGGTTTGGCTTTAACTTCCTGATTTATCATGAACAGCAGCAACACATAAAGAGGTGCATGCTTGAAACATATGCAACATTAAGGGGCTTTTTCTTTGGGGTCTGGTGATGAGCTAGGCAATGTTAGCTCTGCTTTTATACTTGGCAGTTCCACCAAAATGCCTCACCTGGGCATCTGTGATTTCTCTATTAAACTACCTTAGAAGCTGGTCCCCTGACCTTGGACAATGCTCAGGCCAAGAGTCCAGTGTCAGGCCCCTCTGTCATCAAACAGGGGATATGGTGCTATTTTTCATAGGACTGAGAGTCAGTGGCCAGGTACAACCTTTCTGGTTGATTAGGGATGTGGAATCTCAAATAACTGGGCTACAGTTCTCTTAAATTCTGATGCCAAAAACTGATAGGCTTTGCTCTTCAAATGAAAAAAGAAAAGAAGTTAGTGCATAGAACAATTTGTGTCAAATTTTATTTCCCTGAATTATACAGACAGTCTTTGAAACTATGGCTATATTTTAGTTTTGAATATATTTATAGGCTTAATAAACTCTATTAACTCTTTTAAGAGCAGTAAGTAGCCAAGACAAACAGCAGACCAACACCTTCAGAGAGGATGTCAGTGTCCTTTTCCTGCCTCACAGTCTTTATGGCCAAGGTCAGAGGATCAGCTTCTAACACAGTGGGGGGCAGGAAAGGGGGAAGCCAATGGCTGATGTATAGATACCAACTCCAGATTTGGAATTAGGAAGCCTGCTGTGATGGCCTCCTGGCTCTGAGAGCCTGGGCCCGTCCCTTACTTGGTCTCTCTAACACTTGGAATCCTCAGCAAAAAATTCAGATGACCATTCCTTCCTGGGACAGCTGATAGGATTTCTGACTGTGGGTGTAGAAGCACGTAGCACCGTTGCCTAGCTTAATAAACGCTTGATAAATGTTAGTTTTAATCTTTTATACAATTTGTTATAGGTATCTTAGATTCTCTGTTTGAAGGATGACTTGTACTTTGTACCTTGTCTAGAGCAACCAACCAAAGTGTGTCCACTGAATGAATAAATGAATGCATGTGTGTGTGCTAAACACCTTCAGTTGCATCTGACTCTTTGCGATCCTGTGGACAGTAGCCCACCACGCTCCTCTGTGCATGGGATTCTCCAGACAAGAATAATGGAGTGGGTTTCCATGCCCTCCTCCAGAGGATCTTCCCAACCCAGGGATTAAACCCACATCCCTTATGTTTCCTGCATTAACATGTGGGTTCTTTACCAGTAGCACCACCTGGGAAGCCAGAATATATGAATTCATGACTGAAAAATACAATCTTTGGTTATAAACATACCCATTCACAAGAAATTGTATTAAAACTGATGAAAGGCAATTGGAATGTTTCATAGTTTAAAAAACTGACAATATTGCTAAAGCTAGCACTTATTAAGGGCTTAAAGCATGTTAGCTTTGGGGAATTGTAGGGTAAGGATTTAGCATATGTGAAAGATAGTCATTTAAATCAGAATCCTAGAGCTGGGAATGTTCTGGGTAGAAAGCGCCAAGAAAACATGAGTCATTTTCCCTTTCAACTTTATCAGTTATACTACTTGTAAGTTATTTAAATTTATTGGGTTTAAACTTGTGTGCATTGCAAATACTTTTTGCTTTTAATTCTAGCTTCAGATTTAGCAGACATCAAGATAGAAAATTCAAAATGCAAAAAACTGGAAACAATGGAAATGGTATACAATATAGAATATAAAAGCAAGAAGGGTTGTGGGAGAAACTAATGCTCAAAACAACTTGAAAGGGTAAAAGAAATAGACAAAACCTGATGTATCTTCATTAGGGAGAGAGACAGAAACTGAAGCTAGAAAGGCAGTATCATTCTACTAGCTAAATGTTGATGTGTTATGTAATTTAAATTTCTAATTGTTTGCAAAAGATGACATATACAAAATATGTCATCCTGACTTGTAAAGAAAATTTCTGCCTTGCTCAAAAAAGGGCAAGTAGTGAAGTAAGCCAGAAAGAAAAACACCAATACAGTATACTAACGCATATATATGGAATTTAGAAAGATGGTAACAATAACCCTGTGTACGAGACAGCAAAAGAGACACTGATGTATAGAACAGTCTTATGGACTCTGTGGGAGAGGGAGAGGGTGGGAAGATTTGGGAGAATGGCATTGAAACATGTAAAATATCATGTATGAAATGAGTTGCCAGTCCAGGATCGATGCACGATACTGGATGCTTGGGGCTGGTGCACTGGGACGACCCAGAGGGATGGAATGGGGAGGGAGGAGGGAGGAGGGTTCAGGATGGGGAACACATGTAAACCTGTGGCGGATTCATTTTGATATTTGGCAAATCTAATACAGTTATGTAAAGTTTAAAAATAAAATAAAATTTAAAAAAAAAAAAAAAAAAGGGCAAGTAGACCATATAAACTCATGTCCTTAGTACAATTAGTAATTATCTCGATTTTTATCTTTATTGTAATTCTCATATCCATAGTAATATAAAGGATACCTGAGCTTTTAAATACTAGTCCCTCCAATTTGAACACTGCAAATGTGTAAAGAGGAAAACAATGTCAGGTATCCATTTGTGACTGTGCAAATCAATGTGTCTAAAAAGAGCAGTCTGGACTATGGGTTATTCTTGTTACCAAAAAGGAAACAGCCAATGTGACCATCACTAAGGAAAAAAAGCGCAAAGTAAAAACACTGCTAAAAGCACACAGAATCTTGAACTCTTTGACCTAATTTCAGTTGAGAAAGAAAAGTGTCCCTCGGTTTAGAGCCCACTTACATCTTTGGGGCCATGGAGTTGAACTTCATCGAGTAACTGGTCAGTGGTTGGGGCTGAGCTACACAAAAGGCAGATGAAGTCTTTCCTTCTGAAAGTCAATACATCTTCCCTTAAGGTCCCCAAACATCCCTAACGCTAACCATTAATTGTCATTAAAAGCTCTCATTATGCGAAGTGAGTGTAATTAGAGCGTCTTGCCCTCACAAGGTGTACTGCACAGAGGTTGGAAAGGTTCATAAATTAGTGCCAATTCACTCTGCCTGTGTCTACTGTGCATTCTGCTGTGAGAGAGAGAAAAAAAAATCGTACTTACACACGTTAAGGCAAAAGCCCACCGGCCCTTACAAAATTAGTCTCAACTAACCACAGTGGTTTTTTGAGGGACTCCCTATTTCATTATGTGTCTCAGAAATAAAAGAGATAAAGTTTGCTGCCATCAATAATGCTGAACATAACTGCTGAATCCTGCAAATTCCAGGAAATTAATTATTCAGAATCTTGTGGGAATTTTGTCATGGTGGAGAAGCGACTTGTCTGCAAATGGAGCTCAGGGAATGCTCGGCATGATCGAGTCCTGTGTATGTGCACAACTGCAGTGCTCATCATGATGCGGAAAACACAGCATTCTTCTGTATGTCTACGATTCCTGAAAACTTGGAGTCTACATTATAAAATTGTTATGCACAACATAACACACTCGCAGTCTCTTATGAAGAATAATCATGACACGTCATTATATCTTATAGATTAAAGGGATTGGTAATTATAGTTTCTCTTCCTCATCCCTTAAACATGTATGTCACAACTGAAAAACATTAAATTGAATGGTTAGAGGCAGAAGATAGAGAAAAAATACACTGGGATCTCTTTATTTTGGGAGACAGAATGTATATGTGCATACACAGATGTGTGTGTGTCTGTATACGTGTCTGTATGTATATATATATATATATATACACACACACACACATTCACACACAGTGGCACTGAGGAAGACTCTTGAGAGCCCCCTGGACTGCAAGGAGAGCCAACCAGTCCATCCTAAAGGAAATCAACCTTGAATATTCATTGGCAGGACTGATGCTGAAACTGAAGCTCCAATACTTTGGCCACCTGATGCAAAGAGCTGACTCATTGGAAAAGACCCTGATGCTGGGAAAGATTGAAGGCAAAAGGAGAAGGGGTGGCAGAGAATTGAGATGGTTAGACAGCATCATCGATGCAATGGACATGAATTTTAGAAAGCTCCAGGAGATTGTGGAGGACAGAGGACTCTAATGTGCTACAGTTCATGGGGTTGCAAAGAGTCGGACACAACTTAGTGACTGAACAACAACATACATATACACACATACATAATATGCTCATATGTATATAGTCATACATGTACACACTCATATAACCATGAACCCCAGATTTACTGGAAACCTAGAAATTGACAATGCCAATTTTATCACTGACTTTTATCCCAGGGACCAATACCCAAGAAAGGAGGTGAAGTGAAGTCGCTCAGTTGTGTCCGACTCTTTGCAACCCCATGGACTGGAGCCCACTAGGCTCCTCCGTCCATGGGATTCTCCAGGCAAGAATACTAGAGTGGGTTGCCATTTCCTTCTCCAGGGGATCTTCCTGACCCAGGGATGGAACCCCGGTCTCCCGCATTGCAGGAAGACTCTTTAACCTCTGAGCCACCAGGGAAGCCCAAGAAAGGAATACTAGCGTAAATATTCAGTATTTTCCCCAAAAGGTCCCTTTAGAGATGAGCCAAACTCCCAATCCTTGATGAAAGATTTCAAAGCATTCTCAATACTTGAGCCAGAACAATCTTTCTAAAACTCAAATCTAATTATGTCATTCCCCTGTGGAAATTCTTCCTATTGCCCTTAGAATAAAGCCCTAAATCCTCTTTAACAAGGCCCATGAGACCCTGTGTGATCCAGCGACCCCAGCCTACCTCAGCCTCATCACAAGCCATCCTTCATTTCACTTTCTGAGTTCCGGCACAGTGATTTTCTTTTGGCTCTTTGGAACTACTGCACAACTTGGGGGAAATACAGCTAATGTTTTACAATAACTATAAATGGAGTATAACCTTTACAAATTATAAATCACTATACTGTATACCTATAACTTACATAATATTTTACAGCAACTACATGTCAATAAAAACAGGTAAATACATAAATCACATTAAAAAATTGTGTATGATTACAGTAAAATTGTCTCAAAGACCCACAGAAGATCTACCTTGATGAACATAACTAATCCTAACATCTAAACATGCGCTTCCCAGGTGGCTCAGTGTGCCAACGCAGGAGACTAAACAGTCAGTGTTACTCATGCTATGCCTGAAAATCTATTCAGAATAACTGCAAATTTTCTTGAACTTAATATAAAAGGCCAGTATCAATGACTATGGGTCTGTGTCAAGGTCAGTCCCAGATTCCAAATTCTCATAATCCATGGTTATGACATGAATGAAAACCTGACTTAATATTATTTTCAATAGCTTTCCTCATTAAGTCTTTCATCTACCAGCACTGCAGCTGAAAAGCCAAATAAATAGGTCTTCTTTCATAGTCTTCTATTGACATGGCCAAAGCTGTGAGACAGTTTGCCATAAGAAAAAAATTCAAGGAGTACAAACATCATACCTTAAATCACACATTATAAAGGCTAATTATACTAGGCCAGCATTTATATGGGGACACCAAGACAAAAAACTGTCACTATGCCTTTAACAATACGCCTACTTAGCCTGCATCGGCTCACGGAGTAAACATAAACCACATGAGCAAATGAAAATACGGAGGACCAAGGAAAGACGCAAAGACATCTCCCTTCTGCATCCTTTTTTGCATCCGTGTTTCTGTGGGATCACATTCCTTCATATTCTCCTTCCTATGAGTATAAAATGAACAGTCTATATTTTTAAAAAACACATGTCTTTTTAGGCATACATGAACTTTGTTCAGCTATCAGAATTGTTTAAAGCGAATACCCGTCTCTTAGGAAGACTTCCCTGACTATTTCTATCCTACCCACAAAATCTCTGAGCTCTCACCCCTTGTTACCATGTCACATGCCCCTCAGTTACATGCTTCCCTGTTAAGCTGTACTGCTGCTACTATCTCGATCTTCATATATTTATGTGTACATGTATTCTTCTTTATAGTAGAAGCTCATATGGGGTAGGTTTTTCACATGATTAAAATCGGCCCGGCTTTCCCCAGGCACTAGTCATAATGAATGCACAAAAATGATAGAACAATTCACCTCACAAGTAAATGAACGTGGCTGCTGTATGCACTGGATTCAGGTGCTAATATGTATTTGCTCCAACATACACTGACATCAGATATGATGTTACAACCTACTAAAATGTTGTGACTAAAAGTGAAAAACAAAACAATGTGTATATGGATAGCTGCTGCTGCTGCTAAGTCGCTTCAGTTGTGTCCGACTCTGTGTGACTCCATAGACGGCAGCCCACCAGGCTCCCCCATCCCTGGGATTCTCCAGGCAAGAACACTGGAGTGGGTTGCCATTTCCTTCTCCAATGCATCAAAGTGAAAAGTGAAAGTGAAGTCGCTCAGTCGTGCCCCACTCTTAGTGACCCCATGGACTGCAGCCCACCAGGCTCCTCCGTCCATGGGATTTTCCAGGCAAGAGTACAGGAGTGGGGTGCCATTGCCTTCTCCAATATGGATAGCTAGGGAGCTAGTTAGAGGACTACCTTGCTAAAGGAGCATTTCTACTTTGGTTATTCAATATTTCAATGTATTTTCTGTCCCCAAAGGTTGCCCCCACACTGTATGTGTAGATAACCATATATGCCATTTGTTTTTCTTTGCTCAATTTGAACTTTATAGAACTTAATATTCACAAAAATATATAAGATATCCTCATAAAAGTAAGCCAAGTTGGCCCTGAATTCCAGATACAGATCATACTCTTTGCCTCACATCATGGATTCTTCTTATCATAGGTCAATTTACAGGCTTTTTCCCCCCTCTCTACATCCTTTCAATATTCATTATTCTTTCTTCTCTCTAGTCCAGATCTACTAGCCAACAGGTTAATCATGTCTATCTGAAGAGAACTGATAAGGCAAGTAGACTCTGGTATCATTTGATATTTTATTCCCCAGTTTATTCACCCTGTTTAATCCAATTCTTTGGAGGCAAAAGGGGGACCATTATATTGTTTTAAATAAAGAGATAACTAATTAATCCAAAGTAATTCAAAGGGCTGAGAATATTGAAAGACACACAGACAGTGGTAGAAAAGCCTGTTTCAATGGAGGGGGTGAATGAAGTATAAAATTTCTCTCCAGTGATGGATATTCTACCCAAAGCTTTAAATAAAATGCAATATTTCATGCATTATGGTATGAAAGTCAAAAGCTCATGAAAGTAGAAAAGGTTGATAGTTTTAGATTACATTACTCTAAATAAAGAAGGAATTGGTGCTGACACCACCTTAAATATACTGCATATTGACATGTTTTTGAAGGAATTATAGTTGTGTGGCACAAGTCAAAATCAAATTATGTTCAATCAGCTGCAGCATATTTTTTAAAAATAAAAACATATTAGGAGACAAATATATGAAAAGGTCTATGTCAACTTTGCTTTTTATGTACCGAAGTTTTAAATCCCTTCTTATTTGCAAGCAAAAAATATGTACATTGGTGAAATTGTGGGATTATGCATATATTCATAGAAAAAGTACTTTCACACACACACACACACACACACACACACACATTTCAGTCCACCGCCTTCTCAAAAGTTCACCAAAAGTAAAAAAGCAGGGAGGGATCTGCTCCTTTAGAATTCAATACTAAATGTTTAAACCCATAAAAGGAAAAGTCCCTGAAATTTACACATAAAGAACAATGGAAAAAGTGAGAAAAATAAGAGAATTAAGTCAAACATTCTGTAAAATGAATTCAGACTTTAGGGTTTTACAGGGCATTAATCTAATATACGCCAAATTAGATTTTCAAATTCCATAATGTTTGATTTCTTTTCTAAAACTGGTTTACCCTTAATCCCAGAAGTTTTTCTTTCAAAGATAAACTACAACTCTGAGCTTTCTATTCAACTAGGAGCTCTACTGTTGATTTTTTAAGTATTTATGAATCATATTTATGATTTTACCTTCTCTAAACATTATTTTTGACTTTAATAAAGTTAAGACAGATGTAAGAACTAAAAGATGGCTTAATATGGATCAAATAACATTTATTTGAAAACCAGGCGACCTGTACACTATTTGTCAACTGAAATAATGTCACAAAAGTTTTCAGACATCTGGGAATTTCTTCCAACTTAACACTACCAGCAACAACAAAGAAATCCAAGAATTTCAGGATAAGATAGAGCTGCTTTCAGAACACAATTCCCCAAATATATACAAATCGACCACAGGTAACTTTTCTGCTTTTGCTGTGGGACTATAACCTTTAGCTTGAAAAATCCATGACTATGTTCTAGTCTGCACCAGGAAGAATTTGCACAGCAGGCTGAGATTTTTAGCAACTGGGCAGCTTGAGCTTTCCTTCACACTCTGCTTAGCAGGGTTTTTCACTAATATCACTCCTCAACAGCAAGTCTCAAAGTGAGATTGTCCAATAGAAGTCCTTCAATTTGGCCTGGCCTCTCATGCTGATACGGTATTGAGATGTAAATCTGTGGGTTGTTCAAGGGCAAATGAGGACTTCCCTGGTGGTCCAGTGGCTAAGACTCCGGGCTCCCAAATTAGGGATCTCGGGTTCGATTCCTGGTCCCGGTCCGGGAACTATATTCCACATGCCACAACTAAAGAACCTGCACACTGCAACAAAGATCCCATCTGCGGCAACTCAGAGCCATTACAGCCAAAGAGATAATTTTTTTTTTTTTAAAAAGAGCAAATAAAAGATTGCAGCAGGATACTCAAGGATGTTATCATTGTACAGTTGAATAATCTGGGGTAAACAGAAGAGTGAAGAAACACCTTTACGGATTCTCTGGAGTATGATTTAAGGATACAAACCAGAGTGGAATCTAAAGCTGAAAGAAAAAACTGGATAAAGCAATAACAAAAGAAGTTGTTCACTTGGGGTAGGGGCTCTGGGGACCAGAGTTTAAGAGGCAGAGCTGTAAAGCACAGTGAGCTCTTCAGGCAGTCCACATGTGTGTAATGGCACAGGTGTTCAAAGCATTATTGACAGAACATTGGCATTTTCTACAATATCATGTAATCAGAACACTTTGAGATTTCTGAAGATATGTGGAAATGTGTGGGCATAAGCAAACATCTGCAAACAACTCTCTTGGAGTCTTCTGCTAGACCCCTTCAATCAAAAAAAGAAAAAGATTCTGAACTGAAAAAAGAAAAAAGTTAAATCTCTTTAACGTAAGTCAGTGTCCTTACTATTTCATGTTCATTTCAGTGATGAAATATCAAGATATAAGAACGAGCTACATGAAAACTGGTCATAGTTTAATTGCACTTATACACATACACAATGAGCACATAGAATGAATGTGTGACATCCACTACAGCTTGCCGATTTGGTTGTCTTTCTTGTTCAAGTACAGTAAGAGAAGAAGTATCAAAAAGATTCTTCATCACAAAAGAAGTCAAAGAAGACAAATGAAGATCAAGAAAATCAGAAACTCCAAAGGAGAATCTACATGAGATTACATTGTAACAACAGTGGAACATTCCTTTTAAGAAAAGTAGACAAGTCTTGGACCAGAGATCAGGAAGCCCTTTAATTTGATGTAATAAGAATCAGCTTTATGGGCCACTGCATGCTGGACTTACTCTCCTTCAGAAACAAATCTCTGGGTGATGTCTAAAGACAAGAAGGATGAATTGTGGCCTTAGAAAGGGTTTTTACAGATAGAAACAAGGGCAAGTCCATCCTGAAGGAGAAAAGAAGGGAGAGAAAAAATAGCCAAGGTGGGAAAAGGGAAAACTTGCCTGTGAATATGTATCACAGACAGATTACTAACTAGTAAAACTTGCAAATCCCCAGACTTTTTGTTCTACCCTGAGTCCAGGAAAATGGTTCATTTATTCTACAGCTATTTAACACAGTCTAGGTGCCAGGTACTATATGCTAACTGCTGCTAAGTCGCTTCAGTCATGTCTGACTCTGTGCGACCCCATAGACGGCAGCCCACCAGGCTCCCCCGTCCCTGGGATTCTCCAGGCAAGGACACTGGAGTGGGTTGCCATTTTAGACAGTAGCAATATTAGAATGAAAAAGGCAGACAAGGACACTCCTCTCTCAGAGCTTATACTTTAATGGGGATTGTCACATAACAGATAAATTAACAAAATCACTTTGATAATGATAACAGCTTTGAAGAAAACAACACAGGTTGGTGTGATACAAAGTACTGGGGAGGCACTCGGGGAGGTCACAGAGGAGGTGCCATGTGAAGTGACACCCGAGTGACAAGAAGGATACAATCCAGTGAACACTGGAGGAAAGGATGATCCAGAGAGAGGACATGGCTAACATTAATAATACTAAGTATCACTAATATTAATAATACAAAGGTCCTAAGGAAAAACAGGTTTGATATGCTGTGTTGCTGAAGTGTGGTGAGCATGGGGTATGGTATAAGATGGGGCTGAGGAAGAAGGCAGGGCTAGGTATTAGGACCTTATAGCTGGAATAAGGTGTCTAGTTTTTATTCTAAGGGCAACAGAAGACACCAGAGACGTCTTAAAAACAGGGAAGACCTAGGAAAGAGCATGGTGACACAATGTGAGTTTCATATTCTGAAAAGATTACTTAAGCTGATATGTGAAATAAAAACTTAAGGGAGATTAGAGAAGAAGCAGGGGGATCAATTAGGGCATAACTGCAGCATTAACAGGCAAGAGTTGATGGCATCTTGCATTTGGGTAGTGACAGTGAAGACAAAGAGAAGACAATGAATTAAAGATATATTTAGAAGGTAGATCCATTAGGATATGCTGATGACTTAAATACAGAGAGAAGGAAGTGGTGAAAAGAGAGAAGTCTAGAAAAACTTTTAAATTCAAATAATGGTTAGAGCAGCTTCACAGGTGGCTCAGTGGTAAAGAATCCACCTGCCAATGCAGGAGACGCAGGTTCCCTACAGTCCATGGGATTGTAGTCGGACATGACTGAGCGACTGAACATGCAATGCTGATGCTGCTGAGTTGCTTCAGTAGTGTCCAACTCTGTGTGACACCAAGGGCTGCAGCCTGCCAGGCTCCTCTCTCCATGGGATTCTCTAGGCAACAGTACTGGAGTGGGTTGCCAAGCCCTCCTCCAGGGCATCTTCCAAATCTAGGGATTGAACCCAGGTCTCCTGCACTGCAGGCAGATTATTTACCATCTGAGCCACCAGGTAAACAGCATACAATGGTTAGAGCCATTTACTGAAATGAGAAAGATTAGGGGAGAAGCATTTTAAGGATGGGGGGAGGTCAAGAATTTTATTTTGCATATGGTCACTTGAGATGTTTATTAGACATCCAAGATATGACACCAATAGACATTTTGATATATGAGTCTGGCATTTGAGGAAGAAGTTGGTGCTGAAGATATCAATTTGGTAGCAGATGCATTTTGATGTCCCATAAAACCATGGGATAGAATAACTTTCCAAGGGAGACAAAGCAAAAAGCAGAACCTGCCACAAAGCCCTGAGACACTCTAACATTCAGAAGTTAAGCAGAGCAGAGAACCCACATAAAAGGAGCACAAAATATCTGGGATGGGAAGCAGGATCTTGAGTCATTTTTTGAGTGACTGATACAAAAAATACTTGTTGAAACATTTATTAAACATCTACTAGATGCAGGATGCCTACTGTGGCAGGAATCAGAAGAGAACGAAGGACATGGGCTTGAAACCAAAACTATTCATACAATGAGGTAACACCTCACAACTGTCAGGATGGCCATCAACAAAAAGTCTACAAATGATAAATGCTGGAAAGGGTGTGGGGAAAAAGGAACCTTGCTCCACCGTTGGTGGGAATATAAATTGGTACTGCCACTATGGAGAACAGTATGGAGGTTCCTCAAGAAACTAAAAACAGAGCTACCACATGATCCAACACTCCCACTCCTGGGCATATATCCAGAGAAGATTCTAATTTAAAAAGATACATGCACCCCCGTGTTCATAGCAGCACTATTTACAATAACCAAGACATGGAAGCAACCTAAATATCCAACAGATGAATGGATAAAGATGTGGCACATATACATAATGAGTATTAGCCATTTAAAAAAAGAATGAAATAAGGCCATTTGCAGAAACATGGATGGACCTAGAGATTATCATACTAAATAAAGCATATCAAAGACAAATGCCATATGATATCACTTATGTGTGGAATCTAAGACAATGATACAAATGAACTTATTTACAAAACAGAAACACTCACAGACATAGAAAATAAACTTATGATTTGCTTTCTTTTTTTTTTAATTTTATTTTATTTTTAAACTTTACATAATTGTATTAGTTTTGCCAAATATCAAAATGAACAAACAAAGGGCAAAGGTAAATAGGAAAGATACATTAGGAGTTTGGGATTAACAGATACAATCTACTATAAAATAAAATAGATCAACAACAAGGATTTACTGTACAGCACAGGCAACTATATTCAATATTTTGTAATATAATAGAAAAGAATCTAAAAAATTATATATATACACACACACACATATCTGAATCACTTTGCTGTATAACTGAAACTAACACAATATTGTAAAGAAATTATATCTCAATTTTTTTTAAGATATGGGCTTGGAATTTCAGCACTTGAGCTCTTTGATAGGGAGCAGAACCCTAACCCTTGACTTGTGGAAATTGGTTAAAAAAAAAAAAACAAACACAGGCTAAGCTTAAGGTCTCACTAGACTTACTGTCCTTTATGTCTGATGACAGACAGATGAGCAGACAGGCTGTCATGAAGAGTCCCTAGTCTCCACGCACATTACAACAGTTATCAGTCTGGCCTTGCAGATATATAGATTTTTTTTCTTAAGACTTTTCAAGTGGATGTTCGTACTTTTGACCATCTTTACCCAGTTCATTTCCCACAAATATTAAAAACAGAAGTGAAAGAATACCAAGGAAACAGAAATGAACTAACATGTAATAAAGATTGTGTAAAATGTATGTTGACATTTAGGGAATATATATTTACATATAGGCCATGTAAAGAGGGTGAGAAATAAGAAAAATACCCTAAGGAAAACAAAGGAAAAATGAAAGTCCCACTGAAAGGAAAGAAATTGTAAACACTGAAGGTCCCCAAGACTAGAAACAGCTAAAATTGGCTTGCTGAGTAAGGAGCCAGAGAGAAGAATCAGACAGTCATTTGGTCACGATCAATCAGTATTTTTCTTAGGGATTGTAAGCTGCTGTAACAGCAGAGCTAACAGTCCCCGTACTGGAAAGACTGCACTCCGTCTGATTGCCCTCACAAGACGGGCTGCTGGCCCCCAGTAACCCGAGGTGCTCGGCAATCCCCTCACCTTCTCTGTGCTGTTCCCATCCTCCCCCCAACCTGTGGTCACCGTCTGGCTTGATTCATCTTCTGGATGATGATGGATGACTTAATTACGGAAATAAAGGCAAGAATCAGCTACAGGAGAGAAGCCAAATATGAACAAAAGGGCAAGGACGGGGCCGTTTCCTATGGTCTCTTAATAAGCTTTGTATTTCCCTATGCCCGAGAGGCTTGTGTGGATGCTTTTGGTGAGAGAAAAGAATGAATTAAGGGAGGACAATGCTTAGTTTGCACTCCTCTTACATGCCAGCAGCTCCACTTAGACTTTTCATGTTTCCATATCTGTTCCTGACAACAATCCTGAGCTGCCTACCGATGAGGAAACTGTGACCCCCCAAAAGATGAGAATTTTGCCCACATTCAAGCAGCTAGATAGAAGCACAATTGCTACATGAAGCCAAATTTTTCTGACTCTAAATATCATTATTTTCTCATTATAAAACACCATGGAGTGGATTACACATGCTTAAAATATATTAATTAGAAACTAGGGACTTATACATGAACTATATTTCAATTAAAAGTTAGAAACAAATAAAATTACAAAGTGAATAAATCAAAAGAAAGTACATGAAAATAATCAGTAAAAACTGTATAATGAAGTTGTGATTTGGGGTGCTGTGAATCACCATTTTTTGTTGAGATTGCAAAAGTCAAGTAGCTAAAACTAGATCAATGGACTTTCCTGGTGGTCCAGTGGTTAAAAATCTGCCTTCCAGTGCAAGGGACACAAGTTCAATCCCTGGTCGGGGAACTAAGATCTCACATGGCAAGCCACAACTAGAGGGCGGGCACGCTGCAGCTTGAGAAGTCTTCTGCCACAACTGCAGAGCTCGTGTGCTCTGGGGCCCATGCTCCACAACTAGAGAAGCCTGCACTGCGACAAAGACCCAGTGCAGTCCAGAAAATGTGACAACCACCAACAAAAAACTAGGCCAAGAGAAGTTTTGCGAACCATTTTTAGAAACCGGGTTAAAGGGTAATAATTACACAGCATGTTGGCCTGTTGTGTGTGTGTGTTACGCACTCAGTCATGTCCGACTCTTTTGTGACCCCCCATGGACTGTAGACCACCAGGCTCCTCTGTACATGGGATTTCTGAGGCAAGAATACTGGGGCGGGGGTTGCCATTTCCTTGTCCAGGAGATCTATCTTCCTGACCCTGGGATTAAACCTGGATTTCCTGCATTACACACAGTTTCTTTACCAGCTGAGCCAGCAGTGAAGCCTGTAGGCCTGTTTAGAATGAAATAAAAATTGACATCTACAAAACTACACAAAAGAAGAATAAACACACACACACGTGGATGCGCAAGCACAACCCACAATCATTATACTCAGAGTAAGTTGAAGGTGTGATACACCATTAATACTTTAGCGTGTGAGTTGAGTGAAAGTCGCTCAGTCCTGTCCGACTCTCTGTGACCCCATGGACTATACAGTCCATGGAATTCTCTAGGCCAGAATACTGGAGTGATCTTCCCAACCCAGGGATGGAATCCAGGTCTCCCGCATTGCAGGCAGACTCTTTACCAGCTGAGCCACAAGGGAAGCCCACTTCAGTGTGTACCTCCTAAAAAACAAGGACTCTCCCCTATATAACTACAGCGCGTGTGTGTGTGCTTAGTCGCTTCATTCATGTCCGACTCCCTGTGACCCTATGGACCATGGCCCGCCAGGCTCCTCTGTCCATGGGATTTTCCAGGCAAGAATACTGCAGTGGGTTGCCATTTCCTTCTCCAGGGATATAACTACAGTAAAACATGCTGAATCAGGAAATTATCTTGATAATAATATTACCATCTACCATCAAATCCAGTCCCATCAAATCTCACCAACTATCCCAGTCTAGAATTATATATTTGTACTTGGCTGCTTATCTGGAACTATTCCTTAATCTTCCTATGCTTTTTCATAACCTTGGTATTTTTTGAAGCGTACAGCCCAGTTATTTCTGTTTGCCTCTGTTTGGGTTTGTCTGTGTCATTCTCGTGATTAAATGCAGGTGAGGCATTTTCACAGGAATGTGTCCCAAGTGACGCTACACTCTTCTCAGTATACCACGCCCAGCAGCAATGATGTCTATTTGCCCCATTATTGGGGATGTTCACTTTGCTCATTTGGTTTAAAGGTGGTGTCTTCTAGGCTTCTCATCAGTGAAGTTACCATTCCCTTGTTAATTAAAATACTTTGAGAGTACTGCCATGCTCTTCCTTTATTAACTTTCATGAGCTACTTTTAACCTCCATGGATGATTCATGCCTAAATCAATTATTAGTATTGCTTCTATAATAGTTGCCAAGTGGCAATTTTCTAATGCCATCATTTTTTTAATTTATAAAAGTTCATAGCCTGGGATTCTTCTCATCGATTAGCTGAGTCACTTATTTATATCAGTATGGACCCCTGGGTTCCTATTTTATTCAGTGTGGTATACTCTTCTACTACCATTTATTTTGATGCTAAAATAATTATAGATTTATTAGAATTAATCTAGAATTATTATGTCCTTTCAGGTCGGCTCCTGTGTAACTTCTGACATGGTCTCATGACTTTTTTTTTTCACTTGTTTAAATTGAAGTATAGTTGATGTATAGTTTATATGTTATAGGTGTACAGAATAGTGATTCACAATTTTTAAAGGTTAAATATTCCATTAATACAAAATACTGGCTCTACTCCATGTGCTGTACAATATGTCTTTATAGCTTATTTGATACATAACAGCTTATATCTCTTAACCCCTTACCCCTACCTTGCTCCTTCCTCCTTCTCTTTCCCCAGTGGTCACCACTAATTGGTTCTCTATACCTGAGTCTTTTCTTTTTTGTTGTTATATTCATTAGGTTTTTTTTCCCCCAATTTCACATATAAGTGATATCATACATTTCTGAGCACTAGTTATCCTCAGTTTATTCATGTCCTCATACCCACTGCATGCAATCAATATCCTGGCCCTGCCAGCCTTGATGACCCCCTCAGTCTTACCTCCCACCCAAAATCTCCTCAGCTCGACCACTGACTGACCCTCTTGGTTCTGACCACCTCCTTAGTCCTGGATCCACAGGTTACCCCAACCCCGGCTGCCTCAACGGGAGGGAAGGGAACCCAAATTACATTTTAAAGAAAAATAGGAGGGAGAAAGAAAAAGACAAGGAAAGGAAGAGGAATAGGAGGACAGGAAGAAGAACCCAGCCTCGCTCTTGAACGATTATTTGTGAATAATCTCGGGCGGGGGCAGCAGGGCACAGGGCGCATCACTTTCTCACAGCAAGTGAAGATACTCCATTATATTTTGTCTTCTCTCACTGCTTTAGAGAAGTCTGCTGCGAGACTAGCTGTGGTTGTTGCTTCAGAAAGCTGTCTTTTCTCTCTGATTGTTTTGAAGATTTTTCTCCTTGAGCACTACGTGCAGAGGTTAAGAGCACAAACTTGGGAGCTAGATTATCTGGGTTCAGATCTCGGCCTGGCCACATAGTAGCTGAGTGACCTTAAGAAAATTTAGTAACTTCTTTGTACCTTATTTTCCTCTTCAATACAATCATTGTGAGTTACTATCCATAAACAAGTGAGTTAATATGTATACAAAGTTCTTCGCGATAATCTGGCACAAAATGGCACTGAATAAGTGTTTGTTAGTACTGCTAGTAATGGTTGGGAGTGCAGTGGTCTGGAGTGTACTGAAGTTTAATTTTGACGTATTTATATTTTTTCTACTTGGGACTCGGTGAACTTCTATCTAGGGATTATATCTCACTAATTCAAAAGAATTCTCTCTTTCCAGAGCTCCAATCTGAAACAAGCTTTTACATTAATTTCTGGGCCCACAAAAATAGTATAAATTCATATCTCAGAACCATCTACAGAACAGGCTTGGAATTTCCATGGTTCACAAGACATTCTTTTTCTTCCATTCTAACTCCCAGCCTAGGACAACACTATCACTTATCCTGGCCAAGAAGTAGGGGTTTTTCTAGTACTTCTTTCACTGAGGGGGCACTTCTTAGGATCCCAAATTTATATAATGGTCTGGGTTCTAGCTAACTGCCTTGAATATTCCAAAACTGGCATCCAGTCCTATCACTTCATGGGAAATAGATGGGGAAACAGTGGAAACAGTGTCAGACTTTATTTTTGGGGGCTCCAAAATCACTGCAGATGGTGACTGCAGCCATGAAATTAAAAGACGCTTACTCCTTGGAAGGAAAGTTATGACCAACCTAGATAGCATATTCAAAAGCAGAGATATTACTTTGCCAACAAAGGTTCGTCTAGTCAAGGCTATGGTTTTTCCTGTGGTCATGTATGGTAGTGAGAGTTGGACTATGAAGAAGGCTGAGCGCCGAAGAATTGATGCTTTTGAACTGTGGTGTTGGAGAAGACTCTTGAGAGTCCCTTGGACTGCAAGGAAATCCAACCAAGTCCATGCTGAAGGAGATCAGCCCTGGGATTTC
This sequence comes from Bubalus bubalis, assembly GCF_019923935.1. Taxonomy (NCBI): domain Eukaryota; kingdom Metazoa; phylum Chordata; class Mammalia; order Artiodactyla; family Bovidae; genus Bubalus; species Bubalus bubalis. The sequence goes on from NC_059173.1 coordinate 60,476,244, forward strand.
TTTGGAAGGACTGATGCTAAAGCTGAAACTCCAATACTTTGGCCACCTCATGCAAAGAGTTGACTCATTGGAAAAGATTCTGATGCTGGGAGGGATTGGGGATGGAAGAAGAAGGGGACGACAGAGGATGAGATGGCTGGATGGCATCACTGACTCGATGGATGTGAGTCTGGGTGAACTCCGGGAGTTGGTGATGGACAGGGAGGCTTGGTGTGCTGCGATTCATGGGGTCGCAAAGAGTCGGACATGACTGAGTGACTGAACTGAACTGACATTTCATGTAGGTGCATGGATTTGTTGTTGTTTGGTTGCTAAGTTGTGTCCGACTCTTTTGCCACTCCATGGACTGTAGCTTGCCAAGCTCTTCTGTCCAGGGGATTTCCCAGGCAAGAATACTGGAGTGGGTTGCTAATGCCTTCTGCAGGGGATCTTCCTGGGTCAGGGACTGAACCCGCATCTCCTGCATTGGCAGGCGGATTCTTTACCACTGAGCCACCAGGAAATACTTAGTACCTAAATATGAAGGTCTGTAACATTCTTACATGTACAACTTTGGCATTGACAATTGTCCTTTTGACAGAAATTCTGAGAATTGGAACTGACCAAGAGTAGGCTGAACAACAAAATGGTTTATCATTGTGGAATCTGAAGCTGGAAAGATGTAAGTTCAAATCTTGACTTCATCACTTAATAATTGTATCAATGTGGGGGAGAGAAGAACACTAACACTTTAAGTTTTACTGTTAGGACAAATATAATACAAACATAATACCTACTAAATGTTTAGCAATAGCTCCAAGTTCAGGGCAGCTTTGATAGCTGGTATTACTGTATGCAACAATAATAAATAAGTAAAGGTTGATTTATGTACTTGGCTGCGCCAGGTCTTAGTCACGGCTCGTGGAATCTTATTTCGTCGTGTGGGATCTCTGTGGCTGTGCCTGGACTCTCCAGCTGTGGGGTGAGCTCAGTAGTTGAGACACATTAGCTTAGTTGCTCTGCAGTATGTGGGATCTAAGTTCCCTGAACAGATATTGAACCTGGATTGCTCACATTGCAAGGTGGATTCCTTCCACTGGACCACCAGGGAATGCCCTGCTGTTATTATTTTTAAGTGTTTCTGTTATTATTTTTAAGTGTTTTCAATTTTGCTTCACACTGTAAAATTACCATCTAAAAACACTGTATCTACATACACACCTAGCAAGAGTGTGTATTGCTAAGTCTTTCCAGTCTTGCCAATAATAGGTCTTGTCAATCTTGTTCAACCTTCCTAATTTTATAGATGGAAAAACATTTTCATTTGCACTGATTGGCAGTGTGGTTGTACATCTCCTAGGTTTATTGCTCAGCCATGGTGGTTCCTCTGTGAGTAAGAATTAAAGATCTTTGCTCATTTTCCTCCTGGTATATGTATTTGTTTCTTCTTTATCTGCAAGAATTCTTTATACATAAAATAAAAACATCCTTGAGTATATTTTGCCTGGTAGTTACAATGAACAAACTGATACTGTAAGCATTTTCTTTTTTTTTACAGAGGATGAATTCACTGACATCACTGTGAGAATAAACCAAAGAAGAAGTCTTCAGTGAAGTACTTGCAGTGGTATTGGTTATTACCAATCTTGCTTGCCAGACTCATATGAAGATAGCATATGACCTCATCTTTCTTTTTAAGTCAGACTTGACTTCATCTTGCCTAATCAGCACAAAATTCTGTTTCTATAGGATGTCCCAGAGAACATAATAATAATAAAAAAAAGGAGGCTTGTTTAGCATACTAATATTTACAATTACTTAGGATACGTTCAGAGTGTACAGGAAGATCTGCTACATCTTTTCTTTTGCTTGAAAATAAATTCACCCCAAGCTTTTAAAAATTACTTTTCTGTCCCTGTTAGGTAGCTCCACTTCTTATATTTCAAGAGAGTTTTAAGAATTTCCTTCCATCTTGCCATTTCCAGATCTAGCATCTTGGTCCAATTTCTCCTTACCCGTGCCATTCATGATTTGATAGATTTCTACTTTGCAGGCCAAAGAGTCCTAATCTTTCACTTTGTCCTCATATGTCAATTCCCCTTCCCTTCCTCCTACTCCTCTGATCATTTTATAATGAATTGGTAACCACAATAATGAAATTTACAGAGAAAACTAAATTTTGAGATGCTGCCATAACTAATGGAGTCAGAGAAATGATGAAAAGAGCTTTAACGAGGTTTGAGGTATGGTTGGAATATTACAGATTGAAAATCAATTTGGAAAATGCTGTCAGCTTCATCCACAGCGGGGAAATTACTTAAACACACATATCTAAAAGGGTAGGAGTAACTTTGAAGGCGATGAAGAACTGAGAATTATTTTATAATAGAGAAAAAGAGGTTTTTTTTTTTCTATTTATCATCTATCGCTATTTTGCCATGATTAAAGGTGGGCTTCCCTTGTGTCTCAGCTGGTAAAGAATCCACCTGCAATGTGGGAGACCTGGGTTTAATCCCTGGGTTGGGAAGATCCCCTGGAGAAGGGAAAGGCTACCCACTCCAGTATTCTGGCCTGGAGAATTTCATGGACTGTATAGTCCATGGGGTCGCAAAGAGTCAGACATGACTGAGCACTTTCACCTCACCTCAAAGTTTAAAAATAAAATAAAAATTTAAAAAAATAAAATAAAATAAAATAAAAAAGTCTAAGTAGGTAAATATCAAAATACCTTGGGTATTCAAATTCTGGAAGGACTAATAAATAATTAAGCATTTGACTATTATAACTAGTTTACTCTTAACACTACCTAATGTTGTAGGTAAAAGAGTTTTATGGCTTCTTTGCAACATTGCATACAAAAACACTGCCTAATTTTGGTCATCTCATACAACACATTTTATCTTCCTCAAGAGAAAAAACTGAATTTTGTGAACTCTGAATTGATGGATATTTTACAGAAAAACATACCTTTACCATAAAACCATTTATGCCATCTACTGCACGTACTGTAAAGCACCATACACATCAAAGAGAAATTACTGCTTAAACAGATTATCAGGTCGTAGAACAATTAGAAGTTGCAGTTCTCTCAAAATAACTCTAGTGAGACCTGGAAAACTGCTTCAAGTCTGGGCTATTTAAGCATTCAACAGATTCTCTGTTTTTAATCTTTGAAAATTAGATGAAAGCTATGGCCTTTCTCTCTAGAAAAACCCATATACAATTACAGAATACATTTTGAGTATAAATTTTCAGAATGTACTAGGACTCCAAGTCTCCAGGCTAAAAAGTTCTTTCTCTAGAGGAAATTTGGATTTTAGGACTATCACTAAATACCTAATATGCAAACCAATCCGTTTCTACCTTCGGCACTCCATCTATTTTTTTTGCAGCATAGAAGAATTAGAGCTTCACTGTAGGTTTCACCTTATCCATAAACTCTTCATTACTGCTTTGCAGAATACAGCCTTGTCAGCCTCTAAAACTCACTATTGGTGCAGCTTCTACCTGATCTCCACTCTCAGCTACAGATAACTTCCAAGGAGATCCTGAGTGACCACACTGGAGACCTAATAATTTGACAGAGCAGCCTTAGCACTTTGACATGTAAGCAGCCAATGGCCGCTGATCTGCTTAGTGCCTGGTTCCTAGGGCCCTTCCTAGAATGCAGTTCTGATCTCTCATGTATAAACTTGGTTCATTTTCATGATTCTTTACAAACTGCCAAGATAACGCAATGTATGCAGAAGTCATATTATCACAAGTGAGGCTGAAAGCATGCCTGAAAAAAAGAAGTCAAGTTTCTAGCTCCAAGACTCTTTCACAGCATATATACAAGTTTCACTATTAAAGGGGTGGTGGGGGGGGCGGGGGGAGGGGGCGTAACTTCCAAGAGTAACAGATACACATTTATTCATATCCAAACACAGTATATTCCAAGATCAAATAAATATAATTTATTTAAGCAAACAGCTATTGTGCCAGACTGTATAATTGGCTACCTAAAGGCCACTCTGTCCTCTTATATGCTAACAGAGCTCTGTTTTCTTTAGAACAACATGTCTAACCCTGAATGTGTCTCATGAGTAGTTCAAACTAGTCATTTCCAACCAATATGAGTCTTTCAAAAATATATGTATGTATGTGTGTGTGTGTGTGTGAAGTTGCTCAGTCGTGTCTGACTCTTTGCAACCCTGTGGACTGTAGCCCACCAGGCTCCTCTGTCCATGGGATTCTCCAGGCAAGAATACTGGAGTGGGTTGCCATTTCCTTCTCCAGGGGATCTTCCCAACCCAGGGATTGAACCCGGGTCTCCTGCTTTGCAGGCAGACGCTTTATTCTTACAAATATATATATTTATTCTTATTTATTTGGCTGTGCTGGGTCTTTGCAGCACGTGGGATCTTGGATCTTCATTGCAGCATGCAGGATCTTTAGTTGTAGCATGAGAACTCTCAGTTGCAGCATGTCAGATCCAGTTCTCCGGCCAGGGATTGAACCCAGACTCCCTGTTCTGACAGCACAGAATCTTAGCCACTGGACTACCAGGGAAGTTCCACCAATATGAGTCTTAAATGTACCAAAGATAGAGAAGATATTCATCCCCTGACCCAACTCTCAGGGCAGAAGGGGCAGGACCTAGAGCAGCAGGAACACTCTTTTTGCCCCTAGGATGTTGCATTCCTTATGTGTGTCATGAAGGGAAGGGGTCAAGAGGCATAGGTCTAAGCCAAAGTCTGTTCTCTTTGATACCCAATTTGTCTCCTTTTCTTACAGCGAGCAGTAACCCTGTGATTGAGATCACAATGAAATATTAGAGCAAGTCTGCTGAGAACCTCTTGGGAATGTTTGTTCTTACAAAGGGCAGAAATGAGAAGAAAGCTTCCCAGCAGTGTCTTTCCCCTTCCACACTACCTTGAACAAAGGCATGGTGCCCGAAGCTGCAGCAGCCAACTTGCTACCTAGGGGTCACAAAGCAGGTATGCTGAAGCCTTTCGTGTTTGGAGCCAAAAAAAAGATATCTTAAACCTATACATTTGCACAGACAGCGTCAAAATTTCAGCAGTTCTGAAACGTTGAGTCTCAACAGAGGAAGGAAGGAAGGGAAGAAGGAAAGAAGAAAGACAGAAGGACATCTCTTGTTCCTAGCTTCTTCACCTTTAAAATGAGGCGTTCATGTTTTCCTGCCTATGTCGAGGAATAAAACATAAATGTGATAACACAAACATAATAAAGCCTCTTTGGGTGTCCTGAATTCACAAAAAGCAGGTGTTTTGACACCAGTATCAGTCTAGTACCAGAGCAGTACTCTGTAGCAAGGTCAACCAACCCCTGAGACCAAAAAACAAAATGAACCAAAATGAAGGTAGAAATAATTCCATGAATTGTGGTATTTCCCCTAAAATGTAAGTCTGCTTAAAATTACGTAGTAAAGGCTTAAAAATATCGCAGCTCTACCTTTTAAAAATCAAGACCCTTAATTATAAGATTAGAGAATAAATGGTTTATTTTTCTTAAGCCTTCTTATCCAGTAAGGAATAAGGGACACATATGCAGGCACTTAAGAAATATTTCATGGTGAGGTTGATGGTAATGACAGTTTGAAAGCCACTTTCACATTTATTTGTCTTTAGTGGCTTTGATTATAACAAACATGAAAAAGAAAAACAATTTCCAGTTTCTGTTGTTTCATAGTGTCCCTTAAACCTGTGAGTTATCTGTTCTAAGATTTTTTTTTTTTTCCATACAGAAATGTAAGTCATTCACTTGCAGGAATAAAACTTACAAAATGAAGTTCATTTTGCTTGTCAAGTGCAGATAAAAGGAAGAAGGGGAAGAAACAGTTTAAATGTAAAAGGCACCTTTTCCCTAACTCCTGAACTAGTTCACACAATACAATGAATAATTGAACTGCCTGAAACTTCATATGTGCAGAACGCTGCATGCAGACCAGCGGTATTTTCACTTCAAATTTGTATAGTCTTTAGTCAACATGCTTCATCTGCATTTCTAACACCTGCTTCAGTCAGCTGTGAAGTAGGCTGTTATCTCTATGGCTGTCTTTTATCTTCACTCTGTCGCTCTACCAAAAAAAAAAAAAAAGCATGATAGAATATAATTACTTGGCCTAAAAGAGATGGGAGGAACTCACACGATTTTCTGAAAGGTATTTTCCTTTATCTTTTCCAAAAATAATTTAAAAACAAGTTACTAATCATCATTACTTATTGTACACATCTTTGAACATTAATTTTATACAGCAAAAATAACAGCATTGCTATTTCTCTGCAATGAGTATCTGTTTTAGGAGCAAAGGAAAGTAAAAAAAAAAAAAAATTAAATGCAATGACTGATAAAATCATTTGTAACATATTTCTTCTAAACTTATTATTGTGCTGTTATTAAAATGATACTCCTGTGTAAAATAGCTAGATAGTGGGAAGCTGCTGTCTAGCACAGCTAGGTGCTCTGTGATGACCTAGCAGGGTGGGATGAGCAAGTGGGAATCTGCTACATAATAGCAGATTCACTTTGTTGTACAGCTGAAACTAACACAACATTGCAAAGCAATTATACTTCAATTTCCCTTCAGAAAATTATACTCTTTAGTTTAGCATGCATAAGGTGACCTAGGTTAGTTTTGTATATATCAACATCAGTCAAATTTGACTACCTTTTGTCAGCTACTCACATTATTCATCCTGTATTAAACAACTTCATCTGGATGATTTAAGTAAAAAAGCTTAAAAGAACGAGGTTCTCTCATAAAGAAATTATCTTAGGAGAGGAGGAAAAATGGGGAGTAGTTGAGGAAAGAACTGGACTAAAAGGGAACATTTTCCGCTTTATCATCATTCTGCTATTTTCCTTCATAACTAAAATTAGAATGTGATTATTTCATCTATTGTTCTTTTCCTGACTTGAATGTAAACTTCATCTACAAGGACTATGCCTGACTAATTTACCACTATATTCCTAATATCTGTCTTAGTCCTAGGCATACAGTTAAAACTATATAAAAATTTCTTAAAGAAATGAATTTAAAAATTTTCTACCAGACTGAATGGAAAGGGATCCTGAAGGACCATTTGAACTTCTCTACAGGGGGAGAAGGTATCTCCTTAAAGTCTTCATTTAATAGTCCTAAAATCAGTATTTTCATTCCCAGTGAAAACAGTAAATAGTGAATACTTGAGAAAACAATAGAAAGAAATTAAGCAACTTCCAGAGAAAGAATCATTTAATAATTCAAAGGATATTCAAACTTTAGGACTCCTTCAAGGAAACAAAGCTAAACTTTATGAAAAACCAGATACATGGGGAAATCCCATTAAAAGGAAGGAATGTGCATCAGGATGCAATACTACAAAGTTCAAATTATAGAGTATTTTAAAAGAAAGAAACTTTGACTGCCTTCTATAACTTGAACTATCCTCTGGTTTAAAATGAAACTCCTTCAGCTTCATGATATAATGGAAAGTAGAATGCATGTGAAATAATAGGGACAGATTCTAGCTGAGTTTCTTCTCATTGCCGGCTAGCTAAGTTTGGACAAACCAATGGACTTTTCTGATGAAAGTAATAACAGCTAGTTTTTGTTACTTACCAATGTGCCAGACACTCTATTAAACCTTTTACGAAGAATATTTCATGTAACCTGCACAACACTACCCAAGGTAGATACACTTGCATCCATGGCATTTTGTTATGGTAGCTCAAATTAACTAATACACCATTTCATTTAGATTTAAACTGAAAAACCTTGCAATGGCCCACAAAGGCCCTAACCATATAATCTGGCCCCCTTTACATATCTGAACTTATCTCTATTGCCCTCCCTATTCTGGCTCTTTTCCTGTCTGGCCCTTTGCACTTTGCGTGCATTCTCTTTATACATGAGTGCATGCTAAGTCACTTCAGTCATGTCTGACACTTTGCAACCCTACAGACTATAGCCCACCGGGCTCCTCTGTCCATGGGATTCTCTAGGCAAGAATACTAGAGTGGGTTGCCAGGCCCTCCCCCAGGGGACATTCTCTTTATATAGACACTATTTCCCAAAATATTCTCATAGCTTCCTCCCTCACCTGCTTCAAGTTTCTGTTTAAACATTCTAAATGAGACTGTCACTTATCACCTTTTAAAAAACTGCAATTTCTCTAGTTTCTTGTCTTTCTCCCTTCCTGCTTTACTTTTCTCCATTTCCTCTATATGACATATAAGTAAAATACATAGATTTACAACTAAAATATATAATACAGTCTAATACATAATAATTATATGAAATATATATGTTTAGTCATAAATCTATACATTTTAGTTATCATATGCCCTCACTAGAAAGGTAAGCTCCATGAGTGTTTGTCTGTTTTATACATTTGCGTAGCCTCAGTATAGAGTATGTGCTCAATATAAAGTATTCACTGAGTGAATGAACTAGAGACACTCAAGTATGTTTATATGGAAGCTGCCTTGAGCGTGAAGAAGGTGGCATGGGATGAAGCAGGAGGCAAGGTACAGATCATACAGGGCCTTGTAAGTCATATAAGGAATTTTGGTACTTATCCCAAGAGATATTGAAGGATTTTAAGTAGGAAAATGACACACCAATTTAGATCGTTCAAGATCATTCTCACTGCTGTATGTGCTTTGCTAAGTTGCCTCCATTGTGTGAGACTCTTTGCAATCCCAAGGACTGTAGCCCACCAGGTTCCCCTGTCTATGGGGATTCTCCAGGTAAGAATACTGGAGTGGGTTGCCATCAGAGAATGGTATTTGTGTTATTCAGTCGCTAAGTCATGTCTGACTCTGCAACCCCAAGGACTGCAGCACACCAGGATTCCCTGTCTTTTCCCGGGCTTACTCAAACTCATGTTCATGGATTCGGTGATACCATCCAACCATTTCATTCTCTGTTGCCCCCTTCTCCTCCTGCCCTCAATCTTTCCCAGCATCAGGGTCTCTTCCCTAGTGGCTCAAACAGTAAAATAATTCGCCTGCAATGCAAGAGACTGCAAATTCAATTCCTGGGTTCTGAAGATCCCCTGGAGAAGGGAATGGCTATCCACTCCAGTATTCTTGCCTGGAGAATTCCATGGACAGAGGACCCTGGTAGGCTACAGTCCATGGGGTTGCAAAGAGTCAGACATGACTGAGAGAGAACGGAATGGAATGGGCCAAAAAAGAATTGTAAAAATCCAAAGCAACTTCCATCTCCAGGGTTAATCCATGGTTTCATGCTTCTTTGTGCGAGGATGTATACACCTTTAACACACACTGATTGTGAAAAGAATGCATTGCTCGCCTTATCACAATTATATTTGCAAAGCTCCCGACACTATCTCTCAAAATTTTCATGTTTCTTAAATATTTTTATTGGAGTATAGTTGCTTTATAATGTTGTGCTAGTTTCTACTGTACAGCAAAGTGAATCAGTTATCAGTTCAGTTGCTCAGTGGTGTCCAACTCTTTGCAACCCCGTGGACTGCACCATGTCAGGTTTCCCTGTCCATCACCAACTCCCAGAGCCTGCTAAAACTCATGTCTATGGAGTCAGTGATGCCATCCAACCATCTCATCCTCTGTCGTCCCCTTCTCCTTCTGCGTTCAATCTTTCTCAGCATCAGGGTCTTTTCCAATGAGTCAGTTCTTCACATCAGATGGCCACAGTATTGGGGTTTCAGCTTCAGCATCAGTCCAGAGAATATTCAGGACTTATTTCCTTTAGGATTGACTGGTTTGCATCAGCTATATGTATACACATATTCCCTCCTTGTTGGATTTCCTTCCCATTTAGGTCACCACAGAACATTAAGCAGAGTTTCCTGGGCTAGACAGTAGGCTCTCATTAGTTATCTATTTTATACATGGTATCAACAGGGTACATATATCAATCCCATTTCCCAATTCATTCTATCTCCCCTTTCCCTCCTTGGTGTCCATATGTTTGTTCTCTATGTCTGTGTCTCTACTTCCTTCTGAATAAGCCCTGAAATGAAAATGTACTTATACAACAACTTTTATGAAACTCTAATTACTCAGCCCCCAGTGCATAATGTAGTCAGTACTTTGAGCCTACACAAAACGTATCTCTGAACTAGGTGCATAAAGGTTATGATGAGCCTAATTTTCTGAGATTCTTCAGCTATAAATTTGGCTAAGAGCCTGGGTAGTACAGGAAAGAAGATAAGTGAGAGAAACACTGGTGATTTAACCTCCAGTGTTCCCTTAAGGACAAACATTTGTCACCTTGACAGCAAGGTGAAAGGTTTGCAGCGAGTGTGCTTATAACAGGGCTCACCCCACTCTCTCCTCCCCGGGGACTGGTGATTTCCGACCGGGCATGATCTGAACAGATGACGATGCTGACGACGAGCCACGGGAAAGGCCAGTGGAGGAAAAGAGGTTGAGACCCACATAACTCAGAGTCTCAAACTGAAATGCTACTCCAGGGACCACCACAAAGATTTACCATTTGCTGTTCTTCTTCCTAAGGTTCCACTAGAGGCTAGAGTAATCAACCCTATAAATTATCACGGAACATTCTAACAGTGTCCAGTGTTAACAGCCTGGATCCCATTGCTAATAATTATGAGCCTGTTATAAAGCTGAAGTAGGTCCGAGACACATATATCTCCACTTTCTATACACATCTCTCAATTCCTAATTTGAATATGAAAGTCTGCTGCAGGCTTAAATCAGGTGCTAAAATGAGCCTGATTTTTACTCTCAATGAATACACATAACCCAAATTAGCATTAATGTCATGACACCTATGCATCAAAAGGAATAATAGGATCTCTGTTTTGGTCTATGAGCTAAATTGTTTACACTATTTTCAAAGTGAAATAGGAAGAGATATTTTGAAAGCTGAGTACTTCTTAAAAAAAGAATTAAAGACACTAATTTATATATTAAATTTATTAATTTTGTATTATTTAATTTCAGGAATCAGTGGCATCTCTTTATGTCTCCCTTTGATGAATGGAACTTTGGCTGTGATACTGCTTTACACTTTGAAAGAAGTGAGCTGAAATCACTATAAAATCACAATTGAAGCTATTATCCATCCCATTTGAATATTTATTCACTACCTAATCATCACTGACTCAAAGTACTGTCAGATGGGCCAAATCATGTTTAAGAAAAAAATAAACTATAACCCAATGAACTCAAACAAACACAATTAATAGAAAAATAAGATTTTAAAAATGTACCAAAAACGTATAAGAGTGGCAGAAGAGAGGTGGAGACTGGGATACAGAAAGGATGAGATCAGAAGTCTTAAAAAAAAAAAAAAAGAGGGAAGGGAATTAACGGTCAACCGCAAAGAATCTTTATGAGTTTAAGACCCATGTATTGTGCATTCACAAAGGGAAAGGAGATTCCACCCATATCTATTCCTGAACACTAGCCTTTGGATGTCCCAATACTACCATGTAACTAACAGGTACCAGTCCAAACTTAATCATCTCACTCAAAATTATTCCCTTGCTTAAATTCCGTTTTCCTTCACACCACCACAGCTTTAATCCTAAAATATTTGAGTCCCCTGCCTATGTTCCTTGTGCTTCCTGGTCTTTCTGTCATAAAGATATTCCAAACTCTTTCATGAAAAACTGGACCAGGAAAACAGTGAGCTGAGTTAACAACCGCTGAAGCTGAGAGAGACGTCCTCACCATTCATTAACATTATCTGATCTGCCTTGCACAAGTTTCAGAGTCTCTAATTTAAAAATGTTGTTGATGTTTTTATTTATTTATTTATTTTTTTAATTTTATTTTATTTTTAAACTTTACATAATTGTCTTAGTTTTGCCAAATATCAAAATGAATCCACCATAGGGTTCAAGCAAATATTAGAGACTAGATAAAAAGTCTTAATACAGGATTATAGTAGAGGGTTTTGGCCATAGGGACGAGGAGCGTCAGGGTGTCTAAAATTAGCTAGATAATACAATAATCATAGCAGCTACCACCTATAATTCTTGCTAATGTGCCAGACACCCTGCTAAGCATCTCAGAGACTTGGTCTTACTGAATCCTTTTAACAGTGCTTGGAAGTAGGGTCCTGGCTTCAAAGCTTGGTGATGAGGTGCCTGTGTCAGGGCCTTCATATAGTAGGCACTCCATTAATATTAGTTGTCTAAGTAATGTAATAAATGGCTAAGAAAAATTTCCCTTTTTCTTTTGTGTTTGTGGTTCTTTGTCAGAAAATTCAAAGGCTCTAGCCAGGACATTCATCACTCTTGGTTTCTACTCAGAGTGGTATATATCAGTCTTTCACATACAGGCTCACCAACAAGCACACTGCTGCCAGGCCTCTGCTCCTAAGACACCATTTCCAGCGGGGTACACTCCTAGAAGATGCCTCGGTCATGTCTCACCAGGTATCAAGTTCAAGTTTTGCTTCCCATTCAAGGCTCTTCGTGAACCTGTCTCACATCATTTCCGCCAGTCACCAACAAGAACTGGCTTAGTCCAGTAAACATCTCTTTTTACTTTATCTTGCTTACAACTGCCCATTCATTTATTTACTCATTACATATTTTTTTAAGATTTTTTTTTGATGTGGACCATTTTTAAAGTCTTTATTGAATTTGTTACAGTATTTTGTCTGTTTTTTATGTTTTGATGTTTTGATATTGTAGCATGTGGAATCTTAGCTTCCCGCCCAGGGATTGAACTCCCACCCACTACTCACTGCAAGAAGTCTTAACCACTGGCCCACCAGGGAAGTCCCTGTTCATTACATATTGATCATCTACTACGTACAAGGCACTGTATTTGCCATTGCTGTGCTTAGTTGCTCAGTCATGTCTGACTCTTGGCGACCCCATGGACTACACAGGTTCCTCTGTCCATGGGGATTCTCCAGGCAAGAACACTGGAGTGGGTTGCCATTCCCTTCTCCAGGGGATCTTCCCAACCCAGAGAATGAACTCAGGTCTCCCACATTGCAGGTGAATTCTTTACCATCTGAGCCAAAAGGGAAGCCCAAGAATACTAGAGTGGGTAGCCTATCCCTTCTCCAGGGGATCTTCCTGGCCCAGGAATGGCTGGGATTTCCTGCATTTCAGGCAGATTCTTTTTCAGTGGAGCTACCAGGGAAGCCCAAATTTACCATTACATCTACATAAAGAAAGAGAACAGCGAGCATACCAGGCCCAGCTCCTGCCTTTGCAGGCCACAGCCACTCTCAGGCTGACCTTCTGTTTGGGCTGTTCTTGATTTTCAAGATCTTACATTGAACATCATCCAGGAACCCTTTCTTGATCGCTTCCCTCTTGTCTTGCTCTCCCTTTCTGAATTAATGGTACCACACATTTAAGCACCTGACCAGATTTTTTCTTGTTTTTCTCCTAGTATTTTACTTCTGCTTGTCTCATTTCCTCCATTACACTAAGTCTCTTAAATTAAAGAAACTGTGTCTTATACTTTTCTTCATCACCCGACTGAATGTAATTCAGCTGAATTCATGGATATGGATATATCCTTAAATAGCTTTTGGAAAGAGTTTAAAATATTAAGTCAAGCTAATCATAGACCAAGATCTAATTTATCCTTGCAAATAGAGATATAAGAAAATCTCTAGGGAAGGAACAGGTATATAAGGTATAGTTCTGTAAATGAAAAAAGAGGAACAAAAAATTTCTCCTATATGGCATAACTGTTTCCCAATCATGTGTGATACTTTATAAGTTCTATGAAACGTCAGGTTTTTTTTTTTTTGTTTAATTCATGTGTTTTGTAGAACATAATTTGGAGACCACACCATAGGGCAAATTTAATAGGGCTCTGCTAAGACGTCAATAATATTGATAAAAGTAAATGAGGTCTTTACTTATTTAACTTTTTTAAAAGAACTATTTTCAATGGAAGCAAAGATTAATATTCTATATGTAGAGACCATTTTCATTTTTTATATATAGAGACTATTGTGTGTATATATGTATCTTTTACATTTACTTTAAAAAATATTACTATAGTTAATCATGTGTAAAATTGTAACTAAAAAATCTAATAAATGAATTTGTAAATTTCTCACAACAAACACACCTTTCTTTCAGAAATGCATCGTCAACTATGACAAATATTAGACCAGGCCTTATACCAGGTTTCGTCTACAAGATGTTAACATCATAACTCATCATTAACTAAGCCTACTAGAAAGACTTTTGCATACAGAATTAGTAATCGTAAGATCTCCTTAGCCTTAGCCTGGAATGAACATCACTATATTCTCAAATTCTGTTTATTCTGAAAGACTTCCTCTCATTCCATCCCTTCTGGGAAATAGTCCCAATTGTCCATACTGTAGCTATTCTTTTACATGGATTTTTGTATATATTTGATTACTACAGCGTAAGCCCTCTGAGAGCAGGGTCTGTGCCTGGAGACCTCTTGGTACTTCTCCCAGCAGTTACACTGAAACCACTACCTTGAAAGTACTCAATAAAAATGACCTTGTCTAAAGATAAGAACAATTCTATATAAGAATATGAATGAGTAAATATTTATTTGAGGGTAGATACATACACTCCAAGAAGTTATTTCACAAGTCTACCAAGCACATAAAAATTCCACAGGTAGAAACTATATGTGGGGTCTCAAAGAGTCAGACACAACTTAGCGACTGAACAGCAACAAATATATATATATATATATATTTTACTGATCAAGAAATCAAAAAAATCCAAAATTTGAAATCACTGACCATGTTAAACTACTATGTACAAAAGAAGTCTTATTGAACATAATCTTTCAAATGTGCAGGGGGTGAAAGCAGATTTTTAAAAATTCTACGATTTTCATGAGAACAGGCACTGTTAAATACAGAGGAAGGCACACAAGTTAAAAATGAAATCATATCCAGGCCTTGAAAATGCATTGACTTTCAGGCACCTGGCTACAACATTTTGCTATTTTCCAAAGGACAGCTCTTTATTTTCCTGGCATTGTCAGCATTTCTGAATGAGTTTTCTTAATTTGTCAAAATAGCACACTGTTGAAAAAGAAAGAAATCTACCATTTCAAACAGTCAAAATTATAATACAACATTTAAAAATGTTTTGGCTCTACATGAGGTTTTTTTTTTTTAAGATTTCAAAGTAAATAGTCCTCTCATTAACTGAAGGAGAATAGCCAATGAAATTCATAAGCACTCTTTAATAAACAGAGTACTTAAGTGCTCGATACTTAACTATTAACAACAACAAAATCCCTGTCCAGCTGAACATGTGTATATGATTGACTTCAAATTCATTAGAGATGATTGGAATAGTAAGTTTGGCTATACTGAAATAAATAAACAAAAATGAAGATGCATAAAGATATCGGACAGCATATTATATTAAAATAGATAATTGCAAACTATTTTGTCAATGAAACGTCTCTTTAGTATTGTCCAGTAGAACTTTCTGCAATGATAAAAATGTTCAACATCCTGCCTGCACTGTTCATAACAGCAACTAGCAGTCACATGTGGTTACTGAATCTCTGAAATGTATGACTGAGGAACTGAATGCTTTTTAAATTTTAACTAATTAAATTTTAAACAGCTGCATGTAGCTTATCACTACCGTCTCAGTCAGTTTAACTATATAGATGATACAAAAATGGGATTTTATATTTGTATTTCTTCCCTCTCTGAACTTGGAAATAAAGGAAATGCCTTTACAGAATAGACAGGCAAAATCACTTTAAAGTATTAGGCTTGTTTCAACGTCAGCAAGATTTCACTTTAAGGTATGGTAAATCTATAAAAGGGGAAACCAGTCGGCAATGGAAGCAGTGAGAAAGTACCTTAAAGAACACCTACCTAAGAACCATCTAGGAAAGATTCCTGGATCCAAATGATGGACCTGTCTGTTTCCAAGGGCAACATAATCCTGGCCGTGGAGCTAGACACGTTCACTTAAAACAGCCTGATAGAATCAAACTGGGAGTTCTCTACCTATGTCTCCTTCCTCTAATTCCATCCCCACCAAGTAAAATTATTTAAACATCTTGTGTGAATTTAACCATGAGGCAAGAAGTCATCAACCCAAGTGTCTAAGCACTTCTCATAATTATTTTTCTCACTCTCAATTAATAAGTTGGCAATTTGCTTGATATCTAAGTGTGACTAATGTGAGTTCATTCCTGCAAGCTGGAGCCTCAAAATCAGTTTCTGAAAAAGGACCATACTAATTTTACAAAGTATATGTCACCCAGATCTCTGGCAATGAGGAACTCAGTATCTTAAAAATGGATAATTCAAATAGACAGTGAAAAAAAATTGTACTACTACTGGGTATGACTCTGCTTAGGGGTGACATTATGCTAAGAAAAAGCTTAACCTAAGAAAAGAGATCTCAGATCTTTGAAGCATCAGGTATGATTTACAGCAGAGATAGAAAAACTTCTTTTAAAACTGTATGACAACCCCCCCCCACACACACACAAACTATATGGCACCCAACTTCTTTAAGGAGAAAAACTTGCCCTTCTTTAATAGCTTGTTTGTATTTTTATAACACTATCAAAGTATGTGTTAGGTGACTCACTAGATACAGTTCCCATGTAGAAATGAAAAATTAACAATATCTAGGAAAACTAAGCCAGATGTGCACAATGCTACTTGAGATTTTCATTAGTTTATAAAATTTTTGTCACTAATAAACGCTTAGTGATTGTGGCATCATGTTGATAGAATTTGGGGGGAAAAGGCAAACATGATGAAGATTCATCTTAAGACTGATGATTGTTGACCTTGCTCCTTAGAGAGATCTTGATGCTACTTTTCAAATATACCTTGAAACTTCACAGACACACAAAAACCAGCATTCTGTTACAAGAGGGAAGTATTCTAATATAAATACTTTCTGTTACACACTTACGTCTTTTCTTAAAACCACTTGTCTGCACTGGTGGGAGTTTTTATTCCATTTTTTTAAGAGCTGGAAATTTAACCTTTGGACTTCAACAATTGTTTGACTTGAAACTATATGAAATATGGATCCAAAATTCTATAGAGACATATAACGATACAGAATCAGGATCCAACCATCTTTGAAGGAAAACACCTATGAATTAAAGGAAAAAAAGCAGGAAGCCTTTACATACATTTCTCTAATGCTTTTCATTATTTCTACTCATTTTTCCCTCTTTAGTTCAAAGAACTATTTAGACGTTAATGAAGAGCATAAAAAGTAACATATAAGTCTACATGTTGGTGGGGGGGCGGTGTGTTGCTACTGCTGCTGCTAAGTCGCTTCAGTCGTGTCCGACTCTGTGCAACCCCATAGACAGCAGCCCACCAGGCTCCCCCGTCCCTGGGATTCTCCAGGCAAGAACACTGGAGTGGGTTGCCATTTCCTTCTCCGATGCATGAAAGTGAAAAGTGAAAGTAAAGTCGGGGTTGGGGGGGGGGGTGTGTAGGGGACCGTAAAGAAGAAATAATTTTTCCTATTGCTGATTTTATTTATTGAAAAACACTGAAAATCTGTCTGTCCTGCTCCAAATTCATATACCTCAGCAGACATTGATTGCTGCTGCTGCTGCTAAGTCGCTTCAGTCGTGTCCGACTCTGTGCGACCCCACAGACAGAGCCCACAAGGCTCCGCCATCCCCGGGATTCTCCAGGCAAGAACACTGGAGTGGGTTGCCATTTCCTTCTCCAATGCAGGAAAGTGAAAAGTGAAAGTGTAGTCACTCAGTCGTGTCCGACTCTTCGCAACCCCATTTACTGCAGCCCACCAGGCTCCTCCGTCCATGGGATTTTCCAGGCAAGAGTACTGGAGTGGGGCGCCATTGCCTTCTCTGAGACATTGATTAGGAATTCTAAATGGCTTATTAGGATACTATAACAAACATAAATGGCACAAACGTAGTTTTTAGGTTATCATAAGAAAATGGAATCAGCTCTCTCATGAAAAAATCATGTCTGATTAACTATATATCTCTTCCTTTAGTATCTTAAAATTCTCTCCTTTTCTCCATTATATAGAGGTATAACTCACTCTCTAAAGCTCCTCTAGCCAGGCACACCTTCATGATTTTCTATATCTCAGTTAGCAAGTTTTAACCTCTGACAAGATAATAAAACCAACGTCAAAGCGATATTCCGAATCATGAACCTACAAAGATCAAGTGCAGATGGCTGTAACACGATGCTTCTGAAGAAGGAACTGCACTAGCTTTCACTTGCTATAATATCATATTACAAGTTCAAGCTATTTGCTTCCTCACCATCACCTTGGGTTTCTTTCTTTCTTTTTCCTTTTTTGGCTATTTCTATTTCCTAAGTACTTCTGTTGCCTCTCAGATACAGATTTGATCTCATTTTTATATACCATTGAATTGGTTCCTCCATTTTTCATACTTCCTTGTATTTTTACTTCTTCTCTAGGATATTACACAATTTTTTTTTTACACAATTTTTTTTCAGCATTGTCTAGAAATTTAATTCTCATTTGTCACTTTAATTATATATTTCACAAGTTGTTAAAGGATAAACTTTAATGATAAAATCATTTTCCTTAATGCCAACAGTACAACAATTCTTTTAAAACCTATATGATGCAATCACTAATTATATTCTCTTATATATAAATTTCCAGCTCTTTTAAATATATATATAGCAATCAAATAGCAATTTTTCATGGAAGAGTTTCTGATATTTAAAATAAATTATTTGAATGATAATAGCATATGGGTTGGTAATCTATTACATAGAGATAATCTCCCCTAATCTACTCACAGGGAGTTATTAGTAGAAAATCTTACAAATTATCCAATATCAAATTTAGATATGGGAATGAGTTTGCTTCTGCATTCTGAACCAATACTGTGAATGTAAAACCACACAGATTTCTATGGCTATAGCATATGTTTTATCAAGACTAAAAGCTAACAATTTAAAACCATGTTAACATAAGTAAGAACAATTTGGTGGATAAGCAATTAAAGTGATATTGGAATTTTTGTCAAACTAATTTAACATGTAAGTGTAATAATGAGCATGCATTTAAGTGTATAATATATATATTTTGCAATTTTAGATACATGAAGAAGAAAGGTAAAATAACATTCATTGAATGATTTCTATTTATTCATTTGACAAATACTTTTTAAGTGCTTACCATGTTCCAGGTACAAGTGCTACGGACAGAGAAGTGAACCAAAGCATCCCCCAAAAATACTTGCCTTCATGGAGCTTTTATTTGAATAAGGGGAGACAGAAAATAAAAATAATAAATGTATCCATTAGAAGAGAAGTATTTTAGAAAAAATAATAAGAACAGGACCACAGGAAAAGCCAAAGGTGGGGAAAAGGTCAGAATTTTAACTGTCATTATATCAACCAGTTACAATATAGATGGAAAGTCCCAAGAGCTAAATTCCATAAAAGCTAAATCCCAAGAGCTAAATAACCATAAAAAAAAAGTTACAGAACTTGCTGGAAGGGTCAGATAGCTTTTGAGAGATGGATAAGATACAGAAAGGATGAGAATAGTATAAGCAAAGAGGTGGGAGGCCCAGATGTTAGAGGAGATGGAGGAGAAGAGTGAGTCCACAGTTAATATGGGAATGAAAGAGGGTGCCAGGGAGAGCGCGAGTGTGGGGTTGCACTGAGTGAACTCCAGAACGGCCAGCTGGGCGGTGGCAGTGAAGAGCCACTGAAGGCACTGAGGCAGGGATGGCATATGAAAGCAGTGTCAAAGACAGCTCATCTTACGGTGACACAGCGCATGGTGAGAAAGAGGACAAGCCGCATCGCCTTGGCTCCCGAGAATAACCAGAAGCACAGCAATGTTAAACATTATCCCTCCTAAGTGAATGGATAAAAAGAACACAAGCTTTCCACTGAAAACCTAGAAACACTTTAGAAAATAATTACTTGTAAGATTATTGCCTGAGTAGTAAAAAACACTAAACCACAAATAGTGACCACTAGACCAAGCTCTGTTAGAGTAAAACTATAAACACAGTGGGCATCTTTAATTTAACTACCCTATTTACTAGAAACATCACAGAAAAAACTACCCAGGAAAAGTAAACAAGTATGTGATTCTTGAAAATGAAGATGTATAAACTGTAAACTCAGAGTATGACCATCAGTGGACATGTAAAATATGAATCAATATTCATCTCATGAGTCTGGAGATCTGTGACATTTTGCCTTTAACTTCCAAGACTCGTGTTCTTATCATGAAGAGATCTTTTTCCCTGATGACTACAGCCTGTTCAATTGAAAAGTTAAAATCAAATTGATCAAGGTTTTCTTAAAATCATACATTTTATTTCTTTAAAGTCTTCTATTATTTAAAACTCTAAGAGAGCTATTCACCTTACTCAACAATCCTCCAAGTAGAAACATTTTGCTGTTAATGTGTCTGAATATTTGCAAATTAAATTGATAGAGATCAAAAGGAGGTTTCTATAATTTTCAATCACTCTGCTATGTACATCTCCAATTTATACGTCAAAAAAATAATTTTATCTTAAGTAATTATATTAATGTCATGGGTAATATCCTAAGACAGAGAAATAATTTTTAACAGTCATGAATACTGATTTAATTATTTTCAGAGACAAGCATATATGTCACTATGTAGATATGAGAGTATCAGTACAAAGATGGACCTACATGGGGAAAAAACAATGGGAGGGACAGTAACATCAGAAACTGACCTCTTTAACCGATGATATCTTAATCAGGTAAAATACTTTCAAACTGTTATTTGTATTTATTGAACCCTGAAACAACAAGTTTTACTTTTAAACATATATATGCATTTTGACTATAAAGCCAAAAATAAATATGAAAAATGTGAAATTTTATCTGACATTGTGACTAGGAAAGGGCTTTATAAGTATAAAGACTATGGAACAATCCATAAGGAGAAAGGTGGACACATCTGACAGATATAAACTTAGAACTTTAAACTTTTATAATCATATACAAAATAATGAATCTCAAATCACATATAGCATCATATACGAACATTAACTCAAAATGAATCATGGGCCTCAAATGTAAAAAGCAAAAGTTATAAACTTCTAGAAGAAAACATAGACAAAGAATTTTGTGATTTTGAGCTAAACAAGAATTTCTTAGAGAACACAAAAACCATGAGCCATAAAAGAAAAATAAATGGATTCAATTAAAATTTAAAACTTCTGCTCTTTGAAAGACACTGTTAAGAAAATGAAACGACAAGCCATGGACTGAAAACACTTGCAAAATATATATCTGATAAATGACTAATGTTAAAAACATATTTAAAAATTCATAATCCAATTATAAGAAAACAACCCCATAAAAAAATGGACGAGAGATTTGAACAGACACTCTCAAGAAGATACACAGATGTATCTTCACAGATGTATACCACAGACATATCTGTGATATATCTTCACAGATACCAGATGTTTCTGGTAATGGGTGCATGCTAAGTCTCTTCAGTCATGTCCGACTCTTGGTGACCCTATGGACTGTAGCCCAACAGGCTTCTCTGTCCATGGGGTTCTCCAGGCAAGAATACTGGAGTGGGTTGCCATGCCCTCCTGCAGGGGATCTTCCTGACCCAGGGATTGAACCGGCCTCTCTTATGTCTCCTGCACTGGCACACGGGTTCTTTATCACTAGCACCACCTGGGAAGCCCCAAAGGTGGCAAACAAGCACATAAAAAATTATCCAACATCATTTGCCATTAGGGAAATACAAATTAAAGCTAAAATTATATATCACTTAACACCTATAAAAAGTTAAAGTGTTAGTCAGTCAGTCATGTCCAATTCTTTGTGACCGCATGGACTGTAGCCCACCAGGCTCTGTCCACGGAATTTTCTAGGCAAGAATACTAGAGAGGGTAGCCATTCCCTTCTCCAGGGGATCTGGCCAGCAAATAAAGCAACTAGATTCCTCAAGCATTCCTAGTAGAAATGTAAAATGGTATAATCACTTGGAAAATGATTTGGTGACTTCATATATTAAACATATGCAGTCATCCCTCAGTATCCGCAGGGAGTTGGTTCCAGAAACCCCATGGATGCTAAAATCCACAGACACTCGAGTCTCTTCTATAAAATAATGTAGAATTTGCATGTAACCTATGTATATCTTCCCATATACTTTAATTCACCTCTCTCTCTCTCTCTCTAGTTGCTAAGGCGAGTCCGACGCTTGCAACCCCGTGGACTATAGCCTGCCAGGCTCCTTTGTCCATGGGATTCTCCAGGCAAGAATATTGGAGTGGTTTGCCATTTCCTTCTCTAGGGGATTTTTCTGACCCAAGAATCCAACCCGGGTCTCCTGCATTGCAGGCAGATTATTTACCAACTGAGCTATGAGGGATGCCCAGTGCATATCTAGATTACATAAAATCCTTGTTACAATGTAGAAAGTGAAAGTGAAGTCGCTCAGTCGTGTCTGACTCTGTGCGACCCCATGGACTGTGGCCTACCAGGCTCCTCCCTCCATGGGATTCTCCAGGCAAGAGTACTGGAGTGAGTTGCCATTTCCTTCTCCAGGGGATCTTCCCGATCCAGGGATCGAACCCAGGTCTCCTGCATTCCAGGCAGACGCTTTAACCTCTGAGCCACCAGGTTGTAAATAGTTGCTGACACAGCAAATTTGTTTTCCTTTTTGGAGGAACTTCCTGGAATCATTATTTTTTCCCCTGAATATTTTTTTTTATCTCATTTGGTTGAATTTTTGGATGTGGAAGGTGAGGATACTGAGGGCTAACTATACTACAATTATATTAGTTTTTAAGAAGTTAGTTTTTAACACAATGTTCCCACATAATAAGTTATATATTATAAGGTACTTTTCCAAGTCAGCTTCTGATACACTTCCAAACTGAATCTAGAATCTGATATGCTATTTTTTAAAAACACCTACATTGGCAGATAACCAAACAAAATCCAGTGTTCTTTGGAGCTGCAATTAAAAAAAAAAAAGAGCTTTTTTGAGTATTTGGAAGTGCTAATCTTCTATTTGAAGTTTTATAGTTAAAATAAGTGGTCTTTAAACTCCGTGGGGCCAAATTATCATTTAGGGGTGATTAAAAATCAAGTTGCCTTGAGAAACACACTACAATGCCATTTAAATCCAAGAATTTTACAGTTCTTGATGCCAAGACAGTGCATTTAGTTAGATCAATTTAGTTAGTTCTAAAACCTAGTCCAGAGCCTAGCACACAGTAGGAAGTCCACTACTTATTAATTTGCATTAATAAAACTGATATAAGGTCACACAATGACATGCAGTGAATTGAGCTTTTAAAAAAGTTTGATTTCTTAATTCCAAATGACATTCTACCATTCCTAACAACACATTGATTTCTAAAAGTGCTAAATGCTTACTCGGAAACCTGAGTCCACAATG
Organism: Bubalus bubalis; assembly: GCF_019923935.1. Taxonomy (NCBI): domain Eukaryota; kingdom Metazoa; phylum Chordata; class Mammalia; order Artiodactyla; family Bovidae; genus Bubalus; species Bubalus bubalis. The sequence goes on from NC_059173.1 coordinate 60,499,601, forward strand.
GAGCTTAGATGTGTAACTTTGCTGTCATCCTAAAGACCAGTAGTTAAAGAGAAGGTTCTTTTTGGTTGGTGGAATCCACAAGTTTAAACAGTTTATGCAACTTCAGATGTCCTCTGCTTCTTTGCCCATGTGCAGATTTGTCGTGGCAAGGCAGTGAGATCTGAGTCAAAGAGGTATATGAAGAGTGGAAAATTATTACCTCATTCCCTTGCCCTGTCTTGGGACTTGATATTCTCACCTTAAGAATCGGTAATGCTGATGAAGACAGGAAACGTAACTGTTTGACTCATCACACTATCATCCACAGATCCCCCAAATATTAGCTTAATAACTAATAACCAAGTTAATCATGGTAAATTTTTAGCTTGGAGAAACAAAAGCAAAGAAATGAGAACCATCTACCAGATTAGCATCATTTAGTATTAATAGCTAGTGGGTATCTCCTACTAATGGCTATGGACTAAACAGTTCTGTTGGAGAAGACTCTTGAGAGTCCCTTGGACTGCAAGGAGATCCAACCAGTCCATTCTGAAGGAGATCAGCCCTGGGATTTCTTTGGAAGGAATGATGCTAAAGCTGAAACTCCAGTACTTTGGCCACCTCATGCGAAGAGTTGATTCATTGGAAAAGACTCTGATGCTGGGAGGGATTGGGGGCAGGAGGAGAAGGGGACGACAGAGGATGAGATGGCTGGATGGCATCACTGACTCAATGGACGTGAGTCTGGGTGAACTCCGGGAGTTGGTGATGGACAGGGAGGCCTGGCGTGCTGCGATTCATGGGGTCGCAAAGAGTCAGACACGACTGAGTGACTGAACTGAACTGAACTGAACTGAAACAGTTCTGTAGTTAGGCTGAATCAAATCCAGGAGATAGTCCTGCTTTTAACCAACTACTAAGATCCTGTTTCTCAAGGGCCTTTTACTAATATCCTGTCCGTCCCCCACCCAGTTTATATTTATTTACGTTTACCTAAATCTATATAGCAGCAAATACTTTTCCAGTTTGAAAATGGTGACATTTTAATAATTAATAAAAATAAAAATGAAAGTACATGGCTTTTGTTAAAGGGTAATAAAATAACTTCAGTAAATTGGCTAGTTCTACACCAGTAGATTTCTTTAAATAGTAATGAAATCATTGCTTTAAAAAAAAATCCATCATTATTTAAAAAAAAAAAAAGTTGCCTCAGCCTCCACCAAAATTAGATTTGTAAGTTGCTGGTCATTCCTATAATTAAATCTATGTCACAAATTTGCAAGAAAAATGGTCACTGCGACTAATGCATTTACTTGCTACACAAGTCCTGTCAGACGGCACAGAGCATTATACGGCTGTAATGGAGTAGGTAAGGATTCTATACATTTTTATGAAGTAACAAAGACCATTTTTTATTTACAATGACTGTACTTCAGATAAAAGTTTGCTTGAGAAACGAATGAAAATACAGCTATCACAGGGTCTTCCTTACTCAAGCAATACAGCACACGTTTACCTCTACAGACATGCTTGGCACACAGGCATACTGGTTTTCTAGACAAGTGTCAGGTAGAAAATACTATAATGAGAGAAACACGAACATGGTCATGTTGCCAGAGCCCCTGATTCTGCTCATTTCCTCATCTGACCTCCCCAAATGGTTTTAAGTCACCTCTTTGCTGAAATGATTGAGAAATGACTCTAGAGAGCAGTGCTTCCACGGTCTTAGAAAAGTGTTGCTCAAAGTGGAAGTCAAAGCGAGATGACTTAAACAATACACAGAGAATTAGTGAGAAAACTTTCTTTATAAAAAATCTTTTTCAGTCATTCAGATTGCAGGAAGAGACAGTTCTTGGTTTGGTACTGATGCTAATTTTACTTATCAAAAGCAGAACAGGCCATTGGACTCATAGTCTTGTGTAGGCACTGGAGTACAAATTTCTAATAGCTGTTTTCTGTTCACAACAAGATTAGTTTTTATTTGCCAAGCTGATGCAGATTTTTGCTTTAAAATAAATTTAAATTTTAAAAGTCAGTTTTAATTGATAATACACATAATATGCTGACATGTCAAGTCATAAAGGTGCCTGAAACTTGGAAAACATTGTCTTGAAAGCAATTCATGTCTTCCTTCTTGTCTTAATTTATTGTTACTTATTTTGCACATATTTATGTTTTATTTATTTGCTTCAGTATCTAGAAAAGTTCCTCGAATCTAATTGACTCTGAGTATATATGGGTTAATTGTATATGTTATTTTCCTATTTTGTGCCATACTGCTAATTGAACCAATGGTACTTTTTAAAGAGAAAGTGGTCTAGTCTCAGCAATCCAGCTTCATTGTGTCCATCTACTCAAGGAGGTAAACAAATGAAACACAGCATCATGATGGAGTTTGTTTTATAAAGGTAGAAACCAGCTTCCTATTGTCTAAATACAGTTCATAAGTTATTTTAAAGCCCAACATGGGTTATTTAAAGTTATTTAAAGCCCAGGATGGGTTTTATCAAGTCCTTAGGAATAAAATGATAAACTTGAAATAGCATCCTGTAAGGTAGTACTTACATCCAGTGGTCACATATGGATGTGAGAGTTGGACCATAAGGAAAGCTGAGCACTGAAGTATTGATGCTTTTCAACTGTGGCGTTGGAGAAGACTCTTGAGAGTCCCTTGGACTGCAAGGAGACCAAACCAGTCAATCCTAAAGGAAATCAGTCCTGAACACACATTGGAAGGTCTGATGCTGAGGCTGAAACTCTAATACTTTGGCCACCTGATGAGAAGAACTGATTCATTGGAAAAGACCCTGATGCTGGGAAAGATTGAAAGCAGGAAGAGAAGGGGACGACAGAGGATGAGACGGTTGGATGGCATCACCGACTCAATGGACATGAGTTTGAGCAAGCTCTGGGAGTTGGTGATGGACAGGGAAGCCTGGTGTGCTGCGGTCCATGGAGTCACAGAGTTGGACACGACTGAGTGACTGAGCTGAACTGAAGGTAGTACTGAATATTGCTCAAAAATTCAGTTGCTTGCATTATTCAGTACTGTGCATTATAAACAAGTCATGAATTTTTGTGGAGAAACTAAGATCTCAACTGAATGACTCGGGTTGCTTAAGATTTTATTAAAAAATTAAGGAAAAAAATCAGACATAGTTCTCAATATTGCCAAAATGAGTATTCCATAAACATAAACTAAAGTTAAAAACTGACATCCTAGATTTAGGTGAAAGGAAAACCAAGTTAACAATTAAGTCTTGTATGGTACCACTCTTAACCTTCTCCATTAATATTTGAGGTTCTTGATCTGATTTTTAAAAAGCAGTGTTGCACAACACTCAATGAGTAACAAAGTTAATATGCTTCCTCTCTAATCATTTGCTGTGTGGCTGAAAATATTTTTGTACAAGAAAGGAAAAATAAAGGTGATAAACATGTATTCCATGTTATTAAAACACAGCATTTATGTTTGAGACTTTTTTTATTTAGGCAACTATAATAACAGTATCAGTTAATTCTTAAATTTTTCTACAAGGATGGGCAATCATAACCAATTAACCAAAGCAAAGAGGGAAGACAGAATAGTTGGGTAAGGGAAGAAGAATATGTGCTGGTTAGTTCTTTAGCTCAAGGTAAGCAGTTTCTTTTAACCCGTGGTCTAGCATAAAAAGAAATACAATTGTTCGTCTTAGAATAGCTTCTGCTGGTTACAGCAACGGCTATTTCAAAGAGGAATTATGTAAAAGACACTTATTTCCTGATATTTTAAATGAGATTTAGAAAGTACATAGTGATTCTTAAAGATCTTTATTAGACTAGGTGTTATCAATTTACAAAAGTGACTTAATTTTGCTTAGGACTCTTTGCTGCTATTTCAGAACTCTACATTCATGTTGCCATGGATTGCTATAATGTTGTATAACATACTTGTTAGAAACTCAGTTTGGCATATTGACTTTGTTACTCAGTAGGGTTTCCCTTTGGAGAAGGAAATGGCAACCCACTCCAGTATTCTTGCCTAGAGAATCCCGTGGACAGAGGAGCCTGGTGGGCTGCTGTCCATGGGGTCGCACACAGTCGGACACGACTGAAGCGACTTAGCATGCATGCATGCACTGGAGAAGGAAATGGCAACCCATTCCTATGTTCTTGCCTGGAGAATCCCAGGGATCGAAGAGCCTGGTGGGTTGCCGTTCATGGGGTCATACAGAGTCAGACACGACTGAAGTGACTTAGCAGCAGCAGCAGCAGCAGCAGCAGCAGGGTTTCCCTTTAAGATTAAGAGCTACCAAAAATAAAATAGACTGAGGGATCTAAAAAGAAAGACTTCTACTTTTTCCTTTTAATCTTTAACTTCTAATTCTTGAAGACATAGAAACACTGAAAGTAGCCTCCAAACCAAAAATGCTAACGGTTTAACAAATCATGTGATCTTTTTTTTCCAACACAGCTGACTCTTTTAAAGAAATGATGCTCTAACTGGAATTTTTCAAAAAGTTGCCAATATCTAAATCTATTTTTCTTTTAATCTTTCTTTTGAAGAGGAGGTAATATATGAAATTGTTGGACTTGAAATACATGGCTTGACAAAGAAATATATTTACATATATACATATAAAATTTCATAACATTTTCATTATTCAGGGTGGTTAACTTTCAAATTTTATTAAAGTCTCATCAAGAGGGAAATCTCAGTACACTTATTATGCTCCACAATTATTGTAAACCAAACAATTTAAATGAGGGGAGTAGATAATAACATTAACTTCTCAACTTAAAGCAATCCTCTGTGGCACAATTTTTAAATATTCTCTTGGTCTGAAATTTATGTAAATTGAATTCATCTATCATTAGTTATTAGCAGCCTAGCTACATTTTAAAAACAAAGTTTTCTGTAACAATTAGTTCTTCAAAAACAGTGTTTTAATTAGACCTGGGACATTATTAGACTAGCTATAATAACATGTATAGTAGTTTATTTGATATATCTAGATGTCTGAAGGGCTTCCCTGATGGCTCAGTAGGTAAAGAATCTGCCTGCAATGCAGGAGACACAGGAGATGCCAGTTCAATTCGTGGGTCGGGAAAATCCCCTAGAGAAGGGAATGGCTGCCCTCTCCAGTATTGTTGCCTGGAAAAGCCTGTGGACAGGGAAGCCTCGTGGGCTACAGTCTAAAGGGTAGCAAAGAGTCAGACGTGACGAGCTTCTAAGCATGTACTCACAATATCTGATAATCGACAAGGATGCCCAAAGAGTTCTTTCTTCAATAATTCATCCTAGAAAAGCCTTTCATTCAAAGTTTTAATGTAATCTGAAGGAAACAGCCTTCTCAGACTCTATGTTGCAAATACAAAAGAAATAGTCACTCAAAACCAGAGAATAATCACTGAATCAGTATTTCAGAATTATAGGACTTGGTCACAGATAACCTGTTTCTTCATTTTATGAATGTCCATGGTCATGCAGCAACAATCCATGGTAGAACTTGGACGAAACCTAGGCCAGTTATTTCTACTACATCATTCAAGCCATTTAATCCTTACCTCAACTGTACAGTTTATCATTATCTCATTTTATATATAGGGAAGGTTTTGTGGTTAGAATAGTATTCAGTCAAGTAAGGATTTAAAATCCAGACTGTCTAATTCAAGAATCCATGCTACTATCCATAATCCTAAATTTTAAGGATAGATGGATGCTTTTCATATGTAAGAAAATATTCTAAAAACCACTCTAACAAATACCACCCTTTAGGAGTAACAAAATAAAACATGCAGGTTATAGTTTGGAATTTTCTTCCTCTGAAATAAGCCCAACTCAAGCACCAACTTCTCCCTGAAGCCATCTCATATTATTCAATGGAGCTTAATCTCTTAATTGAAACACTTGACAATTGTTGTACACTGCTCTTTTGCAGAAAGGACTAGCTGTCTCTTGTACATTCTTTTTTCTTAGTTAAAGAAATCCAATTTATAGCCCTTAGCAAATTGCCACATGCCCCAACCTCTCCAGTGGCTAGGTAGGACCATAAGGCTAAGTTCTACAGTAAGATATTACTACAAGTACGGTGTTGGAATTCCAGGAATGCTGTTTAAAGAAAGCAGACTTAGGTTTCAGGAGAGCTCTTTCATGCTTTCCCAAGGTAAAGCCCTTGCTATTCAGGCTGGAGCTCCAGCAGCTATCTTGGACCATGAGGCTATGGATCCTGGAGGAGAAAGCTCTTTCTGACCATACCACACTTGGACAGCCTCCTTCCAAATTTTACATAATAGAGAAACAAACTTTTATCTTGTCCAAGTCACTATTATCTTTTTTTCAGGTAAATAAGCTGAATCTAACTAACTGATTTAAGTTCTAACCGATTTAGTTCAGACTTGCATATAGTTCATAAGGTTTGTTTGTAGCTATGCTGCTGCTGCTGCTAAGTCGCTTCAGTCGTGTCCGACTCTGTGCGACCCCATAGGCGACAGCCCACCAGGCTCCCCCGTCCCTGGGATTCTCCAGGCAAGAACACTGGAGTGGGTTGCCATTTCCTTCTCCAATGCATGAAGGTGAAAAGTGAAAGTGAAGTCGCTCGGTAAATGTCCAACTCTTTGTGACCCCATGGACTGCAGCCTACCAGGCTCCTCTGTCCATGGGATTTTCTAGGCAAGAGTACTGGAGTGGGGTGCCATTGCCTTCTCCAGCTTATAGCTACAGAGGAGAACAAAAAAGTGAAAATAGAATTATTTCTCTTATAACACTGGAACAAAACATCTCCAATCCTAACTTTTATTCTCAACCCTTCTGGTAATTTTCAGCTTTGGGAAAGAAAAAGGAAGGAAAGTAAAAAAATGGAATCAATTCTGCCTCTCTGCCACTGCTCACACCTTTTCCTCTCCTTTCTTCTTTACTAGCTAAGTCCTATCACATTTCAAGGTCCAACAGCAAAATTGTTTCTGTCCAACCTTTCAACTCAGAGTTCATATCTGACAATCATATATCATCTAGTAACATCTTTTGTTTGATTTCTTAGCTTTTTGTATTTCTTCTTCTGTGTTACCTTCATAGAAGAGTGGGATGATGTCATATTGTTTTTGCAGCTCTACAGCTTCAGAAAACTACCTCTGTGTGTAAGAGATCAATAAATACTTCTGATTGACTCATTAATACAAAGGTGAAGAGATGAAAAAGAGCAAAAGACTAAGGAGTGAGAATGCATGACTTTTTAAAAATGAAAGAGCATAACAGAAATTCAAAAGAATCCCTAGAACAAGTTCGACTTCATTGGATTTTATGAAAGAATTCGGCCTTGTAGAACACACATCATGATATATTTATTGCTCATACAGTCAATGCACAGCTCAAACTGTACTTAGTGAGCTTGTCCTCCAACTGAGGGACTGTATTTTGCTTTAGTTATTCAGACAATTGCCTCAAAGTTATTTTCTCACTTACACTGGGCATTTTAAAGAGTAAGGGATCCAGCTTAAGAAACCATGTTTTATTAGTGGATATATATGAACCCAACCATATTAAAAAAAACTGGCTTCCAACAAGGACATATCTTACAGACAGTATGTTATCAATTGTGACAACATTCAGAAAATAATACTTGGATACGTGAAATAATGACCACAAAATATTACTGAGTCTAAAATAAGTGGCTCCAGAGATCATTTTCATTAAGTAGACTCTATTATCTCTCTTCTAAAACCCAATAATAAGAATACACCATGGAGAATAACATTACTACTTCTTTAAAAATAAGGTAGAATCTAAGCATGTATTTCGCAGAAGGTCCATCACTAGAAGCTCTGTAACACTGGGACATTACAAGTTATACAGCACCGTGCAGAATTAACACCATGGAACCTGTTTTAAAGCTTCAGCTACATTTAAAAACATAAAATAACAAGTGACATAAAGAGCATTTTAAACAGAGGTAATTGATATTTTGCCTAGACTCATGAACCAGTTTATCTACCTCACTGATTCCGTTCTCAATTTTTTGTAAATCACTGCACCACATACCTATTAGTGAGCTATATATCTAAAAATACAACATTCTAATTTGTTTTCATGAATTTTGACCAAAGTTTTAGGGAGGGTATAAATAAAACCCTCAACTGACAGAAAACTCAGCTTCTTTCTCAGTCTTCCATAACACAAACCAAGTCTTTGTTATATCATCTGTTTCAGAGATAATGATTAAAAAATGCTAAAATAGGATTGTCCTTATAATTACAATAGTTCTACTTATGAAAAATGAACTATTTTAATCTTTTTATATACAACTTATAGTTCACATGTCAAAAACACTGTATTTTCTTGCAAATGACTCGTTAGTTATTTCCTCATTTCAAATTTTCACATAGATTTCTCAGAAGTATATAAGACAGTAGCTTCTTTGACAGTGAAATGTACAAAATAAATGACATGTCCACAAGTAAATTAGCATTCCCTTTCTGACCAGCTGGGTCATGTTTCCTTTTCAAAATCCTCAGTCCCAGTGATACAAAATAATAATAATCTAAAAGACCTCATTAAATGATCAATATATTGACATAACCTCTTTAAGGAGACACATAGTGTTTTAATTGATTCCTTGAATCCATTAAATGGAATATTAAACCCAAGCCTCCAAATTATATTGTAAGACAACATTTCTTTTATTTATTAACTAATTTTCTTTACAGTGTGGAGAATGATACATAACAGGATTCAAGATTTTATATTTAACCAAATTAAAAAAAAATGTCTGATTTTCACTAAATCTTTCATACAAACATCACAACAAAAGTTATAAAAGACAAATTAAATCATGTTTACTTACCAAAAAACTTCCAAAGGCTGAATTAAATATTGCAGCTGCCTATAGAGAAAATAAATGGGGGGAAAAAACTCACTGAAAGTAAATAGGAAAAGGAAAAGCAAAAGCTATCATTCTCCCATCCCCTCAATATTCAAAACCTTAAAACACTGACTCTGTAAAGCAAAGTTAGTCACCGCTTACAATAATTGCCAATGGCCTGTCATTTACTAAGATAGATGAACTGCAGCTTAGGAATTCATAAATAATGGGTCTCAAAAGCAAGCCAAAAAGGCTTGCCATGAGATGCTTTGAACCTATGTGATAGTACTAAAGAACCATCACCAAGAGCAAATCAAAGCCTTGTTGTTATTGATTTTGCTACTTGAGATTTAAAACAATCACAGGTTGATTTATTCACCTAAAAAAAGAAAGAAAGAAAAAAAAAAGAAGCAGCAAAAGGAAAGGAAGGAAGAAAAGAAAGAAAATTCAAATTATTGGAAAAGGAAAGCAAACAAACATGAACTACTCTTCATCAGAAAGCGTAAGTCCCATGAGCTACACTCATAAAGTGAGATCTGTAGTTATCATACAACACACATTAGAAATGTGAACACTTGTTAAGCCCATGGAAGTTATTGCTACACCATTAATTCTAAAGTAGAAACAGGCAAGAAAAACTCCATTTGGTGTTCAAAATTTGAAGAAGAAATATTTGACTTTGTGCTTACCTAAATATCCTGGGAATATATAGTAAGTTCTTAGCTTTAAATCAATCACTATATTCCATGAAGCTATACCTGAATTTCTGAGAGCTTCTCACGTGACTCCAAAAAGATTAAAAACTCGTATATATCCAATTTGATGGGGGAGAAAAGGAGAGAAAGAAAAAATAATAAAAGGCAGAAGGAGGGGTAGAGAAAACCCATTGACATCTCCTGTAGATCCAGAGCAGAATTAAATTAAATTAATCATCACAGACATTAGCAGCCACATTGTAGTAAGAAGAGGATGTCAGTTTAGCCAAGTTTGAATAAGGTCCAAAGCCAAGCTAAGAGATGTAGCTGAAAATGCCTTCTGCTCCAGAAGAGGATGCAATGGGAGTGCATGGGTAATGAGATCCTTGGCTCCAGAGAGCTTAGCTCTCCTATTCAAGTTCATAATTAATTCAAAGCTTTGATAATTTCATTAGATTTCTCCTTTGCTGGCCTTATCAATAAAAGATGGCACTGGACCACTGCTCCTCTGTGGCATCAACACAGGATCAGCTACAGACCAGGGAAACCTCTGTTCCCTGGCAGGGACAATGGCATATGGTCTTCTGTGTTGTACAGGGAGCAGAGGAAAGAAAAAAAAGATTTGGCTAAATAAAACATCACAGATGACAAAGGTAAACTATAGTAACATATTTAACGCAGCTTCCTGGAATCCCACTTTGGGATGATTCAGGAAAAAGTTTTATGTGTGGAGAAAAATAAGTAAAAGTGAATAAACAAATGAGTTGTGGAGAGATCAATAGGGAACTCTGCCTTCCTTTCTATAAAAATGCACCTTTCCCACAATGTTTATTTCTAGACTCTATCTTAAGCTTAGAACCAGTTTCTATTTTTAGTAAGTGGATGAGATATTCCCATTTGGATTCCTCTTCTTTCAATTTTTTTCTTTTCAGGGCCTTTTGCCAATCTTATACTAGGATCACTAATGGTTTTTCTCCAGCATTACAAAAAACACGTGGAACATCAGAAGGAAAAAGACTGGGAAGTCAAAGTAAACTAAGTATCAACTATGACTCATCAGATCAAAATGCCATTCTACCACTCCATCCTGTTCTTTTAACCCAAACCCAAGCAATATATTTTATGTGGATTGACTATATTCCCACATTTTATAAAATGGTGGTGATGACAGCGATGAGATATCTGAGGTATCCAAAGATGCTGCAGGCCATCTTCTTAGCTGTTTTCCTGACAGTGATGATGGATTTGAAATCATTCACCATGCAGTGGGCTCCAATAACCATTGGTGATACAGCTGACTAAGGTTCTGGGTAAATGGAGAGCTTTTAACTGATATATAAAGACATGCCTATCCCTTGACTGAAAGAGGAATTTCCAGCATGAAGTGCAAAGCTGTCCATGAACATGTCTCCGTCCATCTCATTTATGCTTCAAAATTGATCTTCTGACAGCGCCAAACCACTTGTGATTCCCTGCACTCATGCTGTTCCTTACCTCCTTGCTCTTTGGCCTGGAATGCCTTTCTCCCTTCCTCGACCCAGGAACTCCCATTTATTGTAGTGACTCAGCTTAGGCACTGTCATTCCAAGAAGCTTCCAGTCACCTCCTCCAACACAGATACATCCACACCTCTAGGTGGCCTGAGTGTCCCCATGCTCACTGCCACAGCATCCTGCAATTCAACTCAGTTCTGACACAATCTACCTGGAAATAGCATCAGATCCCCCAGGTTAAGGATTTAGGACCATAAGACGGTTGCCATTTCAGATACCAATCAAGTCAAGGTTGTCACCTGTGCTTCTGACCAACTGGTTTTCAATCAGAGCTTCCCATGACCAGTCCAGTCTAGCTTGATTAATTTGCTAGAGCAGCTCACAAAACTCAGGAAACCAACTCACTCACTGCATTACTGCTTTATATTATATTATATAATTATTTTATATTATAAAAGACCATAACTCAGGAACCGCCAGAGGGCAAGGTATGGGGAAAGGGAGTGGCGCTGCCATGCCCTCTGATCACACTCCTCTTTCATCGCTTCCAGTGCTCACCAACTCAGAAGCTCTCAGAACCCATCCTTTAGTTTTCTATGGAGGCTCCATTACAAAGCATGATTAATTTAAACACTGGCCTTGGGGGCTGAACCAAATAGTTCAATGAACCAATTCACTGGTGGCTGAATTGACTGGCGAGTTTAATGACTGAACTCCAGCCCCACTGCCCACCCCAAGAGATCCAACCTTCTCATCTCTGATCCTCTGGCAACCAGCCCCAGTCCCAGGTTAGCTAGGGCCTTTTCAGAAGTCTCCTGATTAGCATAACAAAGGACACCTTGCCAACTCTCTTCACTTCAGAAATCCAAGTGTTTTAGGAGCTCTGTGCCAGGAATATGTATTACGTATTTCTTATTGTAATCATGAGGTGAAGTCGCTCAGTTGTGTCAAGGCTCTTCGTGACCCACCAGTCTCCTCCATTCATGGAATTTTCTGGGCAAGAATACTGGAGTGGGTTGCCATTTCCTTCTCCAGGGAATCTTCCTAACCCAGGGATCGAACTCTGGTCTCCCCCATTGCAGGCAGACTCTTTACCATTTGAGCCATGAGGGAATCCCTGATTGTAATCATACCACACTCCTATTGTGTAAATGTATAGGTACACACACACACACACACACACACACACAGATAAGAATGAAAAACACTTTTTTCTAAAGGGATCACAAAAAACCCCCTTCTTAACTACGGTTAAATTGGAGGGGAACTGTGTGGGGGTCATTTTTTGCACTTTGTTCTGTCCCCCTCCCCTTTTTTTTCTTTTTAACATTTTAAATTTCTATTTCTGAGCAAGAAGATGCTGAACCATTTATTGCTTGCATTTTAAACCTCTTTGTGTTAAAAAAAATGTATACATGTTTTATTTTTAAATAAGATTTCGATCTCTAGTTTGCACAATTGTGATAACTCTGCTGCCTGACAAGCTGGAGGCTGAGAACTCTCTAGAACACATGCCTGTGCTGGGTGTATGAGAAGCCCCAGGATGAACAGAGGGCATCTTCTACGTGTGTCTGCAGCGTGTAAATACTTGGTTTTGAAAATAAACCAAAAATGCGCTTTTATTTTTATATCCAAACAAACATGGCTACATACAAATTTCATGTCCTAAGATCAAACATGAGCCACCAAAGACAATTTGTTCTGAAAGGACGACCCTCCAGGATATATGACCAGACTCTCTTAGGATATGAGTTTTCTGGAAGCCATATTGGAGAGGATCCACTTATTTTTAAACAGAGGATTTCATTTATTATCTCATTTGCTAGAATCAACTTAATTACTCATTCCCCCTCTAGAATGTTTCATCACAAGAAGAATTTTGCCTAATATGTACAAGATTGTCTCATCACTGGCTAGAACAGCATCTGACTTGTAGTAAATCCAATAAATATTACTGAATCAAAGAATGAATGAATAATTCTTATGTCAACTAAATGACCTGAACAGTAACATTTTCAATATTAACTCAGCAACCCCATGTGCCAAGTATATACCTTAATGTAATCATGTTTGATGGATAATTTGATCAATGCTAAATAAAAAAGCTAGAACTGAGGTGGGGTTTTATTTTTTGGTGGTTTTTTAATAATGAGTAGATTGACTTCCTTTATATTACATATTTTTAGATAATACATTGCTTTTAGTATCATATTTACTTGCTATATGGTATTTTACTAATGTTTAATATATATTACTGCATGTCTTTATTAAATTATTTTGGAAAATTGAGCAAGTTCAATAACAAATTAATTTCTTCATAACGTACTTGGAATTATTTAAAATAAAAAGGTAAATTAAAAAGGGAAGGGAAACTTCCCTGGTGGCTCAGTGGATAGGATTGTGCCTGCCAATGCAGGGGACGTGGGTTCGATTTCTGGGCCAGGAAGATTCCACATGCCTTAGAGCAACTAAGCCCATGCTCCACAATTACTGAAACCCAAGGGCTCTAGGGCTCAGGAGCTTCAACTATTGAAGCCCACACACCCCAGAGCTGCACACGGAAAATACCAAATCTGAGTGGAGCAACTCCTAAAGCCCATGCATCTAGAGCCCGAGCTTTCCAACCAGAAAAGCCAAAGCAAGGAGAAGCCCACACTGCAATGAAGAGTAGCCTCTGCTCACTGCAACTGGAGAAAGCCTGGCCGCCCAAACTAAGTGTAACCAAAAATAAACAAAACTTCTTTAAAAGAAACAAGGACTTTCCTAGTGGCCCAGTGGTTAAGACTCTGTGCTTCCAATGCTGGGGGCGCGGGTTCAATCCCTAGTCAGGGTGCTAAGATCCTGCATGTCATACGGCATGGCCAAAAATACAAAAGAAAAGAAAATAGTAGCTTTAAAAAAAATAACAACAGGAAAAAAATTGAACAGCATGGGAACAGAGAGTTTTCTAATTCAGGAAAACAAGCACTTCCATTGCCGAATGCCTTTAAATATTATGAAGTCCTACCTGACAGTAAGCCCAAAACTTCACCTTCTTAAACTGCTGAGCACTGACTGTGTTCCGTGCTCTGGAGTTACATAAACATGTGGTCCATTTATAAAATGACTGCATTCCAAATGTATGACACTGTTGAGTCTTACCCAACTCTTCTCATAAAACTGTATCTACAATTTTCATAACTCTGGAACAATACCTCTCTTCTTCTTTCCCTTATCAGTCTACTAAATTAAAAAAAAATGAGATCCAGCATTTATAGTCAGTATGAATGATCTGTTGCAAATTAATTTATGAAACTTCTGGTGTTTGCTGTTGCATAACCTGCTTCCTCAGTCAACATACACAGCAATGCTTACCGAAATGCTAAAATGGGACATTGATGGTTGTCTCTGAATTTCTAATAATGTTCTAAGTTAAAGAGCATGCTGTGGTAAGTATCCCACTAGTACAAAGTAATATTCTAGACACACACATGCAGAGCTTATAGAAAGACATGAAAACTAAGTTGGGGTTAGGGACCATTTCATAGGCAGGCTATATAAGAAAAGGCTAGAAGTTCTGGAGGAGATAAAAAGAAATTTCTCGAAGTAGCAGGTCATAACTTTTTCCTCTTTCTCTAGGGTAGAAAGCTGACATGCCCATCACACCTCCCAGGCTGGAGATGGATATTTACTGAGGGACAAAGCACTTGCCAGGCTGCCATAGGGGCAGAGAGCGGTGTGAGCTTGCGGAGTCATCCCGGTCTATTCCCTAGAGCTGCAGTGGGGCCACAGGGAGGATGTATAATGAACCATAGACAGGTGCTTGCTTCCCAACCAGAAACAGCAAAGCTGGGGAGGCTGCCAGGGACAGACCACAAGGGGAGGGCAAGGAAGTAAGTAGGCAACTGGGCAGAGCACACTTCAATTCAGTGATGTGGCAAGATTCAATTGCAAGGGCCAAACAGGTGCCTCAGAGGACTGCCATCAAACTTGATTCATTGTGAGAGACCCTAAAGAGCTGTCTTCCAAGGCAAAGAGACTCCAGCAATGAGAGATGAAGGGCTGTGTGAAGGGGTGGGGGCTGAAGGTATGCTCTGAAGAACTCCTTCCCCCAACCTGTCCTGGAAAAAGAAATAGAAGGTGGATGCCTCTATGACACAGACCCTGAGGGCCAGATTAGAACAGCGCCAATACCATCAGATTCTGTCCATCTCTCTTTAATGAAAAAGTCCTACTCTTACCCTGGACTCTGAAGAGTAGGGAGGGTGAGAAAGTAAAAAAAGAGTGAAACAGACCACATCCTCCTCCCTATCTGTCTATCACCAAAAAAAGTTTATATTTGTATCATATATGGAAGTATTAAGAAACAAGTCCAATTTTCTGTACTTTAAAAGCACACATTAGGGCCTCTCGCCTTCTGAGCTGGCCCACACCCTGTGCAGTTAGTCCCAGCGCTGCTCTTGCCTTCTGATATGGACTGTATTCTGTGTTGGTGGTGGTGTTGCTTAGTACCTAAGTCATGTCCAACTCTGAGACCCCATGGACTGTAGCCCACCAGGCTCCACTGTCCATGGGATTTTCCAGGCAAGAATACTGGAGTGGGCTGCTATTTTCTTCTCCAAGGGATCTTCCCGACCCAGATATCGAACCCACGTCTCCTGCATCTCCTGCATTGGCGGGCAAACTCTACCACTGAGCCATCAGGGAAGCTCACGATATATATGTATCTCTCTCTAAATAAATCCACTTCTTTCCTATCACTTTGTCTCTTCCTGAATTCCTTCTGCAGTGAGACATTAAGAAGCTGGGCTTGAGTAAAGCCCTATCACTAGGAACAAAGACCCCCACCCAGGTGGAAGGTGGAGGCTTCCCAGGTGGCTCAAATGGTAAAGAATCTGCCTGCAATGCTGGAGACCTGGGTTTGATCCCTGGATCAGGGAGATCCCCTGGAGAAGGAAATGGCAACCCACTTCAGTATTCTTGCCTGGATAATCCCATGGACAGAGGAGCCTGGGGGCTACAGTTCATTCGGTCACAGAGTCGGACACAACTGAGAGACTCAAACACACACACACACACCCCAAGTGGAAGATGGAATGATGATGTTGATCCTTTTGACTTCAATCAACAAAAGCTTGAATTCTGTCGACCCCGGTTTTCTACTGAATTCTCTTCTGCTCAAGCATTTTCGTGAGCATGCATGTACTCCTAGCTTAAAATTTCCTAGTTTTGCAATTCGGGGAGACACTGCTTTGGGAAAAGGTCTCTGATGTTCTCCTTACTTGCTGCAAGTAATAAATCCTTCTTTCTCCCCAACCCCCCCAAGAAAAACAAACAAACATAACCAAAGATTAGGCCTAGGGTGGCAAAGAAGGGAACTTGGTTAAGCTAGACTTCCTTGAATCATTTAATACTAGAAAGTTGAACTTAACTACTAAACACAACTGCTTTTGTAACAAAAAGTGATCGAAGAAACTTTGAGATCTGCCAGAGATGTCGTCAAGGGAGAGAGCAGGGGTGGGGGAGAGGTGTGCATGAGACAGCATTTCACGTATGTAATCTTTGGACTCACACCACTCACTAGATGATAACAACAACACCACGTTTTAAACATACAGTTGCGCTAAAACAAAACAAGAAGTTAGTCAAGGCCAGAGGGGTCAAGCACAGGCTTTGAGGCTGAGCTCGCCCAGGTGATACTGATGCGCACGCATGAAGCAGTGGGATGCACTGGCCTTGGCTGCAAAGGGTGAGGGGCAGAAAGCTGAGGCACCTGTGGCCACCAGGAGGCTGGAGGGGCCGCCACCAGGCTTGAGCAAGTACAAAGCTCTTCTCCAACAGTCAAGAAGGTAACAGAGCCTGCATCGGTGGCGGGGGTGGGGGGGAGCGTGGCACAGGGTGAAATTTACTTGATTTACCATTGATTCAAGCATCTCAAAGAAATGAAGCATCTTCATTGAAAGAAAAGGCAGATCAAAGACCAGTGGAACTCTTGAGGCCCAGAAATAAGCAGATGCAAAACTTTTCCCTGGAGTTACTTCCATAATCCAGAACAAAGTAGATTCCAATTAAACATCCCCCACTGAACAGGAGTTTATAGAAAAAAATACAGACAATGTGAGAAAACTACACGTGACAGAAGCTCCATCCTAACACACTTAGGAAAAGGAGGGGAAATGGATTTTTTCACAACATGCTAAAAAAAGAAAATATTACGTAAATTAGAGACCTGGAATTGGAAGGCACAACAAAACAAGAAAATAGGAGACTAACTCTACATCTTCAGAACCAGAAACAATTTTTTAAAATAAGACACAAAAAGTACACATGAAAAAGGAAAAGCTAAGGGTTGCCATGCAACAAAGTTCTGGCCAACGAGATAAATATTGGTTTCCGCTTGATGGTGGGGGGTTAGGGAGGACAGTTTCTGGCACTGCCCTTCTTCCATTCTTGCTGCCTAGAGCGGCAAAAGCTGCCTCGCATCCAGAAGAGAAAGGGCCAAGAGCAATGCAGAGATAACCACTCTAATATCATTGGGCCACAGAACAAATGCCAGCCACTCCCACTGCAAGGCAGCTTGGGATATGAGAAAAATAAGTCCCTGCTTGTTCAAGCTACTTTGAGCCAGCTTTTCCATTACTTGAAGCCTCACTGATAGCAACCACATTCATAAACAAAGGAGTAACTAATAAAAGACTAATCAGGCAGATTAGATAAATCAAGACATAAGCTTGAGGAGACTATTAAGTTTTATTTAGCATAATTTCTTGTTACTATTGCATATGTCATACCACATCGTGAAAAGCCAAGAGGAAAAAGAAAATTGAATACTGGTGACAGTTGTTGGAGATCAAAATCGCATTATCCTACACTGGAAAAGTTCCTCAGCTATGTGCATTTGTATCACTCCTGCCTCTGACTCACAAGAAAGGGAACCAGCCTTAATATTTCTTTCCTTTCTAAGCATAGGTTCAGTTGGAAAAAGTACAAAGACATCAAAGATTGAATTCCTTCTTCTTGGTCTCCAATTAAACAAGGAAATACAAAATATTTTCTTTTTATTTGTAAGGTATTTTGCAAAATGCTATAGAAAAGCCAAAAAAAAAAAAAAAAAAGCGTATAGTGTCTGTTTTAAAACTTATAATTGGCTAATAAGCACCTTAGGTGGACATTTTAGTACTGACTACTTTGTTACCACTATTTTCCCTGTATAAATTTTGTAACAAGTAAAATTTGAGTTATACATTTCTACATTAACAGTTAAGTATTATTGAACCATACCACACAAAAGTAAATATACAGGACAGCAATTAAAATGCAAGTTGATATACCATGCTCAACATGAAAGAGGCATTCTTCATTTGATTCCATTATGTACATTGTATTTTTTAAACACCAATGACTAAAAAGTAGTATATTGCTTTAAAATCATTGCTGAATATTTCTTCTCAACAAATATATCTAAATAAAGACTATAGAATTGCTACAAGGCATTTGCCAATTAAACAGAAGATTATTTAATATACCATTAAAATTCACTATCTTAAGGACCACTTTCATTCTATGTTTTAAAAACATTACAGGAATGAAGAGAAGTCCATCTATAGGCAAGTTTCGAGAAAATGCCATCTAACTGCTTTTCTGAGACTAAATAACATTTCCTGCCTGTTTCTATGGGTCAATTTCTTGGTATCTGGAAAAAAATTATTTAGCATCCTTAATCTGGAGGTGAATGGGGGGAGTTGCTATTCTTATTTGTAACTATTCATCTCAACTCAAGCAAGGAAAAAATATATTCAAGTTACTGTTTCTGGGTGCTAAATTGAATCAGGTGTCCTCTTCTCTTAAGAAAATTAAGTTGCTTTTGTGCAAGAGTGTTTTAATGAGAACCGAGCCCGCCGACAGTGATAAATGGCAATGACACCAGAGAGAGCACGTAAGCAGGACAATATGTGCACGTTACAGTCTTACAGCCTATTTTTCACTGACTATTCTGAATGACTTCACTGTTTCTTAAGGGGCCTATTAATCTCAAATTTAGTTATTACACAGCGTTTATTTGAACATATATTCTGCAGATGATGACAGTTAATAAAGGAAATCTTTCACGAGCTGTATTTTTACATATTGTTTCAACTCCAGCTCCCAGTCATTTGATGGTATTGATAGAATAACCAGCCTTGTGCTGAGGCTTTCAAGAGAGAAAAAGGCACATATATTCAGATTCCTTGCTAAGCATACAGGGACTCTTAAATAACTGTTAAAATGCATACCGAACTAAGGAATGGTAAAAGTAAGGACATCTTAACTGTTCCACAGAAATTGTTCAGTGGTTATGTTATGTTATGTTCTCATCCTTCTAAGATAAACCAGACACACCTTTGAATACTTTTAGAGCTTTGGCGCATCATACAAAATAGTTTTTGCACAAACAGTATGCATGGAAGAGGGGGAGAGAAGACAAAACCAATTTTCTGGAGGTGCAAAAAGAATCAAGTAAAATAGCTGCTTTGATATTTTGCCTTGGTAGGCTGTTTTGATAAAATACCGTGTACCTAAAATAGTGGTGATACCATATTTATTTCTGATCACCTAAAGGCTTATGGACGTGAATTTGAGCAAACTCCAGGAGATAGTGCAGGACAGAGGAGCCTGGTGTGCTACAGTCCATGGGGTCGCAAAGAGTTGGACATGCCTTACAGACTGAACAACAACAACAAAAGCTTATGAGAATTGTTATATAACATTTTCCTAAAAATATATTTATAAGCTCAAATACCTTCATCTGGAATTCAGATTGTGGTTCTTGTTTCAAGAGAAATTTGCTACTTTAAGTATAACTGCTTCATAATAATAGAACCTAATAACATTAGCAAAAAAAATGTATACCAGTTCAAGATTTTTAAATCTGCCATATAATTAAGATGAACAGACTTAGACATTTTCAGTTTCATTCTTCTGAAATCTGTCTTCAAAGGTGTTCAATTTCAATGAAATCAGAATTTTTAAGTGAGAAAAGGCCCTTGGATACTATGACAATCCCTTTATAAACGAAGGAACACAACTCCAGAGAGATAAAAGATCTTTCCCAAGGTCATACTGGCTAATGGCAAAGCCAGAAGAGAACTCATTGCCAGCTGTTCACTGTACCCCTTCTACAACACCCACACTGCCCCTCTTACCTATTATTTTAAACAGCTATTTGTAGCTTTATAATATAAAAAGGGCATACACCAAAATTGGGTAATAGGATTACAGATATTTTTTCATTTGTGCTTTCCCCAGATTTTCAAGGTTTTTGTCCTGATTATGTATTTATTAGAAGAAAAGCATACAATAAATGTTATATGTTGGGTACAATTAACATTTTAGAGGTTCTCCTTTAATCTTGAGGCAAACTTTGAAAAGTGCTGTGCTGGGGACTAAAAATTGAATGTCTGACCAAAAATTGAATGGAATTGAGGATAATGTCGAGAAGAAACTACCTAAATAGTCTTACTTGTTATATTAGTGCTGAATACACAGAGGAACAAAGTATGATTGTAACTCAGAATATCAACTATTAAATTGAAAATATGCATTACTTATTTATTCATAGCTTATTAACACTTGTAAATATCTAAGGTGAAGCTGAACAAAACAGACTTGAAATGTAACACACAATTTGACATTATATCTTTTTTTAAATGCGAATTTTCTCAGTATTCCTGAAGTTTAATTGAGCTTAATCTTTTGTGTTCCCTATGTCCTGCCAAAAAGGAATAAAAGTTCCTTTAATTATTCATTTATTCAACACAAATTTATTAAGCAGTGTATCACGCTAAGCCCTGAGAATACAAAAATAAATACCATAGAGTATCTGCTCAGAGTTTCAGGCTAGAAGACAGACATCATAATGGCTATAAGAAGATCAATGGGATCAAAGTTATGGCAGCATAGAAATTAACTACTAAAATTTCCTTTAAAGTGGGCTTTTTCAATACTTCCTAGTGATATACAAGCACTTTGTTGATCAATTAATGGAAGCTCTATTTAATGCCAAACACATGAACTAAGCTCTCAGCACACCAACAGAGAAATTGGCCAAGAATTCCCCTAACGCTTTGCTTAGAAGGGCATCCACAAAACATAAGTGACAACCTATGTCAAGCCATCGAATGTTTCTTTCAAATTTTAAACTCTAGCTACCTAACTCTGTTATTTCTGCTCTTTTTCATCCATTAGGTCTGAGAATCTCAGAGCTTCTGAAAAGGGCAATGGATCAATCCTGCAGCAATAACTCTCTCATCAGCTTTTCATTAGCAATAAAATAGCTTTCCTACCACCTTCAGGGAAATAACTTACCTTAGATTTTACAGAACTGCAATGGACTTCTTCAGATCATCTAATCACAGCACTTTTTCTCAAAAAGGGCTACAATGACATCACTAACAAATAGAACCTACTACTTTACTATCCTATTCTTCATGACTTCAGGATCAGACTTCATAACCTCGTTTAGAATTCTAGCTTTAAAATGTGTATTTTAAAACACATTTTTTTCACTAACAAGTTTTTTCCTCTTCTGAATAACTTCTGAGATCATCTTTCTATGTTAGGTCCCCTGAGAGGACTGAAAAACTGCTGTGTTTATGGTAAACAGACACAGGAAATATGCTCAACATCACTAATGGTTAGAGAAATGTGGCTTTGCTGGTGGCTCAGACAGTCAAGAATCCACCTGCAATGAAGGAGACCCAGGTTCAGTCTCTGGGTTGAGAAGATCCCCTGGAGAAGGGAATGGCAACCCACTCCAGTATTCTCGCCTGGAGAATTGCATGAACTGAGGAGCCTAGTGGGCTACAGCTCAGGGAGTCTCAAAGAGTCAGACACAACTGAATGACTAACACTTTCATTTTTAATTGGAGAAATGCAAATCACAGCTACAATGAGATATCACCTCACACCAGTCAGAATGGACATCGTCAAAAAGTCTACAAATAGGAAATGCTGGAGACGGAGTGGAGAAAGAGCAACGCCCCTACACTGTTGGTGGGAATGTAAATTGGTGCAGCTACTATAAAGACGAGTATGGAGGTTTCTTAAAAAACTAAAAATAGATTCGCTATATGATCCTATAATCCCACTCCTGGGCATATATCCAGAGTAAACCATAATTCAAAAAGATGCATGCACACTTATGTTCACTGCAGCACTATTGACAATAGCCAAGACTTGAAGCAACCCAAGTGTCCATCTACAAATGAATAGATAAAGAAGATGTGATCAGTTCAATTCAGTTCAGTTGCTCAGTCGCGTCCGACTCTTTGTGACCCCATGGACTGCAGCAGACCAGGCCTTCCTGTCCACCAACTCCCGGAGTTTAGTCAAACTCATGTCCATTGAGTCAGTGATGCCATCCAACCTTCTTATTCTCTGTCGTCCCCTTCTCCTCCCACCTTCAATCTTTCCCAGCATCAGGGTCTTTCCAAATGAGTCACCTCTTCGCATCAGGCCAAAGTATTGGAGTTTTAGCTTCAGCATCACTCCTTCCAATGAAGATGTGAGAGAGAGAGATATATATATATATATATATATATATATATATACATACATACACAGACAGACACACTCGATGAATAGATAAAGAAGATGTATTAGTGTTAGTCACTCAGTCGTGCCCGACTCTTTGTAATCCCTATGGACTGTAGCCTGCAAGGCTCCTCTGTCCATGGGATTCTCGAGGCAAGAATACTGGGGTGGGTTGCCATTTCCTTCTCCAGGGGATCTTCCTGACCCAGGGATTGAACCTGGGTCTCCTGCACTGCAGGCAGATTCTTTACTGACTGAGCTGATATATATATATATATATACACACACACACATACATACACACACAATGGAGTATATTATTTACTCAGCCATAAAAAAGAATGAAATAATGCCATTTGGAGCAACATGGATAGACCTAGAGATTATCATACTATGTGAAGTAAGTCAGAGAAAGACAAACATAATAAGACATTACTTACATGTGGAATCTAAGAAAATGACACAAATGAACTTATTTACAAAACAGAAATAGACTCACAGACAGAAAATAAATTTCTGGTTACCAAAGATGAAAGGCGGAAAGGGATAAATTAGAAGTTTGAAATTAACAGATACACACTACTATATACAAAATAGAAAAACAAGGACCACTAAATTCAATATCTTGTACTAACCTATAATGGAAAAGAATCTTTTATATATATATATATATATATATATATATATATATATATATCCTGAATCTTTGCTGTAAAAAATCAGCATAGGAAGAAAATGATATAAAGATGTGAACCCTAAAGACTATGGAAATCAATGAAATCAAAAGCTGGTTTTCTGGAGGGGGGTGGGGGCAGGGAATCAAGAAAAACTTGGAACATGGAAAGATTGCCATACTTTTTCTATAAAGAGTCACTCTTCTATTTCGTCCCATCTGGTCTAACACAGCTGAATATACAGCAATACAATTTGGACATAACCACGTGAAGTTACTGCAGACCCCACAAGCTTAAGGCTCAGTCCTCCACAAGACTGCCCTCACTTAAGATGGCAGCTGAACTTTCATAGTCCCTAAGCCAGAGGTTCCCCTGGCCCTCTCTGGTTCAATAATTCAAAAGAATAACTCATGGATCTCAACGAAGGTGCTATATTTATGAATATAGTTTTATATTAAGGATACATATGGAATGAGGTCTGGGAGCTTCCAGTCTGGGCCCCCATGGAATCAGAGCACATCACTCTCTCAATAGATCAATGTTTTCACTAACCAGGAAGCATCACTGAGCTTCAGGGTCCAGAGTTTTAAATTTGGGTTTCATTACTTAGGCATTATGTAGACTTCCCTGGTGGCTCAGATGGTAAAGCATCTGCCTACAATGCGGGAGACCTGGGTTCGATCCCTGGGTTGGGAAGATCCTCTGGAGAAGGAAATGACAACCCAGTCCAGTATTCTTGCCTAGAAAATCCCATGGACAGAGGAGCCTGGTGGGCTGCAGTCCATGG
The DNA here is from genome assembly GCF_019923935.1 of Bubalus bubalis. Lineage (NCBI taxonomy): Eukaryota > Metazoa > Chordata > Mammalia > Artiodactyla > Bovidae > Bubalus > Bubalus bubalis. The sequence goes on from NC_059173.1 coordinate 60,523,616, forward strand.
TTGCAAAGAGTCGGGCACGACTGAGTGACTTCACTTATGTAGGCATAAATAATTAAATCACAGATCATACGATTGAATTCAATCTCCAGCCCCCTCTCCTCCTTTCCAGGAAGTCAAGTGGCTAAAAGTTCAACACTCTAATCATGTATTTGAGTCTTTCTCCTGACCAGCCTCCATCCTGAATTTATCTAGAGGCCCATCAGAGTGACCTAACTAGCATAACAAAGACACTCTAATCACTCAATAAATTCCAAGTGTTTCTGAAGCTCTGTACCAATTACCTGGGACAGAAATTAGCTAAGATATTTATTGTGTTGCTGTGGTATAAAAAAAAATATATCTAATCTCTGTCCCAGGTAATTGGTGTATGTGCCTGAAGAGTCAGACACAACTGAACCAACTTAGCACGCATGCACACTGATTACCTGGGACAGAGATTAGACATATTTTTTATTATACCACAGCAAGGCAATCGGGGACGGCAATGACTCTGTGTCCGACTCTGTGCAACCCCACAGACGGCAGCCCACCAGGCTCCCCCGTCCCTGGGATTCTCCAGGCAAGAACACTGGAGTGGGTTGCCATTTCCTTCTCCAATGCATGAAGGTGAAAAGTGAAAGTGAAGTCACTCAGTCATGTCCGACTCCTAGCGACCCCATGGACTGCAGCCTTCCAGGCTCCTCCGTCCATGGGATTTTCCAGGCAAGAGTACTGGAGTGGGGTGCCATTGCCTTCTCCGTGAGATATCACTATACACCTACTAAAAAGGCTAAAACTTAAAAACTGATAGCTCAAGGCTGGTCACGATGTGGATCAAGTAGAACTCTCATATATCACTGGAATCCAAAATGATAGAGCCAATATGGAAAAGTTTAGCAGTTTCTTTTAAAGTTATACATATACTAACTACATGGCCTAGCTATCCCACCACTGGGTATTTATTTATCTAAGAGACAGATATTAATATATTAAGCATAAAAACTTGTACTTAAATGTTTAGAGCACTTGACTATGAAAACTAACTCAGTTTCTTCACGTTATTGAATGGAAGGAATTCATAAAATTTTTGTGAGGATTAAATGAGATGACAAATATAACCTCCCTTATCAAGTCTCAGATATAGAAAGACACAGGAAGCCTTCATCATACAAGTGTTCATTCTCCAGGTTCCTGAAGAATTAAGGTTTAGGTCTGTACATGGAAAGACATCATAGCAAGGGAAGGTTCACCAATGAAATAGCCATTTCTAAAATGATTCTCAAGAAAATATTTTCCCCTCTCACACTAACACTCAACTGCTTCACAGTAATATCCATCTATGTACTCCAACTCTGATTCATTTATTCTCATCAATTGTACAGTACTTTAAACACCTGACAATATAACATAAATAAAACACAAATAGGTTGCCAAATATAACTGCAGTTTCTATAGAAGATGCAAGATTTCATTAGTCAGTGAAGTCAAAAGAAAGTCAATGACAAGTAAGACAAAAGTAAATGACAAAATAGGTATTTAAAAAGAGAGTAATCAAAAAATTTTTAATGAGATCAACTGTGAAAATTAATGAAGCCTCAATTTCTCTTTGCACATTTGTATCTTTATGACTGTGTTGAAAAATAAACAGGAGGAAAAGATGTGACATCATGTCATCATACAATTTCCCTGGGAAAATTACATAGGTCCCCGCCCTCCAAAACAACACTTGACTCTAAGAATTAGCAGGCACTTATAACCTGAACTCTGTTCAATAAATTGAAAAAAAAAAAAAAAAAGCTTATTTCCATAATTTACTGCTTCATTTTTTCAAAATAAAAACTAAATATATTTTTCAGTAATTATTACTAAATGCTAATTTCTTTTTAAAGGTAGTTGACTTTAAGTGAGCTTTCTTCTGTATCATTTACCATCGAATAATGTGGATCTTTTTGAAAATTTTAATTATTCAAATTTTATGGGGGATCAAATAGAGCAACTTCTTTTTATTTCCTATAAAAGTATTACTAAGTTGAAAAAGGTTTCCATGTGCTACATTCAGCAGAATGTAATTTCATTTTCTACAAATAATAAAATACTGCAGGAAGAAATATCAGCCGATATCCTCCCAGTTTCCCTAAATTTTACATATAATGTTTGATAAAAGCACAATGTGGGAAGTGACTTGTTTAAGATCACACAGTTTCTGGCAGTGGCCAAGTCAGGATTAAAAGAGCTGCCGAATGCTCTTCCTTATTTAGTCCATTAATCTTTATTAGACTGTAATATATTATGTAGATAAGATATATGTGAATATGAAAAATACACAGAATGGAAATTAAATAGACGCAATAATACATAAAACACTAGTCAGCAAGCAGTGAAGCATTAAGCGACTTCAAATTTTTATTAAGGTTATCCTTCTGGTAGCGATTGAAGGTATATTAGCTTAGTGGGCCATGCAATAGCCGTAGCACCACAACTAATGGACTGCCAAGAGATGATTTAATAAAGACGCCCAGCTGGACAATGGTGTGTAAGTAACTCTGACAACCTGAGGCTTTCTTCTGGTCAAACGTTTTATATCTGTAAGTGACTTTCTCTAAAAAAATTACCTGAGAAGATACTCTCAGAAGGATTCCCTGTAATAACAGCAGCCCAAACATTCTTATATAAGTTCAGATTCTCCAAGATCTAAAGATGTGATTAAAAAAAAAAAAAAATCTTAAAGGCCTTGTCCCCAGATCCTTCTACAGACACCATTCATAATACGTTTAGAGACCTAGTTAAACAACACATTCCACAACTACACTGTGTCTTTCTTTTGGTTGAAATAAAAGAAATAGGGCAACTTTTCAAATGTTGCCCTCAAGAGTTAACTCTAAAATATGAGCAGTAGAAATTAGGAGGGGTGTAGGCAGGATGAAATAAAAATACTAAATACACAGTTCTAGAAAATGTTACATGTATTCCTCATCTTTGCAACATGAGAAGAGTAAACAAAAGTTGGGTGGGGAGAAAATATCGAGAAAATATCAAGTGAGCCATGAATCAAAAAATTAATAATGCTGAAGACTGATCACAGTTCAGGGAAAAGATGCCTTTGTATCCTTTATAAACTTGCTGGAAATGTTGCAATAAGGAGCAAAATTTTAAAAGCATCCATGCTGCTGCTGCTGCTAAGTGGCTTCAGTCCTGTCTGACTCTGTGTGACCCCCTAGACGGCAGCCCACCAGGCTCCCCGTCCCTGGGATTCTCCAGGCAAGAACACTGGAGTGGGGTGCCATTTCCTTCTTCAATGCATGAAAGTGAAAAGTGAAAGTGAAGTCGCTCAGTCGTATCCAACTCTTAGCAACCCCATGGACTGCAGCCTACCAGACTCCTCCGTCCATGGGATTTTCCAGGCAAGAGTACTGGAGTGGGCTGCCATTGCCTTCTCCATACATACCCCTTAGTCAGAGAATTCCACTTTTAAAGATTGATCTAAGAAAATAGTACAGATCCAAGAAAAAATTACTAAAAGGATCTTCATTTTAACCTGTTTTTTAGTAGCAAAAGTTACCTAGAGCTGAAATAAATCACTCAACATCCATACATTAGAGTGGTCAGCTGTCTTTAACAAAGACTGCGGTAGAACCCTATGGAGACACATTCACAATGTATTGTTAAGTGGACCAATTAGGATTACAAAACAGTGTGTATTATATGATCTTATTTTATTAAACCTTGTTGTTTTCAGCCATGAATTTGTGTCCAACTCTTTTGCAGCCCCATGGACTGTATGTAGCCTGCCAGGCTCCTCTGTCCATGGGATTTCCCAGGCAAAAATACTGGAGTGGATGCCATTTTCTTCTCCAAGGGATCTTCCTGGTCCAGAGGTTGAACCTGCATCTCCTATTGCAGGCGGATTCTTTACCATTGAGCCACAGGGGAAGTTCTTATTAAACATATATACAGATAAAAAGGCCTGGAAGATATACTTAAAATTTCCCTATGATGATCAAACCAGTGGGATTATGATATTTCCTTGTTTTGTTTATCTATATTTTCTAGATTATCCACTAGGAATACAGGTTGCTTTTGTGGTAAGAAAAAAGGAAGTTACTAACAAATTTTTAAAACAGAATAAGAATATAAAATTTTATACATAGAGTCGTTTTGGAATATTGTATGTGACTTCAAGATGACACAATACAATGTACATTAAGACAGTGAATGAATGGTATAAGACGTTCCTTTGAAATGTCATTGGTCAAAAATTATGTTTATGTGATAATGAGACCTCTGTCCATGGAATTCTCCAAGCAAGGACACTGGAGTGGTAGCCATTCCCTTTTCCAGGGGATCTTCCCGACCCAGGGATCAAACCGTGTCTCCTGCATTGCTGGCAGATTCCTTACCATCTGAGCCACCAGGGAAGCCCCAATAATGAGAATCTGGTAGGCTGCAGTCCATGGGGCTGCGAAGAGTCGGACACGACTGAGCGACTTCACTTGCACTTTTCACTTTCATGCATTGGAGAAGGAAATGGCAACCCACTCCAGTGTTCTTGCCTGGAGAATCCCAGGGATGGGGGAGCCTGGGGGGCTGCTGTCTATGGGGTTGCACAGAGTCGGACACAACTGAAGTGACTTAGCAGCAGCAGCAGCAGCAACCCAAAAGAAAAAAGTCATTTCATTGAGAATAACAGTATTTCATGTTATTAGAAAAAGAACTCATGACACTCATTATCAAAGTAGCCATTCTGGAGAAATTAAATTGCAAATAAACAAAGACATTTATCTGGAATAATTTTAGGTTGCAAGCAAAATGGGTAAGAGTCTAAATACTTCGAGTTGCAAATAATACCTTAGGTAAAACAGAGTTTTTATTTACTTTGAGAGGGTGTATTACTTACTCATTTTGAAAAGTTTATTCCCTTAAACATGCCTTTGCATTAGCACAGATAAAGTCAAAGAATTCCGTTTAAAGAACAGAATTCTTTAAAATTCTGTTTAAAATCAAAGATATAAAGTCAGATTCACAGTTCTTTTTTAGTGTTAAAGAGTCTACCTGACAATGCAGCCGATGTCAGAGATGTGGGTTTGATCCTGGGTTGGGAAGATTCCCTGGAAAGGAAATGGCAACCTGCTCCAATATTGGAGCATGGACAGAGGAGTCTGGCGGACTGCAGTCCGTGGGGTTGCAAAGAGTCAGACACAACCAAAGCGACTGATTACACACACACACATACACTTCTAACAAAACAGAGACAGAGCTTCCCACTTGAATTTTCACATGAAATATTTCTGCTAAGAGACAATTTAAAAATCTTTGAGATGTTTCTTCTTCTAAACACATGTGAAAATAGTAAAATGTCTTAAATATAGGAATAATACCTTTACATTTAAAACTGTGTTTGCAAGAATTCTAAATCCCTTCAGTCATGTCCGACTCTTTGAGACCCTATGGACTGTAGCCCACCAGGCTCCTCTGTCCATGGGATCCTCCAGGTAAGAACACTGGAGTGGGTTGCCATTTCCTCCTTCAGGGGATCTTCTTGACGCAAGGATTGAACCTGTAGTCTCTTAGGTCTCCTGCATTCTTTATCACTAGCACCACCTGGGAAGCCCAACCTGTGTTTAGATCATCTTACAATGAATTCCTGATTTAAAACATTTTCCTGGGGAAATTTAAGAATAAAATGAGGGGGTCCCAAGATAGCACAGGAATAGGACAGGGAGACCACTTTCTCCCCCACAAATTCATCAAAAGATCATTTGAATGTTGAGCAACTCCCACAAAACAACTTCTGAATGCTGGCAGAGGACAACAGGCACCCAAATAGGCAGCCCAATCTCTTCCAAAGGAGGTAGGACAAAATATAAAAGACAACAACAGAGACAAAAGATTTAGGGATAGAGACCCATCCTGGGGAGGGAGGCATGAAGGAGAAGTTTCCACACAGTAGGAAACCCTCCCACAGGCATGTGTGTGGGGAGTTTTGGAATCTTAGAGGGCAACATAACTGGGAGGAAAAAAAACAAACAAACCCACAGAATATGCACCTAACCACAGCTACAACAGAGACAGAGAAGTGGCACAGATGCTCGTGTCTGCCACCAGCGAGTGCGGGCTGGGCAGGGAGGCCTGGGCTGCACACCGGTCCTAAGGGTAAGCACCGGGCCCGAATGCCCTGAAGATAATCTGAGGGAGCTAATGTGAGACAGCAACCCAAACCACGGGATTGCCAAAGAGAGAAAAAAAAAAGACCTTTCTCGCTAAAGGATGTAACACCGCATGGTGACCCCTGGTATTCTCAAACGATTGAGAGAATACCAAAGGAGAGCAAGCTGGCTGCCCTATAGGGCCCTCCCTCCCCAGAGGCAGAGAGACAGGCATGCTACAGCCAAAGCCGGAAGGCAAGGGGCTGCTGCAATCTTGGCCCCACAGACCACATCTTCCACCAAACGGTGAGCAGGCAACCAGTTGCTAACCACTTCTTCCTGGGATCCTGGATGGTTGACATTTGGCAGGAGGGGCACAGCACACCTAGGACTGTGCTCTCATCGTGCGCCTGGGAAGCCGAGTGGCTGGGACCGGGTGGGTGAATAAGACGCACAGCCCACCTGGGACAGTGCACGCACCAAGCACTCGGTCGCCTGAGCTGCTTGGACCTGAGATGAGCACAAAATGCACAGCCAATCTAGGTCTGTGCCCCTGCGGAGCACCCAAGAACCTGAGCAGTTTAGACCTGGGAAGTGCACAAAATGCAGGGCCCACGTGGGACAGTGCCCTTGCAGAGCACCCTGGAGCCTGAGCAGTGTAGACCCGGGAAGTACATGCTGCCGTGACGTGTGGCAAACGCAGTGTGGGCCATCCACTGCGAGCACTGCCCACACACGCCAGCGGTATTTGTTAGCAATGTCCCTCCCTCCCCACAACACAACTGAACAAGTGAGCCTAAATAAGTGGCCACCTTCACCACCTTGTTCCAGGGTGGAAATTAGACACTGAAGAGACTTGCAAATAGAGGAAGCCAAAATAAACAAAGAAGGGTGAACCAGTCTGGAAGTGATAGATGCAACAGATTAAAGCCCTGAAGTTAATACTGAGACTATGCATTCGAAGGGCACCTATAAACCTCGTACAAGCCAGAACAAGGGACTATCTGACACCGAACTGATGCCACACTGCCCACAATAGCTCCAGAGAAATTCCTAGATATATTTTAACTATTATCACTTTTTAATTAAAAAAAAAAATTAGTTCTTTATTACTCCTTTAACTTTCATTTTTATAGCCTACTATTACCTTTCCAAAAAAACCCTATTTCTTTTAAAAACAAATTCTATATATATATTTTTTTAATTTTTGTGACTGATTTTGTTTTGTATTTTTCATATTGTATTTTTCAGAGTCTAACCTCTATTCTAGGTTTTTAAAGTTTGCTCTTTGATATTTGTTATCAATTTTGCACTTTTAAGAATCTGATCTTCAGTATCCTTTGTCACTTAGGGATTTGATTATTGGTTTGATTGCTCCCTCCCCTTTTGACTCTCTCTTTTTTCCTCCAGGTCACCTCTATCTCCTTCCTCCCTTTTCTCTTCTCTTCATAACTCTGTGAATCTCTCTGGGTATTCCAGGCTGTGGAGAGCACTTAGGTATTTGATTACCAGCTAGACTGCTCTCTCCCCTTTTGACTCCCCCTTTTCTCCTCCTGGTCACCTCTATCTCCCTCCTCCCTCTTCTCTTCCCTATGTAACTCTATGAACCTCACTGGGTGTTCTAGGCTATGCAGAATTGTTTCACCATTAACCTAGGGGTTTTATCTTCTGTGCAGTATGGATGGAGGTCTTACGGCTACTGTAAGAGTAAGACCGAAAGCCAGAGGCAGGAGGCTTAACTCCAAAACTTGAGAACATCAGAGAACTCCTGACTCCAGGGAACATTAATAGACAAGAGCTCACCCAAAAGTCTCCACGCTGCTGCTGCTACTGCTACGTTGCTTCAGTCGTGTCCGACTCTGTGCAACCCCATAGACGGCAGCCCACCAGGCTCCCCCATCCCTGGGATTCTCCAGGCAAGAACACTGGAGTGGGCTGCCATTTCCTTCTCCAATGAATGAAAGTGAAAAGTGAAAGTGAAGTCGCTCAGTCGTGTCCAACTCGTCAGGACCCCATGGACTGCAGCCTACCAGGCTCCTCCATCCATGGGATTCTCCAGGCAAGAGTACTGGAGTGGGTCTCCATACCTACACTGAAACCAAGCTCCACCCAAGAGCCAAGAAGTTTCACTGCAAGACACACCATCCTAATTCTCCAGCAAAACAGGAACACAACCCTGAACATTAAAAGATGGGCTGCCCAAAGCCATGCCAAACCCATAGATATCCCAAAACTCACTACTGGACACTTCATTGCACTCTATAGAGGAGAGATCCAGCTCCACCCATCAGAACACAGACACAAGTTCCCCCAACCAGGAAACCCTGACAAGCCACTAGTCCAACCCCACCCACAGGGAGAAGACGCCGTAATTAAGAGGAACCACAAACTTCCAGCCTGCAGAAAGGGCACCCAAACACAGCAATCTAACCAAAATGTAAAGGCAGAGAAATATTCCGCAGGTGAGGGAACATGCTAAAAACCCACCAAACCAAACAAAAGAGGAGGGGATAGGGAGTCTACCTGGAAAAGAATTCAGAATAATGATAGTAAAAATGGTCAAAAATCTTAAAAACAAAATGGGGTTACAGAATAATAAACTAGAGACAAGGATTGAGAAGATGCAAAAAATGTTCAACAAGGACCTAGAAGAAATAAAGAAGAGTCAATCAATAATGAACAATGCAATGACTGAGATTAAAAGCATTCTGGAGGGAATCATCAGGAGAATAACTGAGGTATAAGAGAGGACAAGTGAGGTGGAAGATAGAATAGTTGAAATAAATGAAGCAGAGAGGAAAAAGGAAAAAAGAATGAAAAGAAATGAGGACAACCTCAGAGACCTCTGGGACAATGTTAAATGCCCCAACATTCAAATTACCACCAAATCAGCTCTTCAACAAATGCTAAAGGATCTTTTCTAGACAGGAAACACAGAAAAGGTTTATAAAAACGAACTCAAAACAACAAAGTAAATGATAATGGGATCATACTTATCAATAATTACCTTTAAATGTAAATGGGTTAAATGCTCCAACCAAAAGACAAGACTGGCCGAATGGATACAAAAACAAGACCCCTATACATACTGTCTACAAGAGACCCACCTCAAACCTAGGGACACACACAGACTGAAAGTGAAGGGTTGCAAAAAGATATTTCATGCAGATGGAGACCAAAAGAAAGCAGGAGGGAGTAGCAATACTCCTATCAGATAAAACAGACTTTGAAATAAAGACTCTGAAAAGAGACAAAGAAGGGCACCACATAATGATCAAAGGATCAATCCAAGAAGAAGCTATAACAATTATAAATATATATGCACACAACATAGGAGCACCTCAATATGTAAGGCAAATGCTAACAAGCAAGAAAGGGGAAATTAACAATAACACAATAATAGTGGGAGACTTTAATACCCCACTCACATTTATAGATCGATCAACCAAACAAAAAATTAGCAAAAAACCAGAAACTTTAAAAGATACAATGGACCGGTTAGACCTAATTGATATCTATAGGGCACTTCACCCCAAAACAATGGATTTCACCTCTTTCTCAAGTGCACATGGAACATTCTCCAGTATACATCACATCCTGGGCCACAAATCTAGCCTTGGTAAATTTTTAAAAATTGAAATAATTTAAAGCATCTTTTCTGATCACAATATAGTGAGATTATATGTCAACTACAGGGGAAAAAAAAATACCTATTAAAAATACAAACATATGGAGGCTAAACAACACCCTTCTGAATAACCAACAGATCATGGAAAAAATCAGAAAGGAAATGAAAATATGCATAGAAACAAGTGAAAATGAAAACACGACAACCCAAGACCTATGGGATTCAGTAAAAGCAGTACTAAGAGGGAGATTCATAGCAATACAAGCCTACTTTAAGAAACAAGAGAAACATCAAATAAACAACCTAACTTTACACCTAAAGCAATGAGAATAAGAAGAAAAGAAGAACCCCAAAGTTAGTAAAAGAAAAAAAAATCATAAAAATCAGAGTAGAAATAATTGAAAAAGAAACAAAGGAGACTATAGCAAAAAATCAACAAAACTAAAAGCTGGTTCTTTGAGAAGATAAATAAAATAGACAAACTGTTAGCCAAACTCATCAAGAAAAAACAGGGAGAAGAATCAAATCAACAAAATTAGAATGAAAATGGAGAAATCACAACAAACAACACAGAAATACAAAAGACCATAAGAGACTGCTACGAGCAATTACATGCCAATAAAATGGACAACTTGGAAGAAATGGACAAATTCTTAGAAAAATATAACCTTCCAAAACTGAACCAGGAAGAAATAGAAAATCTTATCAGACCCATCACAAGTGTGGAAATTTAAATTGTAATAAAAAAATCTTCCAACAAACAAAAGCCCAGAACCAGAAGGCTTCACAGGTGAATTCTACCAAACATTTAAAGAAGAACTAACACCTATCCTACTCAAACTTTTCCAGAAAATTACAGAGGAAGGTAAATTCCCAAACCCATTCTATGAGGTCATCATCATCCTAATACCAAAACCAGACAAAGATACCACAAAAAAAAGAAAACTACAGGCCAATATCACTGATGAACATAGATGCAAAAATCCTTAACAAAATTCTAGCAAACAGAATCCAACAACACATTAAAAAGACCATTCATCATGACCAAGTGGGCTTTATCCCAGGGATGCAAGGATTCTTCAATTTCCGCAAATCAATCAACGTGATACACCACATCAACAAATTGAAAAATAAAAACCATATGATTATCTCAATAGATGCAGAGAAAGCCTTTGACAAAATTCAACATCCATTTATGATAAAAACTCTCCAGAAAGCAGGCATAGAAAGAACTACCTCAACATAATAAAAGCCATATATGACAAACCCACAGCAAACATTATCCTCAATGGCAAAAAATTGAAAGCATTTCCTCTACTGTCAGGAACAAGACAAGGGTGCCTACTCTCACCACTACTATTCAACATAGTTTGAGAAGTCCTAGCCACAGAAATCAGAGAAGAAAAAGAAATAAAAGGTATCCAAATTGGAAAAGAAGAAGTAAAACACTCACTGTTTGCAGATGACATGATCCTCTACATAGAAAACCCCAAAGACACCACCAGAAAATTACTAGAGCTAATCAGTGAATATCAAAGTTGCAGCATATAAAATTAACACACATAAATCCCCTGCATTCTTATACACTAACAATGAGAAAACAGAAAGAGAAATTAAGGAAACAATCACACTCACCATTGCGACGAAAAGAAAAAAATAGGAATACATTTACCTAAAGAAACAAAAGACCTATATATAGAAAACTATAAAACACTGATGAAAGAAGTCAAAGATGACACAAATAAATGGAGAAATATACCATATTCATGGATTGGGAGAGTCAATATAGTGAAAATCAGTATACTACCCAAAGCAATTTATAGATTCAATGCAATTCCTATCAAGCTACCAACAGTATTTTTCACAGAAGTAGAACAAATAATTTTACAATTTGTATGAAAACACAAAAAACCTCAAATACCTAAAGCAATCTTGAGAAAAAAGAATGGAACTAGAGGACTCAACCTGCCAGACTTCAGACTATACTACAAAGCTACAGTCATCAAAACAGTATGGTATTGACACAAAGACAGAAATATAGATCAGTGGAACAAAATAGAAAGCCCAGAGATAAATCCACACACCTCTGGACACCTTAAAGGGGGCAAAAATACACAATGGAGAAAAGACAATTTTTTTTAACAGGTGGAGCTAGGAAAACTGGTTAATCACTTCTAGAAGAATGAAACTAAAACACTTTCTAACACCAAACACAAAAATAAACTCAAAACGGATTAAAGATCTAAATGTAAGACCAGAAACTATAAACCTCTTAGAGGAAAACATAGGCAGAACACTCTCTGACGTACATCACAGCAAGATCCTCTATGACCCACCTCACAGAGTAATGGAAGTAAAAACAAAAATAAACAGATGGGACCTAATTAAACTTACACGCTTTTGCACAATGAAGGAAACTATGAGCAAGATGAAAAGGTAACCTTCAGAATGGAAGAAAATAATAGCAAATGAAGCAACTGACAGAATTAATCTCAAAAATATACAAGCAGCTTATGCAGCTTAATACCAGAAAAATAAATGACCTAATCAAAAAGTGGGCCAAAGAACTAAACAGACATTTCTCCAAAGAAGACATACAGATGACTAATAAACACATGAAAAGATGCTCAACATCACTCATTATCAGAAAAATGCAAATACAAACAACAACAAGGTACCATCTCATACTGGTCAGAATGGCTGCCATCAAAAGGTCTACAAACAATAAACTCTGGAGAGGGGATACAGAAAAGGGAACCTTCTTACACTGTTGATGAGAATGCAAACTGGTACAGCCACTACAAGAACAGTATGGAGATTCCTTAAAAAACTGGAAATAGAACTGCCATATGACCCAGGAATCCCACTGCTGGGCATATATACCGAGGAAACCAGAAATGAAAGAGACCCATGTACCCCAATGTTCACTGCAGCACTGTTTCCAATAGCTAGGACATGGAAGCAATCTAGATGTCCATCAGCAGATGAATGGATAAGTAAGTTATGGTACATACACACAATGGAATATTACTCAACTATAAAAAAGAACGCATTTGAGTCAGTTCTAATGAGGTGGATGAAACAGGAGCCTACTATACACAGTGAAGTCAGTCAGAAAGAAAAACACCAATACAGTTTATTAATACATATATATGAAATTTTGAAAGATGGTGATGACAACCCTATATGCAAGACAGCAAAAGAGACACAGATATAAAGAACAGACTTTTGGACTATGTGGGAAAATGCAAGGGTGGGATGATCTGAGAGAATAGCATTGAAACATGTATATTCAGTTCAGTTCAGTTCAGTTCAGTTGCTCAGTCATGTCCAACTCTTTGCAACCCCATGAACCGCAGCACGCCAGGCCTCCCTGTCCATCACCAACTCCTGGAGTCCACCCAAACCCATGTCTATACAGTCAGTGATGCCATCCAGCCATTTCATCCTCTGTCATTCCCCTTCTCCTCCTGCCCCCAATCTTTCCCAGCATCAGAGTCTTTTCAAATGAGTCGGCTCTTCACATCAGGTGGCCAAAGTATTGGAGTTTCAGCTTCAACATCAGTCCTTCCAATGAACATCCAGGACTGATCTCCTTTAGGATGGACAGGTTGGATTTCCTTGCAATCCAAGGGACTCTCAAGAGTCTTCTCCAACACCACAGTTCAAAAGCATCAATTCTTCGGTGCTCAGCTTTCTTCACAGTCCAACTCTCACATCCATACATGACTACTGGAAAAACCATAGCCTTGACTAGACCGACCTTTGGCAAAGTAATGTCTCTGCTTTTTAATATGCTGTCTAGGTTGGTCATAACTTTCCTTCCAAGGAGTAAGCGTATATGTTACAAGGAGTAACATGTATATTACCATATGTAAAATAGATGACCAGTGCAAGTTCAATTCATGAAGCAGGGCACTCAAAGCCGGTGCTCTGGGATAACCCAGAGGGATGGAGTGGGGAGGAAGGTGGGAGGGGGGTTTCAGGATGGGGGAACACATGTACACACATGGCTGATTCATGTCGATGTATGGCAGAAACCACCACAATATTGTAAAGTAATTAGCCTCCAACGGAAATAAGTAAGTTAATTTAAAAATAAAATAAAATCAGCCACAATGTTATTTCTTTTGAAAACTGTTTTTTAGATTCAATACCAAATAATTAATTTCAATACTTCATTCTCCCAATCACTTAGAAAGATGACTGCTCAACACTTATTTTTAAGACCTTAAATCTCAAATCTTAATACCCTATAGAAACTAGGGGGAAAAATAATGCATTTGTTTTTCTTTCAGTGCTACTTGTTATATCTACTAATACAATGAAGTTATTGTAGAAAAGCACTGCTTAAATATGAACTGTCTGTGCACAGAGTGTCTATTACACCTAATTATTCATAAAACACCCCGTTGACCAGAATACTGTAAGGAATATTGAAGCATCAATTAATGGTTAGATTGAAAGGCCTCTATCTATTCAATACCTCCTTCCCTTTCTCTGGAGTTCTTAAAGATCTCAGTTTAACTGAAGTCTTTATCAGACACCAAGTGAGTTAACAAGCACTGAAAGACTCTTAAGGAATATAAATGAGAAGATTACTCAAACCAGCTCTCCTTCTTTAACCACAATTCGTTTAAATACAAGATCTAAATTGTGAACACAGTTTTAAGATTTTTCTAGCATGTTCTTTAACCTGTTTCCTCCCCTCTCTTCCATATTTCCTTCAGTGTTCTAATCTTCAACTTGAAAGAGGTTTATATTTTTCAGAAAAAAATATGGATGCTTTTTCAAAATGTATTCCCTTAACTACTCCTTACATCTACTTTCTAATCCCCAACTCACTTAATTAAATTCAGTGTGAATTTAAATTGCAATTAACATCTTTTGAGGGATTACATGTTCTAATCACAATTATGCAGTGAATACTTGAAACACATACATTTTGTTATATTATCTGAAATGCAAATTTGAGTCCAAAAAAAGATGTTTAATAAAAATGTATAGTACTGAAGACTTTATTATGGATCCTAAGGGATTAGAAATGAGATTAGAAAGAGTAAAAGCACTGATACAAGTACAAAAACAAATTGCCTCACCTCCAAGACCCCTGGAAGTGGCCCCACTTGGCTACCTTCAACTGAGCTTCACCACAGTTTAAAAACTACCTTCGAAGAGTTTTTAACCAAACTTAACTTTATTTTTTCCCCTATATTGGAAGCTCACAGGGGCTTAAAGGAGAGTTGATGCATAATATTCTACAAGATCAGGAGATAAAACCTGTTTCCTGACCCAGTGATTTATAATGAAACGACAACTTCTATTACTTTACTTTTCCTTCAAAATAGCATTTCATAAGTTGGCAGGGTGCAGGGGAAACTGACATTTTTTGAGCATCTTCTATATGCCAAACAAGTGATATTTCTCACAATTACCCAAATAACCCTATGAGATATTATTGCATTTTACAGCTTGTGAAAAATAAGGCTCAGAGAAGTGAAGTGATTGAGGGAAATAAGTGCAGTGGATTAGTGGTGAGACTGGAACTCCTAAACCCACTGTATCAATGTGAGATGCAGTCTTAGGCTCAGGAAGAAAGCCTGAGGACAGAGCACCTATTTTCAATTGTCCATTTTACCTAGAATTCTGTCAAACCACTGGAATTTCAACAGACAACTTCCTATCTGGCCAAGAGCCTGAATAAATGATTTCAGAAGTTTCATTGTTAGGACTCTCAGGAGTCTTCCTACAAAACCCCAAATCTTGCTGAAAGCCAAGCTTACTTCATGGCCTTCTCAATCACTTTCCAGCACTCAGGACAGGTTTTATCATGAAGATAAAATCTGACTTATTAACTTATGCCCAGTTTCTTCTACTTTTCAACTTTTCTCTTCAAGGTCTGTCAGTGCACTTAGGAGATGGTTACTTCCAAGGTGAGGTTTATCTTTAAGAAAACTAATACAGATTCCACCCCCTTCAACAGTCAGCTTCCTGTTAACTATTAACTACCCACACAACCTTTGCTGCCAAGCTTTACTAGCAAAAGAGGGACTATTAGGCTAGCTCTTATTTTTTCCTTTGAGGTCATTATTATGAGATAATACCAAGTTACCGAAGGGCTTCCCAAGTGGGATAAGTGGTAAAACAAAACAAAACAAAACAAAACAAAACAAAAAAAACTACCTGCCAATTCAGGAGACGTAAGAAACGTGGGTTTGATCCCTGGGTCGGGGAGATCCCCTGGAGGAGGGCATGGCAACCCACTCTAGTATTCCTGTCTGGAGAACCCAATGGACGGAGAAGCCTGGCGGTCTATGGTCCATTGGGTCACAAAGAGCCGGACACGACTGAAGTGACTTAGCAGGAACACACACCACGTTACTAAGGTGCCTACCTAGTCAACCCTGAAAAGTAGAGTTTAAAACAACAACTTACTAGCATGGTTTTCCTTTTATTTATCCATGATCCATCTTCCTAGACCTAAGTGATATGATTACGCCTGATGGGACACAACCTCCTGCGCAAAAATGGATACAGACTGAACCGGAAGACGAGAGACAGGTAGGAAAAGGGCTATGTTTTCAGTACGAAAACAGCCATGATATACAGGCACACACTAGAGGGCGCTAGACTTAGCTGAACTAGGTCTGAATCCAGCACCAGCACTAAAGGGTCCTCCTCCAAGATCAACTTAACCATCGAGCCTGCTTCCTCAACTCAAAAGTAGGTGTAATATTAATATCTATTTGTGAGTAGTAAGTGAGAATTAAATGAGACAATTCATATAAAGTATTAGCACAGTAAATGCTCAATGCTGCTAAGTCACTTCAGTCGTGTCCAACTCTGTGCGACCCCATAGACGGCAGCCCACCAGGCTCCGCCGTCCCTGGGATTCTCCAGGCAAGAATACTAGAGTGGGTTGCCATTTCCTCCTCCAATGCATGAAAGTGAAAAGGGAAAGTGATGGCGCTCAGTCGTGTCTGACTCTTTGCAGTCCCATGGACTGCAGCCCACCAGGCTCCTCCGTCCATGGGATTTTCCAGGCAAGAGTACTGGAGTGTGTTGCTCAATAAATATCAGTATTAACTATACCATCAATATTATATTATTAAGTGGTAAGAACTATTAACCCATGGCTTACCAAATTATAAATCCAGAAATGGAGGCAAAATTTCTGGTAAATTTGAAAAAGCAAGAGACAAACATCTTAAGGTGGGGGGAAAAAAAGGAAGTATGTATATTTTGGTGTGACACAAACAAGTCTTTTTAAAAATGCAGTGTTGTTTTTTACAACATAACTCACTGTGTTTTGAATCGTAACTTATTACATAGAATTATTTAATATTCAACAATTTTTTTTTTTAACCGTTTTCTGGGTTAAAACCTGAAAGAAGTCCTGGAACGGGGTTGGGAGAAAAGGTAGAAATGAACCTCTATAGCAGAGTGGGTCCCTTACAGTCCTAAGTAGGATTGGGGTTGGGAATAAAACAACCATTTAGGGTGCTCACAGAGTCTTCTGAAAGGCCAAGGCTGAATGGGAAACACAACCAGAGGAACAGCAGGGTCATTAGAGAAGCTAATGGCTCCCAGGAGAACAGAAACCAATCCCTCTGGCAAAATCTTTGCATCCTTCTGTGAAGTGCATCTCAATCCGGTCATCGTTTCTCCAACTCTGGCTTTTCTCACACCCCTGATAAAAGAACAACGTGGGGAAGGTGTAACAAGGCACAAATGGTGGGTAGAGGGAGAAAGATGGTCCCTAGAAGTTACCATTGGCGTCAGAGAGGTTGAAAACTGAACCCCGTTGGCAGCTTCAAAAAATTCCCAAAGAGTATGTGGACAAAGCTTTCTCGAGAGCAGTACTGAGGAAAGGAAAGAGAAAAGAAGGAACGCTAGGATCCATGAACCTAAAATCTGAGTATCATCATTGAAATCAACCCAGTTATCCAGTCAGGAAGCATTTGATGCGTTCCTTCTGTGTATAAGGAACTGGGCTTCTGGTTTGTTCCGTTTAATATAAGATGTGACCCTTGTCCTCAAGAATATTTCAATCTACAATGGACTATGTATTTCAATATACAATGGAGTATTCAATCTACAGTGTGTGTGCTAAGTCACTTCAGTCGTGAGCGACTCTTTGAGATCCCATGGACTGTAGTCTGCCGCACTCCTCTGTCCATGGGATTCTCCAGGCAAGAATACTGGAGTGGGCTGCCATGCCCTCCTCCAGGGGATCCTCCCCACCCAGGGATTGAATCTGCATCTCTTATGCCTCCTGCATTGGCAGACAGGTTCTTTACCACTAGCGCCACCTAGGATATATCAAATCCAAAGCTACTTTAAAGAAAACCAGACCTTGGACAAATGTTTATTTAAATCAAATAGACTGCTTAGATTTTCTTCAAAGTAGACTTCCTTTAAAACAGTTTATTATTTGCCCTGGGATGGGCTTCTTTCTGTGCATAACGGCTATGTGTGGGGCAGATATATAACAGGTAGCGTACACAGCAGGCACTGTTGGCTGGTGGAAAACAAGGATGTAAAGAAAGGCATAATCCTTTGACTATTTCTCTACTTATTTCCTGGTCTTACTGTTTCCACACACACCCCAAACACATAACTGAGCGAGTGGAGACATGTACAAAATCTTGCTATAACCACAAAGAAGGATTGCTTAAAACTGGTCCTCCCCCACTCTTATTCTGTATATGTAAATGCACAATTACCTTTTTAGAACATCGTCTTCTTGTTAATGTAACACAAGGTACCTATCTTAAACTTTAACAAAGCTTTCAATGGAACAGTAAAATGATTTGAAAAAATTATAAAGAATCATGTAGATTCTTTCTTGCCAGATGTATGGTAACCATCCTACTAGCCTTAGGGAGCCTATACTAGACCCAGACTTTCTGCATTTGCTGAGCTTGAGAATCTCCCTGAAGTTCCTCCTTTTTAATCTGCAAAGTTACCAACACAGGCTGGTCTGCTGGGATGAGATGGCAATAATATCAGTGACCATCATCTCCCGATTCTTCCTTGTGTGGCAGGCAGTGTGTACACATCATCTTTACACAATAATCTCATGCATCAGCACCTGGTAGGGCGCTAAGTAATAAACACAAGAGATATATTTAAAATATACTGCCATTTAAAGTTAGCTTGAATAAATGTATTAGAAAGTTATCACATATACAGGAATATTTGGAAACTTCCCCAAATTTAGGGCTTCCCCATTGGCCAAGTCGTAAAGAATCTACCCGCAACACAGGAGCCACAGGAGACATGGGTTTGATCCCTAGGCAGAGAAGATCCCTTGGAGAACATCATGGCAACCCACTCCAGAATTCTTGCCTGGAGAATCCATGGACAGAGAAGCCTGGCAGGTTACAGTCCATAGGGTTGCAAAGAGTCAGACACAACTGAAGAGACTTAGCGCAGACACTCTGCATTTAGGCAAACGCTAAAAGTACCTCCAGAACTGTCTGGAACACCAACTAGATTTTCTTTTCCATTCAATATTCTTTTAGCATTTGAAGGATGTCATATTATAAAACTAATTTAAGCTAATTAACTAATTTAAATTTAATAATTTAAGAATAAATTCTAGGATTCTAGCATGGAGGGCTGCAGTTCATGGGGTCACAAAGAGTCAGACATGACTGAGCGACTAAGCACACAGCATGCACACATATATTCAGGTTAACCCTTTCAGTTAAATAATGCCTATTTGAACAATTTTCTGTCTTTTCTGTCTTGAATTTTGGTTTAACCTACAGTTACTTCCACTTAGTGAGGCTTCATGATAAAAAGGTAGATCATCTAGGAAAAAGAAAAAAATCTTCAGTTGATTGAAATCTATTTGATGAATAGAGCCACACATATTAAAATAATCATCTAATAACTGAAAATTAATACTGCTATCATGGCAATTAAGTATCATTATGGCATGCATTTATGAGTACTTACTCTAGGGCAGACTAAATGATTTACATTCATTATCCTTTCATTTAAAATTCATATTATGCCCATTTTACAGGTAAAGTAGATGAGAGGTAAAGTAATTTATCTAAAACTAGAGAGCTAGTCATTAATAAAGCCAGGATTTGTACAAGCCTGTAGACACCAAAACTCATACTCTTTTCAACTGTATTACAATGTCAACATTAAAAACCTCAACTGAAAATAAAATGCTACTGCAATTTGAACCCTTACTAATATCAAACTCATAACCCCGTCTCGAATATCCTTCCACCTCATTCAACCATTTCTTCACACACACTCCTACCTACACCCAAAAGATATGTTTAGGCAGTTTTCGAAAGCCGCATCAAAAATAAAGAGAAACAAAAGTGGTGTCAATACAAACCATAAATTCTTCAGCAACCTAAAGAAATTTTTTTTCTAAAGAATATAGTGGAATAACTATGGGACAGGAATTAAAGAATAAAGAAGGTGTGGGGAAATGCACTATGGTCAGCGCTCCACCCGGGCACCAACGTGTAAGAGCATCTTAGTTGAAAACAAATCAACCTAAGTGCCTGTTTTGGAAAACACTGCCCTGTGCTACATATACCAGTGTTAGGATGGAAAGCAAGCCCAGAAATTAATTAAGAAATGAGCAAAACCACTCATTGTGTTATGAGAAAAAGAACTTTGTAATAAACTTTCTCTCTCAACTTAAGAGTGAAGTCTTCCTACAGATTTCCTTCCCTCATTTACATATCTGTGCAGGCCTATTCTTATTTTTTTTCCCCTTCCAAGCCCCTTTGCCCTTTCAATCATGAAGCATATTACTCCACTGTCAGTGCAAAGCAGTTCCTAACAACAGGGAACCCAGCTGGGATAGGAAGAGGGCAGCAGGCTCATGCATTAACATAATAATCCAACTGTGTTCCCATAGGCCCTTAGGGCAGACAGCATATTAGGTAGGCCTCCTGTGCAGACCCCGGTGGAAGCTGCCTGATCACCTGCCTATCAACCTGTGGCAGCTACGGCGGGCTCAATAGCACCAGCTCCTGCCAAGCAGTGGTGCCCAATTAACTTACTACAAAAGACAGAAATCCATTTTTCTATGTCTATTTAATGTACTCAATGCATTTCCTTATTTATGACTTGAATCTGCGTTTCTGCAACATTTCCAGAGGATTGACTTACTGCCTTTTAACTTTTGAAAGTCTGTTTGTCCAAAGGCCGTATCACTGCAGTTGGCAGGAATGGGACTGAAAACCCAAGTTTCAAATACGAGAGCCCAGTTGGTAAAGCTTGGTGACCAACTGCTTGGTCACCAGTTGTCTAAAGATTCTTTCATCATTCACTGATCGAGAGGACCAGAGGTGTGGGGAAGACCTGAAAGGCTGCCATCACTATTTCCTCAAGTGGACAGAGGTGGGAGGGAAATCCGACCTCCCTGTCTTCTTGAAATGCAGTTTTTCTTATTTCTAACCCAAGTCAATTATAAGGTTCCCACGAAGTGTAAGCCTTTGTGCATGCCGAGCCCCTCATGTGGGAACTGTGTGGATCACTACAACGGGCTGAAGTAGAGAATCATAAAAGATATGATGAAAAAAATTTTTAATCTCAAATTATTATTAAAGATTCTTTAAAACAAACAAACAAAAAAAGCCAGCCCATCTGTATGCTTTTTATGTTTTATGTGTGTGAAATCCACATGTTGTTTTAATGCTGTTGGGTTCCTGGAGTCTTTGATTTACTCTATGCATGGTTTTCTTTCCAAGCCACTGTGTGGCTGTGCTTAGTCGCTCAGACGTGTCCAACTCCTCTGCGGTCTGCCAGGCTCCTCTGTCCACGGGATTCTCCAGGCAAGAAAACTGGAGTGGGTTGCCCTTTCCTTCTCCAGGGGATCTTTCTGACTCAGGGATTGAACCCAGGTCTCCCACATTGCAGGCAGACTGTACCGACTGAGCCACCAGGGAAGCCTTACATGCCACAATATCAGTCAAATAAGGAAAATCCAAGGGGTATATTCTCCTAAAAAGATATTATTTATATGTGACTCAAGATCACCTTCAAAATGTTATAAACATATGCTTGAAATTATAATTCACTTCTGTGAATGAAACACAGTCTCATTCTTTGATGAAATTTCTCCATTAAAAAAAGTTGTAAGGAAGGTGTATAATTTGACATTTAATTTAATATGGGAAAAAGTACTTTTAGAAGCATTTCAAGTAATGCTATTTAAAAGAGCACAAGGCTACCAATTTGGCTAGAGAAACATTTTCTACCAATCAAGTATTTCTTTTAAAAAAAGAATGAGTTTCTAGAAATATTATATTTGGGGGTTTTTTAATGGCTATTTTAATAAAAAATGAATCCTCCAGTCAAACAAAAGTGCATTTATCTAACATTTCTATGAATTTTAAATGATAGGGAACTAATAGTATTGTTTAAGTCAACCAACCTGGCGTGCTTTATATCGCATTCTAATAATTAGGTAAGAATTAAGTATTAAGGGCCATATCTGCATATGCCATGGATTTTCATTGTCAAGGTTACCTCTGTTACCTTGGCATTAAAAATTTGGACATTATGTTAACAGTTTATGGTGACCATGCAGCAATCTGTCAGTTCTTTGATGACCTCCACACATACCAGGCAGGATTTTATATAATGTAAATTCCCTCATCAGAAACAAATCTGTTCTTCACCGAGCAACCAAGGGAAAATTCAAATAAAAGATGGGAAAAAAAAAAAAAAGCCTAACTTTTTTCCCTTCTTCTGTGAATAAATCGTGAGCTGTTTAATGGCCTCTAAACAATACACTGCGATATATTGTATGTTGACAGGAGTGTAAATACAAAATACTAAACTCAATAATAAATATTAATGCTTATACATGTGTTAAACAGCAAAATTACACACATCCCCTCCTTGATCTTATGGGGATTCCAGAGGTTCTTTATTCTTCATAAATTCTTATATTTTGACAAAATGTAATGTATCTTCCAAGTCATTAAGTACAGAAACTTGATATTTGATTAAAAAACAATAAACAACAGCCATGTGGTGACAGAATAAATGGCAGCCTGGACTTTACCATTTTAATTCCTTTAAGGGGTATGTTTCTATTTCAGCATAAACAAAAGAAAAGCACTGATAGAAAATAGAAATTAGCTAGTCCATCAGTAGGAACTTGATTTTAACTTAAACAGCAAATTACACAGCTAGAATAATTCAGCCTCTAAAGAACGGTAGAGAAGGAACAGAATTGTGGTATCATTTCTAACATCAGGAATTCAATTTTGGATGAGGTTAAGAAGGGAAAAAAAAAAAATCTAAACATAAACAAAGAAAAGTGCCATTTCAAATCATTAAGTAGGAGCAAACAGAAATAGAAAACAATGCAAAAGAAACCATATTTATTTTGAAGTATGATACACCAAAGCTTAAAACCTGCTCCCTCTGCCCCCTGCAGCCCTTGCTTTAGACGGTGTATTCCTCTATTTGAAATACACCACATCTTCATTTTTATTCTACTAGAGTAGTCCCTTCCCACCAGGGAATTATGGAGAAAGGGCCCTCTTCTCCCCATGTAAAACTACCTGCTTTTAAGGACTTTACCCAGTTCAATTCGGTAGTGTAGATGTGGCTTCAGAGATGGTTTGTAGCTAGTATATTCTGACATTTCTGCCAAGGATAAGATTAAGTATGAAATATCGAAATTACACGTTAAAATAGATGCCATTTTACTTTGTTTCTTCCTGAATAGCCCTTCAGCTGTTGAGGCACATACATTTTTCCCCAGGCAAAATCCCCAGGCTAAAATAACTAAGCCTCATATCTTCAGGAAACCCAGCTTCCCAAACATTATTCTGAGGTATCTGATTATCCATGGGCTCTAGTTTCATTTCGTAGTGAATCATGTAAATCTTACTTGAAAGAGGAAAAATACTCCACATGAAACATTCCTTTTCAGTCAACTGCTCATAATAGTTACAATCAATGACAATACTTAATTTTCTACAATTTCTAAAAAAATGTTTTTCATTTTAGTAATAGGGTTAGGCATTACAAGGATCCAAGAACTGATCATTTTGTATTCAAAACATAACTTTCCTTCCAAGATTGCCATCTCCAGCAGCACGCTACCCTACACTTGCCACTGGGGAGAGGACTTTATCATTTGCTAAGATCTAATCCTATCACTTTGCAACCTCTGAGCTGCAGGCAATTTTAAGTCAAAGACCACCATTTTAAACAGTAAATAGAACCTACTTCCTAGGAGGCACAGTGGTCAAGAATCTACCTGCCAACGCAGGAGATGCAAGAGACTTGGGTTCAATCCCTGGGTTGGGAAGATCCCCTGGAGTAGGAAGTGGTAACCCACTTCTGTGTTCTTCCCTGGAAATTTCCAAGGACAGAGGAGCCCGGCAGGCTACAGTTCATGGAGTGGCAGAGTCAGACACCACTCTTTGAGCACACACACGCATGTGCTGTATAGCACAGGGAACTCTATGCTCAGTGCTCGGTGGTGACCTGAATGGCAAAGAAATCCAAAAAGAGGGGATACCTGTATAGGACAGCTGCCTCACTGTGGTCTACAGTAGAAACTAACAACATTGTAAAGCAACTACACTCCAAGAAAAATTGTAAAATGAGTAAGTAAAAAATAAACAGTAAACAGATGTTCTAAGGCTATTACTCCAAACCTCATTCGAGGATAAATATAACTTTAAAACTAAAGAAATTTAGCATCAGACCATCCTAGATTAAAAAGAAAAGCTTAAGATTCTACCCTTAACCTCAAAACTTTTAAAATTAAGAGAAATTAAAATGCAATTGGGTCATCACATTCTAAAAAAGGCAACTTGATTATACCACAAGCAATTTTATTTAGCACATTATCCCATCACAAAAAGCTTATGGATTACTCCCTCCATGGCCACTCAAGTACTAAATCATTATGCATTGTTATTCAAAGAATTTTTAAAAGAGGTCTTTATTACCTGCTCTTACAACTTAGTTCTTATTTCAAATCAGAACCTGGCCTAGAAAGCTACAGCCAGATGTTGAAACAGAGTTAAGAACTCAAAGATGAAGAAAAAGAGAAATAAAATATGACAGAGTTTGTTGTTCAGTTGCTCAGTCCGACTCTTTGCGACCCCATGGACTGCAGCACGCCAGGCTTCCCTGTCCTTCACCATCTCCCAGAGCTTGCTTAAATTGAGTCGGTGATGCCATCCAACCATCTCATCCTCTGTCGTCCTCTTCTCCTCCTGCCTTCAATTTTGTCCAGCATCAGGGTCTTTTCAAATGAGTCAGCTCTTCACATCAGGTGGCCAAAGTATTGGAGCTTCAGTTTCAGCATCAATCCTTCCAATGAATATTCAGGATTAATTTCCTTTAGGATGGACTGGTTGGATCTCCTTGCAGTCCAAGGGACTCTCAAGAGTCTTCTCCAACACCATAGTTCAAAAGCGTCAGTTCTTCAGCACTCAGCTTTCTTTATAGTCCAACCCTCACATCCATACAAGACTACTAGAAAAACCAAAGCTTTGACGAGATGGATCTTTGTTGGCAAAGTAATGTCTCTGCTTTTTAATATGCTGTCTAGGTTTGTCATAGCTGTTCTTTCAAGGAGCAAGCAAGCATCTTTTAATTTCATGGCTGCACTTACCATCTGCAGTGATTTTGGAGCCCAAGGAAATAAAGCTAGAGGAGGGTAGAGGAGTAGGTAATATAAAAAGAAATCTATGAATAAGGAAGATAGAGTGAATAGATAAAATGCAGGAACTAGAAAGCCCACACTCTTCACCTCCTTAAATTTGATAATATCTAACTTTTTAAAAACATAATTAAACACATCTCTGTATACAGTATTGTGGGAGAAATGCCTCGTAAAGAGCTGACATGCACAGTAATGATTCATAAGGTATGGGTGATGCGGGGGAAGGACCAGGGCTGGGCAGGGGCAGAGATGAGTCCCAGGAGTCAGTGGAGTGACCCAAGGTGAAGACATTCACAGGTTCATAGCCAGTAGCACTGGGAACTTCCGAAAGCTAAAAAGAGGCATTACTTTTTAGTCCTCTTAGCAAATCCCTATTTTACTTGTGTGTGTGTGTGTGTGTGTGTGTGTGTGTGTGTACATGAGTGTGTGTCTTGGGAGTGAGGGGAAAAAGGGAAACAAGAACAGCTCCCTGAACTACAAAGGGTAGAATGCTACTTCTACCAGTGGACTTCAGTCCTGGAAATATGCCTTTCAGATCAAATCTTTCAAATTGACTACTATCGTGGTACTAAGAGGAGAAGGCAGTGGCACCCACTCCAGCACTCTCGCCTGGAAAACCCCATGGATGGAGGGGCCTGGTGGGCTGCAGTCCATGGGGTCGCGAAGAGCGGGCACAACTGAGCGACTTCACTTTCACTTTTCACTTTCATGCATTGGAGAAGGAACTGGCAACCCACTCCAGTGTTCTTGCCTGGAGAATCCCAGGGACGGGGGAGCCCGGTGGGCTGCCGTCTATGGGGTCGCACAGAGTCGGACACGCCTGAAGCGACTTAGTAGTAGTCGTAGTGGTACTAAGAGGTGCTTTGTTGCTCTGAATACTACTTGCTTAACATTAGCCATTAACCGGGGCTGAAAAATATTTATGAAACAGTGGTCGTAACTGACAGACTGCTGATTATATGTGTGCTCAGTGGTGTCCGACTCTGAGACCTCATGGACTGTAGCCCACCAGGCTCCACGGTTCATGGAAATTTCCAGGCAAGAATACTGGAGTGGGTTGCCATTTCCTTCTGCAGGAGATCTTCCCAACCCAGGGATCAAACCCAGTGAGTGTCCCCCGCCTCTCCTGGCATATCCAAAAAGCCACCAAGTACAGGAAGGATGGCACTTTACAGAAGCGGTGTAAACCATGCCGTGGTTACAATGGTGGAGCTGGGAGGTGTGCCTGGCCAAACAGTGGGGCTGGACGCAGGGCTGATGGCCCACAAAAGAGTGCTGAATTTTTTTCTGCTCCTGCTTCAAAAAGCAGAGAGTGATGCTGAACTGAAGGGACTACAAGTACATTCTCTGATCCCTGAGCACACCAGGTGAACACAGCCCCCAGGATGCATTGCAGGACTTAACAGACAACGCATGCATGAGTGCTGTCTGCCACACTGAGCTGACCCCTCACCGAAACACAGCAGACTGCTGCTAAACCAGAAGAGGAGGTTGCAGAGGAGGGGAAAGATATCCCAGAAGAAACAACTTACGGGCTGGGAATAAATTCAGCATGACATAAATGTGGATAAATAAAAGGAAAAAAAAAGAAATACAGCTAACCAGACACTGTTCTGTGCTTAACTGCTCAATTGTGTCTGCGACCCAGGTAGCTGCCAGGCTGCTCTGTCCATGGGGATTCTCCGGGCAAGAATACTGGAGTGGGTTGCCATGCCCTCCTCCAGGGGGATCTTCCCAATCCAGGGATTGAACCCAGGTCTCCTGCATTGCAGGCAGATTCTTTACCGTCTAAGCCACCAGGGAAGCCCAAGAAGACGCTGGTGGTAGAAATGGTGCTCACAGTGGTAGCTAGTAAGAAAAACACAGGTGGAAGGAGAAAAAACGCAGATGGCCCTTTGTCACAGAAGAAACAACAAATTCTCGTCTGGGGGGAAAAATTACAGTTGCCTCTCTAGTTCTTTGTGCAAGAAGCCAATTTTATTCTTGCTTCCATACTTAAATCTACAAACAAAGAGGTCAATCAATTAATCCTGATAAACTGCTCCTAGGGGCTTCCTTTTCCTCATGGAGTTACAAGAAGGCTTGACCACAGCACACAGGAGATGCAATCTCTGTACTATGTTGCAAACACATATTTCCAATTAGGTTTCAGGACATTTTTACAGCTTTTATGCCAAATTTATATTACCCGATGTTAAGAATGTGTGGTAGCACTTAAAGCTGGGCTAATCATGCTCTGGATAACAATGGTTTATGATGATCTCTCAAGGAAAGCAGGAATTAGGCATTTACATGATTTTGTTGTTATCCAATGATATTGAACAGAAACAAACAGGGTGCGGAGCCAACCTAAATCTTTCCTTCTCTCTTTTGATACTCTCATCTTGGGGTTAAAGACATCAGAAGTTATCATTAGGTTTTTCCTCACGCCTTAGAATAAATTCAGCTATATGCTTTAAGAGGCATGGGGATTAAGATTAACTCAAAAGAGCGAATGTACTCATATTGCCCAAATCTGTGTATGTCTAGAGAATACAAAAGTGTACCTATAAAGCAAACAGGTAAAGGATAGCAGGCATTTTAAATTAACATTTCATTATAATACCAGTGTGAAAACAAAGAGGTCAACTATTAATAAGGGACAGGTTTCCCACCACTGGGATTTACTCTAAATTCATTTTAAGACCAGGAAACTGTGATCTAAAATTTTCCACTCTAAAAGGGTTAAAAAGTTGAAATAACAGTACTTTAAAAGTAAGGAACAATTATTTGTACAGAGGATATCATGCAGTTCCAGACTCTTAATTTGTAATTTTAATTTAGAACCATAATGTCCACTTATTTCATGATAAATGATTATACACTGGATAGCGTTATCTATTCTGGAGATTTCAATCAGGCATGTGACTTCCTTTTTACTTCTCCTTTTTGATACATGCACTTTTCAAAAAATCCACAAAAGAAAACATATCAAAAAAGAAATATACTCACTAAAATTTAAGGTTGCTCCAACAAAAGGGTTAATTAGAGAAACAAATTTTCTCAGACTGTTAATAATGGGAACGACACAGTCTATGTGCCCATAAGTAATTCTCAGGTATCTTTGATCTTCAGCCCCACGCGGTTGCTGGTGCCTACCGTAGCCTGGCCTCTGGGACTCTCTCAGAACCAGACATCTGGCTACTTTGTTGTTTTAGACTAATCTCCTCCCAGGAGAGCTCAAGAAATGACACCAGGCAAGGAGGGTCCTGGCAAGGGAAAAAACATTACAGTATTTACAGCGGATTTCTTTTCGAGTGGACGAGAGTATCAAAATCGTCTTCAAATTTCTACAGGGGTCTTGGGAGCACTTCTGTTCTGTGGTTTTCCTCTAGCATCATTTAAATTGGATGTACACATTCTATCTTTAAGGCCCATCAATCATCTTTAAGAACCCACTGAATGTTAATCACAGAATATTACAATGTGCAGGAGAAAGTTGTGAGGAAAAACACAAATCAGATTAATTCTTCACCCATCTGTTAGGGTTGGGTGGTGACTGATAAAGATTTTAATTGTTAGCTGAAGGGTTACACCAAAACTGTGGGATAATGTTTAAGATTTGCAAATACAGTTGCATGCCTCCCATTACGCCAACTCCCTATCATGTTTCTTCTTTCAACTGGGACTTTCTTTTTTTTTAAGATTCTTAGCTATAATACCAGTCTACCAGAAAGGTTTGATTAAAGTGCACTTCTGTAACATGCCTCTGGAAGAAAACAAGAGGGCACAAGAAGTGATACAGCTTAAAAAAAAAAAAAAAAATAGAAGCCAAAAAATTCAGTCAAGGACAAAATGTTATTTTTGAAATAACAAAGATTATCAATATTTTCCCCCCAAGGCAACAAATCATCTTTAACTTCTTAATTCCTTTTACAGATTATTGTTCAATCCCCTGAATCTATACATTCTGAGAAAGAAACAATAATTTACCATTTGTTACACAAACAGAATATAAGCCGATTGGGATAACTGCTCAATCTGTGAACTTGAATATTTTATCCTAAAATCACATTTTATTTATTTGTCATACATCCAAATACTCTATGAAATCAAGTATTACACTATAACATTATATTTATGTTTTTATGTTCTTATATAGAGACATGGGCTTCACTGGTGGCTCAGATAGTAAAGAATCCGCCTGCTATGTGAGAGACCTGGGTTCAATCCCTGGGTTGGGAAGATCCCCTGGAGAAGGGCATGGCAACCCACTCTAATATTGTTGCCTGGAAAATCCCCATGGACAGAGGAGCCTGACAGGCAACATGAGGTCACAAAGAATCGGACACAACTGAGCAACTAAGCACACACATATAGAATCACAAAAAACTCACCAGATTGGCTAAAATACCAATGGATTTATCTCATATCTGTTAAAAAAAAAAAGTCCTTGTTTTATGTTTCAATTATTTTTATAATATTCAAAACGTATAACTGTATAGTGACTTCTATCTTGTACGGTGCTTGATAAGTTCACAACTCTAATTTGTTTTTGTTCTGTTCAGTTGCTAAGTCATGTCCAAATCTTTGGGATACCATGGACTGCAGCATGCCAGACTTCCCTAACCTCCACTATCTCCCAGAGTTTGCTCAAATTCATGTCCATTGAGTCAGTGATGCTATCTAATGTTAACAATTCTAATACTCTATTTTAATCTAACATTATCTACTTGGTAAACATTCATTATAAGTACCACTAGAGACAAAAATTCTCAGAAGATGAACGTGAGAAATATAATTTAAGCAATAACAATTCATTGATTATCAAGTAAAGCAAAATAATCATGTTAGTGTGGAATAGGTCACTCCCAGAAAGACAAATATTGAATGATTCCACTTGATTAGGTTTCTTGGGGCTTCCCTGGTGGCTCAGCTGCTAAAGAATCTGCCTACCAATGCAGGATATGCAAGAGACACAAGTTTGATCTCCGGGTCGGAAAAATCTCCCAAAGAAGGAAATGGCAACCCACTAATGGGTTAAACCCACTAATGGCAACCCGGGTCTAATGTAAAGAGACAAAATAAGAAAGTCAGTTGCCAGGGGCTTAGGAAAGGGAGAAATGGGAAATTATTGTCTAACAGATATAGAGGAAGATGAAAAAGGGGAAGATGAAAAAGTTCTAGAGACAGACAGTGGTAATGATTATACAACAATGTGATTAACATCAATGAACTGTAGACTTAAAAATAATTAAAATGGTAAATTTTATGTTTTATATATATATGTATATCTTACCATGATTTTTAAAATAATTATGTTAGATATATAATAATATGAAAACTCAAAGAAAATGAAAATTTGGAGATCTTTTATTTCGAATGTCTTTCCTTGACCAAAGATACATAAGGTTCATGAGAAGCATCTGCATTCACATTTGAATGTGTATCACTGCTGCTGCTGCTGCTGCTGCTGCTGCTAAGTCGCTTCAGTCATGTCCGACTCTGTGCGATCCCATAGACGGCAGCCCACCAGGCTCCCCCGTCCCTGGGATTCTCCAGGCAAGAACACTGGAGTGGGTTGCCATTTCCTTCTCCAATGCATGAAAGTGGAAAGTGAAAGTGAAGTCGCTCAGTCCTGCCCGACTCTTAGCGACCCCATGGACTGCAGCCCATCAGGCTCCTCCATCCATGGGATTTTCCAGGCAAGAGTACTGGAGTGGGGTGCCATTGCCTTCTCCAAGAGAGGGGCTAGAAGAGATGAAAACCAAGGAAAGGGGGGGCAACTATAGAGATTAACAACTGTATGCTTGTATGTGCTCAGTTGTATCCCGATTCTTTGTGATCCCATGGACTGCAGCCTGCCAGGCTCCTCTGTCCATAGAATTTCTCAGGCAAGAAAACTGGAGTGGGTTGTCATATCACTACCACTTGAGAAATGAAAAAAAAAAAAAAAAAAAAAAAGAAAATCAAATCAGTTCCAGAACACATTAGAAAAATGGATTTAAAAAAAATTTTCCAAAATTCCCCCTAGATGTCTAGTTTTGTACCTTGCATTAGGAATACTGCTGCTAAGTAACAAAACTGTTTCTCAATATTAAATCCACATTTCCAGAATAAAAGGTAGAAGATTCAAGACAATCAGTGAGATGTTTTTTACAATACTGCACACTATTAAGATATAATGGACCCAGGAAGTAATTCAGCTTTCTAAGTGTCTTCTAAATATCATATTATTTTTCATTCTATTCATTATAATTCCAGCGTTAAGCTTACTTTATTCTATTCCATTATCTGAAAATTATACACATATATTTCATACTAATTGTGATTAAGTTTAACTGCATACACATACAGAAAAAGAAACTCCAAATGACCAGTGGCTTATCCAAGAGAGGTATTCCTTTTTTCATGTGAAGGACATCCCGAGGTAGGCAATCCAGGGCTGGCATGGCAGCTCCATTGTCAAAAGGACCCAAGTCCTATTCTTGCTACTCAGCTATCGTGAGGTCTAATCATTAGCATGGCATAAGATTTCTCCTCAAGCTCTAGGCATCAAATTAACATGCCAGTAAGCAGAGAGGAAGGAAAAATGAACTTTTAAAGAGATGTCTTGGGGACTTCCCTGGTAGCCCAGTGGTTAAGAATCCACCTTCCAATGCAAGGGATGTAGGTTCAATTCCGAGTCAGGGAATTAAGATCCCACATGTCATGGGGCAACTAAGCCCGTGTACCACAACTAAGACCCAACACAGACAAATAAATAAATAAAATTTTAATAACATAACAAATAATGAGATGTCTTGAATGTGATATACAGTGCTTCCATTTATATTTCACTGGCCAGAATTTAATTACATGGCCACTAGAACACCAGAAAGTCTGGTAAATACAGTATTTAGGTGGCAATGAATAACTAGGATATTCAGTTAAATACACCTATCATTGTAGGTAAATAAGTCCAAAACAAAGAAGGGAAAATTCATTAACTATTACCTGTATCTGATTAGTATAATTCATATAAAAGAATAAGAATTATCAATAAATCACCATGATGAAATCAGAAATTAGGTTTCAATTTGAGAAAAATAATATCCAGTTAAAGATACAGGGAATCAATTCATTTCCTTGCAACACAGTGAATTTCATTTATTTCCTGAAGTATGAATTGAGTCTTTACTAAATTAATCAAGCAGATTCTCCCAATGAGTTAATATTGCATATGGGCTAAGATTGAGTCAGTGTAGAGACTAAGGCATAATTTTAGGTCTGAAAAGGAGTACGTCAAGGCTATATATTGTTACCCTGTTTATTTAACTTACATGGAGAGTACATCATGAGAAACGCTGGGCTGGATGAAGCACAAGCTGGAATCAAGATAGCTGGGAAAAATATCAATAACCTCAGATATGCAGATGACATCACACTTATGGCAGAAATCATAGAAGAACTAAAGAGCCTCTTGATGAAAGTGAAAGAGGAGACTGAAAAAGTTGGCTTTAAACTCAACATTCAGAAAACTAAGATCATGGCATCTGGTCCCATGACTTCATGGCAAATAGATGGGGAAACAGTAGAAACAGTGACAGACTTTATTTTTTTGAGCGCCAAAATCACCACAGGTGGTGACTGCAGCCATGAAATTTAAAGACGCTTGCTTCTCGGAAGGAAAGTTATGACCAACCTAGACAGTATATTAAAAAGCAGAGACATTACTTTGACAACAGAGACATTACTTTGCCAACAAAGGTCTGTCTAGTCAAAGCTATGGTTTTTCCAGTGGTCAAGCATGGATGTGAGAGCTGGACTATAAAGGAAGCTGAGCGCTGAAGAACAGATGCTTTTGAACTGTGGTGTTGGAGAAGACTCTTGAGAGTCTCTTGGGCTGCAAGGAGATCCAACCATTCCATCCTAAAGGAAATCAGTCCTGAATATTCATTGGAAGGACTGATGCTGAAGCTGCAGCTCCAACACTTTGGCCACCTGATGCGAAGAGCTGACTCATTTGAAAAGACACGGGAAAGATCTTTCTTTCTGATGCTGGGAAAGATCGAGGGCAGGAAGAGAAGGGGCTGACAGAGGATGAGATAGTTGGATGGCATCACCGACTCAATGGACATGGGTTTGGGTGAACTCCAGGAGTTGGTGATGGACAGGGAGGCCTGGAGTGCTGCAGTCCATGGGGTCACAAAGAGTCGGACACGACTGAGCGACTGAACTGAGCTGAAAGACAGTGATTTTCCACACCCCACCTGCATCCCTTGCCAGCATTGAGAGGAAAAAAATGTCAGAAAAGGAGCAAAAGAGTGAAAATCACAATAATCAAACCAGTTCCCTTCCAGGCCCATCTCCCAGATAAAATGGAGAATTACTTGTACAGAATCATGAAGGAGGGGGTTTAAGAAGATTATATGATTTGACTCTGACTGGAGATTTCTGAGAGTTCCAGTCAAACCCCAAATACCTCTCATGTGGCCACTGATCTCCATGACTTCTGCAACATCCATATAAAGCTGCAATGAATCATTGTGAGAAAACGTAGGAAGCAGCAGTTACTTTAAAAAGTAACAGTGTGGAGATTCCTTAAAAAACTGGACATAGAACTGCCATATGACCCAGCAGTCCCACTGCTGGGCATACACACCGAGGAAACCAGAACTTGAAGAGACACGTGTACCCCAATGTTCATCGCAGCACTGTTTATAATAGCCAGGACGTGGAAGCAACCTAGATGTCCATCAGCAGACGAATGGATAAGAAAGCTGTGGTACATATATACAATGGAGTATTACTCAGCCATTTAAAAGAATACATTTGAATCAGTTCTAATGAGGTGGATGAAACTGCAGCCTATTATACAGAGTGAAGTAAGCCAGAAAGAAAAACACCATTACATTATACTAACTAATATATATGGAATTTAGAAAGATGGTAACGATAACCCTGTATGCAAGACAGCAAAAGAGACACAGATGTATAGAACAGTCTTTTGGACTCTGTGGGAGAGGGTGAGGGTGGGATGATTTGGGAGAATGGCATTGAAACATGTATAATATCATACATGAAATGAATCACCAGTTCAGGTTCAATGCATGAGACGGGGTGCTCGGGGCTGGTGCACTGGGATGACCCAGAGGGATGGTATGGGGAGGGAGGTGGGAGAGGGTTCAGGATGGGGAACACGTGTACACCCGTGGCGGATTCATGTCAATGTATGGCAAAACCAATACAATATTGTAAAGTAATTAGCCTCCAAAAATAAAAAAAAGTAAGTGGCTGCCAAGAAAAAAGGCCTGAGGGTACATGACTGGAACAGCAAGCACAACAGGATCACACATTCTAAAGGCAGCTTCCTAATATCTGGGTGCTGAGGGCAGAATGGGCTTCCCAGGTGCTCCTAGTGGTAAAGAATATGCCTGCCAATGCAGGAGACACAAGAGAGGCAGTTTCGATCCTTGGGTCGGGAAGATCCCCTGCAGGAGGAAATGGCAATCCACTCCAGTATTCTTGCCTGGAGAATCCCATGGACAGAGGAACCTGGCGGGCTACAGTCCAGGGGGTCACAAAAAGTCAGATACGACTGGGCAACTGAGCACAGTACAAAGCTCGATTGGACCGGATTGGAGGACAGAATGATTCATAGAGCAGCATGGACCCTGCAAACACCTGCTACACATGTAGCAATCCCATCCTAGGAGATCTTCAGAGGTCGCCGCTGTCGGAGAGACTGACTGACCCTAACAACCTTGGAAGAATATGCAGTGCCAGGAAAATACATGGTGCTGCTGTTTGTGGCTTAGTCCCTAAGGCGTGTCTGACTCTATGTGACCCCATGGACTGTAGCCCCCCAGGCTCCTCTGTCCATGGGATTTCCCAGGCAAGAATACTGGAGTGGGTTGCCATTTCCTCCTCAAGGGGATCTTCCCAACCCAGGGATGAAACCTGCATCTCCTGCATTGGCAGGCGGATTCTTCCCACTGAGCCACCAGGGAAGCATGCCAAGAAAGTAAATACTTTCCTCATTATAAGGCCCAGTTCAGGATTTGGAAACATGAGTGGATGTCCCACTTGGGGCTGAAAAACAGTTATGCCCAGAGCTTCCAGGAGTCCGCACACGGTAAGATGACCATGAGGGCCGTGACAACAACATAGGCACCAGGGGACCAAGCAGGAACCTACTGAAGAGTCAAGCTTGGTGAGGACCTGGTTAGTGGAAGAACGAAAATCCACCAGCAAAGGGAAGGAGAAACGGTGATAAAAGGAAAAGAGGAAAAGGACAGGAAAGAGAAAGGGAGAAGCTCAGATGATAATGCATAGATTTTTAAAATATAAATATAAAAAAAAGAATAAGCTGTAAAAAATCAATAGACCATCATAATATCCTCTCTTCCCAGCTTTTTATTATTATTGTTATTTTGGTTGTGCTGGGTTGCTTTCTATTACTGCAGAGCCCAGGCTCAGCAGCTGTGGCACGATGGCTTAGCTGCCCGGTAGCATGTGGGACCTTAGTTCTCTGACCAAGGATTGAACCCAGGTCACCTCCTGGACTGGAAGGCAGATTCTTAACCACTGGATCACCAGGGAATTCCCTCTTCATAGTCCACATGAGGCAAAAAAATATGTGAAGCAATTGAGGCTATAAGAGAGATAATAAACAAATACTAAATGTTTCTTCAGGTGCCATGATAAAACTAGTTTTCTCAACCAAGGTAGAAAAATTACACATTTAACTTCTAACCCCTAAAGTAATAACATAGCATTCAATAAGACAATTCAATACTCAACTAGGAACTATGGGCCTTTCAAATAAACTGTCGAGAGAGCAATGATTAATTTATAAACAATTAACTATATCCAATAGACTTTCCAATCAACAACATTTTTAAAAGCCAGTCACCTATAGCAGTAACATAATTATATAATGTCTTGTAACCTGCAAAGCATGTGCACGTTAATTTAATCACTTATCTAGCTAACACTAAACAACATGTATCTATTGCCAGGAGATATTTTATGTAACTTAATCTATGGTGTGGACTTAAGGGGGAAAAGTAGATATGTACTTACAGGATTTCTAACACTGAAATTAATTTTTTTCTATTTAAATACACAGCATTTAAAGAAAAAGCATATACATGGTCTGTTACAGTTTCAGATACTGGAATAACATTTGCTAGAAAGGGATGGATTTGCTGCTGTGTTTCCAGGTGGGATTGGCTTCCTGGTGGTACAGTTTGGGTCTGTGATACCAAAACAACTTCAAGACAAAAGGTCTCTTGTGTTTGAGCTGTAGAGGGCAAGTTCAGCTTTGCTTTTCACATTTTCATCCTGCAGGGAATGGAAGCCACTGAGATGGACGTGAAGGAGCTCTAGGACTAAGGCAGTGGTGAGCTTTTCTTGTAACTCTACAGTGGCCATGATGCAGGGCAGCACATGGGCTTGGCCCCCTTGTGCCACTGACCCACCCACATCACCCAAGCATTTGGTTATTCCATTCAGATTTGGTATCTATGTGGCACAGCAAAGCAGTAATTCTGCCACCAACTCACTACATACAAAGGAAGCAATATTTGCAGACAAATTGTCAGCTACAATCCAATTGCTTCCTTGGTCAGTCTACCCTCTGGCTCCAATGTTCAGGTAAGTATGTTGCATTGATCAGGCCACTGCTCAGCAGATAAAGAATCAGCCTGCAATGCAAGAGATAGGAGACGCTGGTTCAATCCCTGGGTCGGGCAGATCCCCTGAAGGAGGAAAATGGAAACCCACTCCAGTATCCTTGCCTGAAAAATCCCATTGACAGAGAAGCCCAGTGAGCTACAGTCCAAAGGGTGGCAAAGAGTCAGACATGACTGAGTGACTAAGTGCGCACACACACGCACTTACCACTCCCATCAGACCCATCCATTCTCTTGGACCCTCCAACCCATGTGTTATCTTAACCCCATTAAGAAAGGAGGCCTTTTAAAAGATACCCTAACTCCTAGGAGAGAATCTGAAAGTCTATCACTTCCAAGAACCAACTTACCAACCAGGACCCATGGGACTGGCTCAAGCTCTAGGGCCCTCCTCTGCTCCCTCTTGACTTACCCTACTTGCTCACTTGCCACACTTATGATTTAATACACCCAGTTTTCTCCATTTCATTACCAACCTCTCTGAAAGCAGACAACATTGCATCCTCTTTGTACTCTGCCTCCCCATTCCACAAAATACTAGCTCAGTGTTCTATAAATTACAAGTGCTCAATAATTTATTTTAGTTCAATGGCACACTAACATTCATCTCTCAGAAAAATTTCAAGCCATCCACCTTTAATGAGGAGCCAACACAAGATTCAAGAGTACCTTCTTATGTGACTGATTTCTGGAGTTTAATTGGTTTTGCTTAAGATATTGTATAAAAGAATGAAAGGGTCCTGGAAAAGGAGTCTCTGCTTCCCAGCTGTCTGACAAGTCAACTCACCCCCAAATCCTAATTTGACCAACCACAAAAATCAAGATAACATATTACCAGTCCTACCTACTTCATATAATTGTTGGGAGGTTAAAAAAGAAAATACAGGTAAAAGTATTTCATAAGATATGCAAAATAAATGTATTTATCACAATAGGAGATGATTTCAAGAAGTAGTCTCATGTACTTTAATTCTATGTACAGTTGACCCTTGAACCATGGTTTGAGCTCCCTGTGTCCACTTATATGCAGGCTTTTTCCAGTGGTAAATACTACAGTATTTATTGTGCTACCATACTGGATGATTGGGCTTCCCTGGTGGCTCAGTGGTAAAGAATCCGCTTACAATGCAGGAGATGCAGGTTTGATCCCTGGGTCGGGAAGATCCCCTGGAGAAGGAAATGGCAACTCATTCCAGTACTCTTGCCTAGAAAACCCAATGGACAGAGGAGCCTGGTGGGCTATAGTCCACGGGGTCGCAAAGAGTCAGACACAACTTAGCAACCACCACTGCCATGCTAGATGATCAGTGATTGGTTGAACTCGTGGATGTGTGTACAGAGTCGAGTCCATGGATAGAGGAACCAAGGATACAGGTTTGACTACAAATTATACATGGATCTCAACTTCAAGGAGGGTTGGCACCCCCAACTCCTATGTTGTTAATGGTGAACTATATACTGAAAATTCTATACAGAAATCACTATTTATTCTAAAAAAGAAAAAAAAATTACCTCATCACTCTTGCAAAAAAATATATTTAAGTATCTACCCATGTCTCTAATGTCAAAATCATTTTCCCACATGAGATATTTACTAAACAGCATCCGAAATTTAAAAGGGAAGAAAACAGACTAAAAGGTCCCACTCAGCTACTAAAATGTTTGTGTATGTTTTTCATCACCTAATAGGTTTGAAAATGCAAGATCAACCCCACAGAAGTCTTTTATTCCCCTTCCAGGCCAAATCAACCATACGGAAGTCTTTTATTCCCTTCCAAGCACTAGAAATCTTTTATTTCCTTCTAGGCATTATGCCAAAACGTCTAGGAGGCTGCCACCGTGGAAGTGGTTGTGGCTGCTGATGCTTAGACAAAGCAGAACAGGTGTGAATAACTGAGAAAAGTAAAAATATTACAAGAGACAGCCAATTAAGTATCTTGGTTTTTCTACAAAAATTTATGATTTTTCTATAAAAGTGTGCTTAACATTGGACAAAGTAAAACTAGATGTGAATTATTGCTTTAATAAGGTGTTTAAATCACGACACTCATAGGGCTATATTTAAACAAAGTCCTTCAAAATATTAATCTATGCAAATATATTTACTGTGACCCCAATACATGCCAAATGGTGCACCAGACACAGGATACAACTGTGAATAAGAAATACACATTTCCTGTCATCTAATGATGACTGTGAGAAACACAAGCATTTACATTACACTGTGCTACATGTGCCCTGACGGGGTAAGTACCGCAGAACCTGGTAGAGAAATAGGAACACTTCCTGAAGGGAGACTCGCAGTCAAGTAGGAACACCAGTATCTACACAACTTCTTAGTGTTTTACGTAACTCAATTGTTTTTAGCTACCCTATGCTTGGTCTACTCCTAAATCAACCCTTTATTTTCTTACCTGAGAAAGTGGGTCTGGGCACTAAGCCATGTGTAGATGGAGAGCTTTTGGTGCCACGCATCCTACCGCTAGTGTTAACTGAGAGTTTAGTACTAGGAGCACATGCGCTGAAAGCAGAGTGCCTGGGTTTACATCCTTGCTCTTCCTCTTTTGCACTACATAATCCTGGGCAAGTTTCTGAATCTCTTTTGGAATCAGCTTACTCATCTATAAAACGGAGATAATAATAGTACCTAGCTCAAATGTTGTTAAAAGGCTTAAAGGAGTAAGTAAACATATAAAGCACTGAAAACAAGGATTGTCACGTATCATGAGCTATAAACACACTGGGATGTTAGTATTTTGATGGCAGGACCTTACAGTGACTGCAGTCATCTCCTGCTGCGCGGATCGGCAGCTAAATGCACTCAGGGCAGAGGAACTGTCCACAAAAGTTAAGAGTGTTTTCCGGGACTGTGCTTTGTTGAGGTCCTGCATCATTCCATCGTCCTGCTGTGCCCTTTTTTTCTCTTCCAGGTCAGAAATTGGAAAAGTATGGGGAAAATGCTAGCAGTTCTTCACATCCCTAAGAGGCTTTGTAAAACCTGAGGTCAGGCTTCTTCCAGCCAGTAAAAGGCTCCTTTAATTAAGCAAACAATCTTCTAACTCAATTAACTCCTTTCCTCTTTCTCTATTGACAATCAATTTATAATGAATTGGGCCTAAAGTTGTGAAACTCCATCAACCACAGGCAAACTGTTTCCTGAAGCAGGTTTTTTTTATTACCCTCAGAAGTAAACACAACTTGAAAATAAAAAAAATTTCAAAGAGAACTATATAATTACTCCAATGAAAATTCCATTTGGGGGGACTTTCCTGGTGGTCCAGTGGTTAAGAATCCATCTTCCAACCCATTGCATGTGAGTTCAATCCCTGGTTGGGGAACTAAGATCCCACATGCTGCAACTACAGAAGCCCACACACTCTAGAGTTCATGCTCTGCAACAAGAGAAGCCCCCTCATGCCACAACTAGAGAAACCATGACGACCCAGTGCAGCCAAAAGTAAAAAATGTAAAAAGCAAACAAAATTCCATTTTGGGTTATCTACAAAAAGATAATGATATCAAGCCAACAGAACTTATGTCTCTCTCTTTATAAACTACTTGAGCATGGTAGAACTGTTTTAATTTTAATGCCAGCTCTCATTTTTCATCTGAAAATGTGACTATGCATCCCACCTTTAAGAGCAAGCATGCAAACACACGGGAGAGCAGTTGGTAATTAATATCATTGGGGAACTGGAAACATCAAATGCTGGAGGAATAAAAAGAATAAATGCAGGCCAGCAACACCATTGCACAAATGTAATGAATGAGTGTTTACAACAGCTTATTTTGACAAGGACTTGGTGTGAACTCAAACAAGAATTAAGGCGCATTGGTCCCAGCTGTTCTTGATAATGTTGCTGTCAGTCGCTAAGTTGTGTCTGACTCTTTGCAACCCCATGTACTGCAGCACATCAGGCTCCCCTGTCCTTCACTATCTCCCGGAGTTTCCTCAAATTCATGTCCTTGATAAGGAGGGCCACAAAAGTTGAAAAGCATTTTTCATAGCTAACTCATCATGCCCTTGAAAAAAGATTAGTATATATAAATATACTTTGCCTTATACAGCTAGTTTCTCAGACTGTCATGATTTGCCTATTTGAGAAAGTATATCATTCTCAAACAATACGAACCTAATGTAGTCATAATTGGACAGGAACTTGGAAATAATACCATTTCAGAGTCCAGATCTAAAGGACCATTTAATAAGAAACTCTTTGTTTATAATAGCCAGGACATGGAAGCAACCTAGATGTCCATCAGCAGATGAATGGATAAGAAAGCTGTGGGACATATACACAATGGAGTATTACTCAGCCATTAAAAAGAATTCATTTGAATCAGTTCTAATGAGATGGATGAAACTGGAGCCTATTATACAGAGTGAAGTAAGCCAGAAAGAAAAACACCAATACAGTATACTAACACATATATATGGAATTAAGAAAGATGGTAACAATAACCCTGTATACGAGACAGTAAAAGAGACACTGATGTATAGAACAGTCTTATGGACTCTGTGGGAGAGGGAGAGGGTGGGAAGATTTGGGAGAATGGCATTGAAACATGTATACTATCATGTATGAAACAAGTCGCCAGTCTAGGCTGGATGCACTATACTGGATGCTTGGGGCTGGTGCGCTGGGACAACCCAGATGGATGGTATGGGGAGGGAGGAGGGAGGAGGGTTCAGGATGGGGAACACGTGTATACCTGTGGCGGATTCATTTCGATATTTGGCAAAACCAATACAATATTGTAAAGTTTAAAAATAAAATAAAATTTAAAAAATAAAAATTAAAAAAATAAACTTCAAAGACATCCCACGATAAGCACTCTGAATGGGATCTAAAATGTACTTGCATTCATGAGAACATGTGTCTAATGTAGATAGAACATTGTTCAGTGCTAGCCCACTTTATTCTGGCATAGAAAATACAGGAAAAGATCCTTGAAGGAGAGATAAAGAACATATACTTGTGGAAACTACTGCAATGTAAGTGACCGCATCACTCTTCTGAACAACTCTGCTGGGACCAGTGTGTGACTAAGAGGAATTCGGAATCCTTCTCTAGCTTCCCCCATCCTTTGCCATTTTTATTATCGATACTCTTGTATTGTATTAAAGGGATATAATAAAAAGCAGATCCTGCCAAGAAAATTCAAAAATTGATTAAGGAGCCAAATACACTAAAAAGTATCTGATTAAGGGTACAGAAACAGTCTCTACTGTGGAAAGAAGAAAAGATGAATAATTCTGCCTGGACATCTGCCAGCCTTCTTGTGAGCTGTTTGTTTTAGTTGTTTAGTCGCTAAGTTGTACCTGATTCTTTACAACCGTATGGGCAGTAGCCCACCAGGCTCCTCTGTCCATGGAATTTCCCAGACAAGAACACTGGAGTGGGTTGCCATTTCCTTCTCTAGGGATCTTCCCAACCCAGGGATTGAACCTGCATCTCTTACGTCTCCTGCATTGGCAGGTGGATTTTTTTTACCACTGAGCCACCTAGGAAGCCCTCCTTCTTGAGAGGGAAATGGTAATTTGAGCTGGGCCTTGACTGATGGGCAGGACTTGCCCTGCCAGATATTGGAAGATGAGGAGGAGGTCCCTATTATAGAAACAGACTGGTCAAGTGAGCTGACCACGAGCAGCAGGAGATTTTCTCAGGAACATAAAGTTCTCAAACGGGTCTGAGGGCCAACACCAAAGGAACTGTCTGCAAGTAACAGGAAGCCAGGAATCTCCTGGAGAATACACCAAAGGCTGGAAAGTCTGTCCAGAGGATCAGAGTCGCTCAGGAGGAAATGGGGATGGCACATTTCCACTACCGTTTAGGGTAGTGTTCTTTAAACTGTAGTTCACAAGATCAATTTGGTGAAATGGCATTTCTTTTCCAAAATTAAAGAAAGCGAAGGAAAAGGAAGGGAAAGAG
The DNA here is from genome assembly GCF_019923935.1 of Bubalus bubalis. Lineage (NCBI taxonomy): Eukaryota > Metazoa > Chordata > Mammalia > Artiodactyla > Bovidae > Bubalus > Bubalus bubalis. The sequence continues at coordinate 60,566,644 of NC_059173.1, forward strand.
GTAGAGGCGGAGGAAGAGAAGGAAGGCGAAGGGGAGAAGGCAGGAGAGGGAGCAGAGAAAGTGCATTACACAAGAAACTTTTCCATTTCTAGCTGTGGATTGTGTGTGTGTGCACTTTAATGAAAATCACTCATTTAAAGGGCCCTGCAGGTCTAATACCTTGGCACTTGATTAGAATGCAACTCAGTTCACTCAATATATTCAGACCATTAGTTTGGGTCCAAGTGTTCTTGGTCATGAATAATTGCTTGAAAAATCTTAACTGCACTAAGCAAGATGTTCTCATTAGATGCTTAGAAGACACAGTTTGATATCTTCATAAGGCAAGTAAAGTTTAAAAGAGTCACTTCCAGAGTCTGTAGCATTGCAATAGAGATTATACTTGATTCCTATAGACAGATAGATGCTAAACACTTTCACATGAAAGATAAATGGGTAATGTAATTCTCTGTTATTAGGTGGATAATCTCATAGGGGGAGTAAATTGAGAAAGCATAAAGATCTACAAGTGATGCAATAAAGTAGATCATATTTCAGTAAGAAGCAACAGCTTAAAATGACAGATTACTTCCTCTTACTTATTTAGGGCTTCATAAATATTTTTCCCAAAGTATGTTCATGTAAAACAACCTTGCCTACATACAACTGATGAAAAAGCTGAAAAAGAACACCCAAAATCAAAGAGCTAATGAGCAGTGAGGCTGAGAGAAGAGACAAAGTCTTCTCAGACGTAATTTATGAATATTCCCATAACTCCATGGTTGAAAAAATGACTGGGACTAAATCTCTTTTCAAGAGTAACAACTTTATAAATATATACAAATATATATGTAACTGGCAGGTAGTCAATGCACATATAAGCCAAGGAACCTAAAAACGGTACCTGCCCAGAATTTGGAAATGAAGGTATAAATAATCAAATTTTCTATACTATGATATAACAAATAGGAACATTAAATAAGATTAACTAAGAAAAAAGCTATGAATGTGCAGTTGCTTAGACTAGTGTTTCCTCAAAATCATTAATGGACCCAGGGTACCTCCCTAAAAAAGAAAGTTTGATTATTAAAATGTAACAACAGAAATCAAATTATTAAAAAATTTTGTTATTTAGAACATATGCAAACAATCTGATATTGAAAAATAACTAGATAGCAAGTGTCCAATGTTTACGAAGAACTGTTCAAAGGACACATGGTCCCGATTGTTTCTGTGATCTGTTTGTCAGTTGGAATGGAACTGGGATGGTTTTCCAGGCTTTACACTTTAGAGGAAACATCCTACAACAAGCCTGTTCAATCCCCTTTATCTGGTTCTAAATTCCCAAAGCAATCTTTTCATAACTAATTTGACTTCCTATGCCCTTCAATTCCCAGAGGGAGTAATCTTGGATATCTCAAATGAATATTCCATGTTATGGTAAGAAATATTTATACAAAAGTGTTGAGGACCTATGACACAAACTAACAAACTGCAATTACCATTTGTTACATTTATTTAAAAATCTGCCATCTTGTAAATTTATTTAAATCCCATCCTCATGTTGCAATTTATGGCTTATGTTTTATATTACTTACTCAACTGAAAATTATATGAAGGTACCATAATGTAGGAAGCTATAACAAGCATTCAACATTTATTTTGAGTGATTAATGAATAGAGTAAATGAATGCATACAGATGGCCAACAGATACATGAAAAGATGTCCAACGTCACTAATGATTAGAGAAATGTAAATCAAAACCACAATGAGGTATCACCTTACACCCGCCAGAATAGATAGCATCAAAATATCTACAAACAATAAATGCTGGAAAGGATATGGAGAGAAGGGAACCCTCCTACACTGTTGGCAGGAATGTAAGCTGTTAAAACCACTATGGAGAACAGTATGGAGGTTCCTTAAGAAAATAAAAATAGAGCGACCAGATGACCCTGCAATCCCACTCTTGGGCATGTATCCAGAAGAAAGAAAAAAACAGGATCTGAAAGGATACAGTCACCCCAGTGTTCACTGCAGCACTGTTTACAATAGCCAAGACGTGGAAGCAACCTAAATGTCCATTGATAGAGGAACGGATAAAGATGTGGTGCATATATACAGTGGAATATTACTCAGCCATTAAAAAGAAAGAAAGAATGCCATTGGCAGCAACATAGGTGGACCTAGAGAGTGTCATACCGAGTGAAAAATCAGATAGAGGAGAAATATCATATGACACCCCTTATATGTGGAATCCAAAAAGAAATGACACAAATGAACTTACTTACAAAACAAAAAAATACGCACAGACTTAGAAAACAAACTGAAGGTTGCCAGGAGGGAAGGAATAGTTAGGGAGTTTGGGATGGTCACATACACACAGCTATATTTAAAGTGGATAGCCAACAAAGACCTATTGTACAGCACATGAAACTCCACTCAATGTTATGTGGCAGCTTGGATGGGAGGTGGGTTTGGGACAGAATGGATACAGGTATATGTATGGCTAAGTCCCTTCACTGTTCAGCTGAACTATCAAACACTGTTAAGTGGCTATACCCCAATACAAAATAAAAAGTTCAAAAGAAAAAAAAATAGAGTAAATGAATGAACTTAGAGCAAACTTTGAGGAAGCAATGATAGTGACTCTCTGAACTAGGTGATTTCATCAGTGACAAACCTCTACAATGAGGATAATGCTGATGCCTGCTTGATATATCCCCTCACAACTTTTAAGTACTTCTGCATATGATTTCATGAGATCCTTGTAAGCAATCCTATGAAATAAGGATGCAAATACTATTGCTCCTCAAATGGGAAAACCTAGGCTCAGAGAGATCCAGGGCTTACCTGGTGAGCACTACTAGGTGAGCAGCGGCAAAAGGAGGAATCAAACACCTGCTCTGATTGCCTGGCAAGTGTATCCTTGGCTACAAGGTTAGCACAGGTGGTGATGCTGAGCCTCAGCACATTCAGCTGGTGTTAAGTACTTCTTACCCAAGATCAGGACTGGTCCTCGGATCTGAGGCAGAGCTGGACTCAAAGATGGAGGTCAAATGACTTCATCTATAGAAAGAGTCAGAAAGAGGACTCTGGCGATGAGGAACAGGGTGTTTCAAGATCAGGTCCCTGGAAGACTCTCCCATTCAGATGGGAGAGGAGCTAGATAAGAAAAGGAGAGATGAGAGATGTAGGAACAGAATGAGGAGAGAAGAGGGTCAGGGAAGGAAAAGGGAGTTGGAGGCAAGTAGCCATGGGATCACAGGCTGCCGTCAGGTCACGGAGGATGAGAACGGAGAACCGGCCCCTGCATTTGCTGAACAGATTCCATGGCCAACCATTGAGAGGACTCATTTGGTTAGAGTGGTAGAAAAGGAAGACAATTCAAGAGGCATTAAGGTATGAGGAATTCTAATTTGAGGCATAAAGGAATGAAACAATTCTAAGTTACACAAAGAATCTTGGGAAATCGAGATATGTTTCAAGCCAGTTGTATAGCAGCTTCAAGCAAACACAGTCAGTTCTTTCAAGGGCTCCTAAGAATGCTAACCCAATCCAGAAAATGAGACTAAAGTTAAATGGTAGAAATGGAAGATGCATATGGACATGGAATTCCTTGCTGCTATGACTTCTCTTCTTTCATCTGTCAAAGAGGAATCACTGTTACCATTTCCCAGAGAGCACAGGAGGCTGGAGTGTTCAGTTTAGTTCAGTTCAGCCACTCAGTCATGTCTGACTCTTTGTGACCCCATGGACTGCAGCACGCCAGGCCTCCCTGTCCATCACCAACTCCCGGAGTCCACCCAAACCCATGTCCATTGTGTCAGTGATGCCATCCAACCATCTCATCCTCTGTCATCCCCTTCTGCTCCGGCCCTCAATCTTTCCCAGCATCAAGGTCTTTTCAAATGAGTCAGCTCTCCGAATCAGGTGGCCAAAGTATTGGAGTTTCAGCTTCAACATTAGTCCTTCCAATGAACACCCAGGACTGATCTCCTTTAGAATGGACTGGTTGGATCTCCTTGCAGTCCAAGGGACTCTCAAGAGTCTTCTCCAACACCACAGTTCAAAAGCATCACTTCGTCAGCACTCAGCTTTCTTTATAAAGAAAGTCCAACTCTCACATCCATACAAGAGTTCTGGAAAAATCATAGCCTTAACTAGATGGACCTTTGTTGGTAAAGTAATGTCTCTGCTTTTTAATATGCTGTCTAGGTTGGTCATAACTTTTCTTCCAATGAGTAAGGGTCTTTTAGTTTCATGGCTGCAGTCACCATCTGCAGTGATTTTGGAGCCCCCCAAAATGGCTGAAGTGTAGAAAGTACAAACAGGCCAGCTTGCTAGAATGCTCAACATTGACAGCCTTTTTCAGGCTGTACAAGATTGCTCCAGAAAACCATTAAACTCTCTCCAAGCAAAGGCAGTGTGTGTGTACTAAGCTGCTTCAGTTGTGTCCCACTCTGCAATCTCTCATCTTCCAGGCTCCTCTGTTCATGGGATTCTCTAGGCAAGAATACTGGAGTGTGTTGCCATGTCCTCCTCCAGGGGATTTTCTCAACCTAGGGATTGAACCTGCATCTCCTCTGTCTCCTGCAGTAGCAGGCAAGTTCTTTACCACTAGTGCTATGGGAAGCCCAGCAAAGGCAGTGATCAAGTCCATTTCACAGAAGAGAAAGGCAAGGCACACAGAAGCCCAGTGACACCTGAAGCTGAGACAGTGACTGACAGATCAGATTTCCTTCTCACTTCAGGTCTTCTCTCTGCTGATCAGATCTACTCTAAATGCCTTTATAAATGTTTCAGTGAATCTTATCTTCATGCATTGGATTAGCAAGATCAACTCCCCACTGATAATGCAAAATAACCCTGAAATGTTTCATGCCTTGCTGATCAGCCAGAAATTGAACTTTCCGGCTCCGTTTGGGCTGTGATGATCTTGATCTTTCACCTCTGGCAAAAATCTTCTCATAGCTATAATTTTTAAGTTCATAATGAGTGCTTCATTTGCTTTCCAAGCAGATAGAAAACCTTTTTTAAATACACTCAGGCTGCCATGACCTTCGTCAATGACTTAAAGAGTTCATCACATGTAATAATTTTCTTTGCTCAGGAGACACACTTAAGTTTTCTTTGAAGAGATTTGGGCAATAACCCTATTGCTGAAATTAAGCGCACATGCATGCATGCGCACACACACACACACACACACACACACACTTTCAACTTGTCACCTTTGTACCATACCTGAAATCAAAACTTTTCTTTAAAATGTACTTAGAATTCTGCATGACTATCAAAGAGTTCTAAAATCCTTCAGCCTGTTAACTAAAATACAATAAAAATGTCAGCTAAATCTATTTATAGTAAAAGAAGCACACCATCTTAACTAAACAAGCAGACACCCTAAATGCCTACAGGAACAAATGCAGTCCAGATCCCAAATGGAACTGTAGGCTGCCCCACACAGCTGAAGGAGGCTGAACTCATTTGGGGTACCTCTTGGAATTTTTTTAAACTAAAGAAGAAAAACTGATTTTAATGATATGGGACAATGTAAAGCCATTCTAGCCTATTTTGCCTATTTTTGTGAGGTTTATAGCATGAAATAGAGGTTTTGAATAGTGTAACATCACACTCCATGAAAGCTTTCTGGAAGGCAGGCCCCAGATCCTAGTCTCCTTTTTGACTCCCTATGGAAGAAGGCACTGCCTATATGAAGAGGCTGCTGAACTACTGCTGACTATCATATTCTATTTCTAAAGCTGAATGGTGGGCACAGTGGGCTTTATTATTAGGCCTTAAACTGTATATATGTTTTATGTACCTTCTGTAGGTATGCTATCTCACAATTTTAATAAAGGAAAGAAAGAAGAAAGAGGAAAATCCTGAGGCCTATCAACTATACATTTTAATTCAATAGGTCTCAAGTGGAGATAAGGGATTTTCTTTTTTTTTCTAATCACCCCAGGTAATGCAGATGTGGGCGATCTACAGAATTCACTTTGAGAGACAAACAAAAAAGTAAACCAACATAAATAACATGCCTATAATTAATACACTGCTTTAGTGGTGAAGGTGTCTTATTTTCATGGTTCAAATTATCAGGTTTAGCCTTAACACAGAGAACAAAGTATTTAACATAAAATATTACTCTCAGATATGCCTAGATATTTCTTCCTAACTTGCTCTGATTTGTCTCTAATTTATAATGCTTTTCATTTCTTTTTTTCCTTCAAATATTTGAGGGAAGAAATCCATGATTATATTTCTCTCCTACTTGGTTCATCGCCCAGACTCATACAATTTTACAAAGTTATACAGCTTTGGAAATTTACTCAGGAATTAAGACCTCATATTTACTTCACATTTTGAGGAATGCCTTTTAGCTGAATCCTTCCCAACTTCAGCTTGCAAAAAAATGAAATATCAAGGTAAAAAAAAAAAACCAGTGTATCTTTTCCCAAACACTTACCCCTCTTGCTTTTTCATTAAACAACAGTTTAAGTGTCAAATGAAATAAAAATACCTCTGTAACAACAACATGAAAACCACATAATACTTTCTCTACAAACTCAGGAAATTATTTTCCAGTTTTATTTTTTTTTAAGAAACTTCTTTAAGAAATCCCTGTGGTAGTTACTAAAAGGTAGAAGTTATTCGAATTTGAGTGCAATGATTCTCTTAGCAAATCCTATAAGGCTTAAAACCTATGTAAGGCTTTTGGAGGAAAAAAAAACATGTCTTTTACCACCAAACTTTACATTTGGAAGAGAAATGTATACAGTTTTAAACCAAAAAAAAAAAAATGTGTTTATCCTATGTCTCACAAGTTAGAATAGAAAACATTTTGATCTATCTTCTTTTTTACACCTGACAATGAAAATAGGGTTCACCAAGTCATCACTTTCTCTATTATTTGAAAAAGGAACTAAAACTTCATGCATACACATACATACACACACATAATCACCATCACCACCAATCAGACCATGTGAATAGCACACACTACAACCCTGGAGTTTGAAAAATCACATTTAAAACACCAGAATGAATAAATAACAATCACAAAATAGAAGCTAACCAAGTTTCTAATATTTAAATGAAAATAATTTAAAATTTAAAAGCCACAAAATAAGACTGTCAGTCAGCTATACCCTTAAACAGTCTCAATCTAATACTTCAAGGGTGTGCTGGCATTCTAGCATACATGCACTGCTCTGCACGTACATTGAGTTCCCATGGCCACTAGAATGATTATAGTTGGCTGACTGAAACAACAGCAATGTAAGTTATCAAAACAGAAATTGTTCTTTAATTTTAACAAAAAGTAATAAGGCTATTCTCACCAAAGGACAAGAGGTGAGTTTAAGGGATGCAATAACTTTCAACTCATGACAAAACCTTTTCTGTAACCACCAATCTTTCTGTAACCACCAAAAGGCATTTACAATGACAGGTATATAAGTAACAGAAAAAAATTCCTACTAAATTATATAACAACTTTACAAAATAAATGAACAGAATCATTTCAAATGACACTACTCTATCTGCATACATCCCCCAAATTATTAAATACAAATAGGCTACACATTTACACATTTTAACCCATGAGTTCAGTTCAGTTCAGTCACTCAGTCGTGTCCGACTCTTTGCGACCCCATGAATTGCAGAACACCAGGCCTCCCTGTCCATCACCAACTCCTGGAGTTCACTCAGACTCACGTCCATCAAGTCAGTGATGCCATCCAGCCATCTCATCCTCTGTCATCCCCTTCTCCACCTGCCTCCAATCCCTCCCAGCATCAGAGTCTTTTCCAAAGAGTCAACTCTTCACATGAGGTGGCCAAAGTACTGGAGTTTCAGCTTGAGCATCAGTCCTTCCAAAGAAATCCCAGGGCTGATCTCCTTAAGAATGGACTGGTTGGATCTCCTTGCAGTCCAAGGGACTCTCAAGAGTCTTCTCCAACACCACAGTTCAAAAGCATCAATTCTTTGGCACTCAGCTTTCTTCACAGTCCAACTCTCACATCCATACATGACCACAGGAAAAACCATAGCCTTGACTAGACAGACCTTTGTTGGCAAAGTAATGTCTCTGCTTTTCAATATGCTATCTAGGTTGGTCATAACTTTCCTTCCAAGGAGTAAGTGTCTTTTAATTTCATGGCTGCAATCACCATCTGCAGTGAATTTTGGAGCCCCCAAAAATAAAGTCTGACACTGTTTCCACTGTTTCCCCATCTATTTGCCATGAAGTGATGGGACCAGATGCCATGATCTTCATCTTCTGAATGTTGAGCTTTAAGCCAACTTTTTCACTCTCCACTTTCACCTTCATCAAGAGGCTTTTTAGTTCCTCTTCACTTTCACTTTCTGCCATAAGGATGGTGTCATCTACATATCTGAGTTTATTGATATTTCTCCTGGCAATCTTGATTCCAGCTTCTGCTTCTTCCAGCCCACCGCTTCTCATGATCTACTCTGCATAGAAGCTAAATAAGCAGGGTGACAATATACAGCCTTGACGTACTCCTTTTCCTATTTGGAACCAGTCTGTTGTTCCATGTCCAGTTCTAACTGTTGCTTCCTGACCTGCGTATAGGTTTCTCAAGAGGCAGGTCCAGTGGTCTTGTATTCCCATCTCTTTCAGAATTTTCCAGTTTATTGTGATCCACACAGTCAAAGGCTTTGACATAGTCAATAAAGCAGAAATAGATGAGACCCATGAGAGCATATGCTAAATACAAGTATTAAAGATGTATATATAAGTATGTGAGATCATAAAGTCAATGTCAAGAAATAACAGAATCTAGAAGGAAAAATGTTTTCTTATATGTACAAACACGGCAAAGGATGGTCAGTTGGAAAGAACAGGGCAACGTGGAAATGTACCCCAGTACACGTACTTGTGTGGGTACAGAGCCACTGTGTACAAGGCAGAGCAGACAATCACAGGGAATAGAATCGAAATCTTCACCTAGTGGCACGTGACACTGGACTCAACTTTTCAATCTTTTCATGTACAGGCACCAAAAATTTCTCCTTCTATCCTTAGATAAGATTTTACTAATATACAGTATAAAAGATTAAGCTTCCCTTACATTTATTTCAACAATAGCCTACCCTCAGTTACCTTATAACAGTATTTTCAGTTCAGTTCAGTCGCTCAGTCATGTGTGACTCTTTGTGACTCCAGGAATGCAGCACGCCAGGCTTCCCTGTCCATCACCAACTCCCAGAGTTTACTCAAACTCATGTCCATCAAGTCAGTGTTACCATCCAACCATCTCATTCTCTGTTGTCCCCTTCTCCTCCTGCCTTCAATCTTTCCCAGCATCCGGGTCTCTTCCATTGAGTCAGTTCGTCCCATCAGGTGGCCACAGTATTGGAGCTTCAGCTTCAACATCAGTCCTTCCAATGAATATTCAGGACTGATTTCCTCTAGGATGGACTGGTTGGATTTCCTTGTAGTCCAAGGGACTCTCAAGAGTCTTCTCCAACACCACAGTTCAAAAGTATCAATTCTTTGGCAATAAGCTTTCTTTATAGTCCAACTCTCACATCCATACATGACTACTGGAAAAACCAGAGCTTTGACTAGATGGACCTTTATTGGCAAAGTAATGTCTCTGATTTTTAATATGCTGTCTAGGTTAGTCATAGCTTTTCTTCCAAGTTGCTAGTGCCTTTTAATTTCATGGCTGCAGTCACCATCTGCAGTGATTTTGGAGCCCAAAAACATATAGTCTGTCACTGTTTCCATTGGTTCCCCATCTATTTGCCATGAAGTGATGGGACCAGGTGCCATGACCTTAGTTTTCTGAATGTAGAGTTTTAAGCCAGCTTTTTCACTCTCCTCTTTCACTTTCATCAAGAGGCTCTTTAGTTCCTCTTTGCTTTCTGCCATAAGGGTGGTGTCATTTGCATATCTGAGGTGATTGATATTTCTCCCAGCAGTCTTGATTCCAACTTGTTCTTTATTCAGCCCAGCATTTCTCATGATGTACTCTGCATATAAGTTAAATGAGCAAGGTGACAATATACAGCCTTGATGTACTCCTTTCCCAATTTGGAACCAGTTTGTTGTTCCAGGTCTAATTTTAACTGTTGTTTCTTGACCTGCACACAGATTTCTCAGGAGACAGATCAGGTGGTCTGGTATGCCCATCTCTTTCAGAATTTTCCACAGTTTATTGTGATCCACACAGTCAAAGGCTTTGGCAGTCAATAAAGCAGAAATAGATGTTTTTCTGGAACTCTCTAGCTTTTTCCATGATCCAGCAGATGTTGGCAATTTGATGTCTGGTTCCTCTGCCTTTTCTAAAACCAGCTTGAACATCTGGAAGCTCACGGTTCATGTATTGCTGAAGCCTGGCTTGGAGAATTTTGAGCATTAATTTACTAGCATGTGAGATGAGTGCAATTGTGCGGTAGTTTGAGCATTCCTTGGCATTGGCTTTCTTTGGGATTGGAATGAAAACAGACATTTTCCAGTCCTGTAGCCACTGCTGAGTTTTCCAAGTTTGCTGACATATTGAATGTAGCACTTTCACATCATCATCTTTGAGGATTTGAAATAGCTCAACTGGAATTCCATTACCCCCATTAGCTTTGTTCGTAGTGATGCTTCCTAAGACCCACTTGACTTCACATTCCAGGATGTCTGGCTCTCGGTGAGTGATCACACAATCGTGGTTATCTGGGTCATGAAGACCTTTTTTGTATAGTGCTTCTGTGTATTCTTGCCACCTCTTCTTAATATCTTCTGCTTCTGTTAGGTCCATACAGTTTCTGTCCTTTATTGAGACCATCTTTGCATGAAATGTTCCCTTGGTAGCTCTAATTTTCTTGAAGAGATCTCTAGTCTTTCCCATTCTATTGTTTTCCTCTATTTCTTTGCACTGATCACCAAGGAAGGCTTTCTTTTCTCTCCTTGCTATTCTTTGGAACTCTCCATTCAAAGGGTATATCTTTCCTTCTCTCCTTTGCTATTCACTTTTCTTCTTTTCACAGCTATTTGTAAGGCCTTGTCAGACAACCATTTTGCCTTTTTGCATTTCTTTTTCTTGGGGATTTTCTTGAGCAGTGTCTCCTATACAATGTCACGAACCTCTGTGCATAGTTCTTCAGGCGCTCTGTCTATCAGATCTAATTCCTGGAATCTGTTTGTCACTTCCATTGTATAATCGTAAGGGATTTGATTTAGATCATACCTGAATGGTCTAGTGGATTTCCTTACTTTCTTCAATTAATTTTAGAAAGGCTTAAAACTTAAAATTATCTAATATCTTTGTGCACATCATTTTCTCCCATAATTTCATATAAAAATAAAAGAGTCTATTCCCTTCATATCAGAAGATATGACCAAACTGGACTTTGCAAGCTTCTTTTCTGAAGCTCAGTGTTCAATATTTGTGAACAATTATGTCTCACTCTCCAGGACTTCAAAAATTCTTGATAATCATGAAACTGCATAATAAACATTAAAGAACTAGAACAATGATGCTTAAAGACAAAGAAGATGTTCATAAATTCTATATTACTAATATGCAACATTAATGTAAATATCCACTGGGGAATGAACATGTAGATACACATTCAAATGCTATATGTTAATGTCGAGAAAATGAGTGATCTTTGAACTTCTGCCAAAAGTCATTTGAGAAAGAAAAGGTTTTTAAGGGAATCACATTACAAAGAGATAAATGACACGAATTAACTCTTTCCTCAAATTCTTTCAAGGCAATAGATAGATAATCATAGCAGGTGCTAATCCAAGACTTTCGTAACTTCCCTACCTCGCTAATTATGTGGCAACTGAAAGAATCTCTTGGCATAAAGAGATGTTGGTTAAATCCAGTTATCTGCCAATTCCATTCCTACACTTAGAGAAAACACACATCCATGACTCCTGGCTTCACTTTAAAGGCAGGGCTTGATCTCAGCCAGTCCTTGGTGCTACCTGGCAACACTACCATCCTCCCCAGGTGACTCACTCTCATCGACAGGACAAGTCCACATTTTTTCTTCTCATCTGAAACATGAATAGCATTTACCCCACCCTCATTCTCATGTGCTATGAAAAAATAAAAGCCATCAGAATAAAACTTCCAAGTGTGCCCCTCAACCCATTTACACAGATCTATAGCCGTGCACTCTGTCTTCCCTCCTATTATTATGAATAAATGGTCTAAGTTCCCACTGAAGGTCATATAACCCAACATCACTCTCTCTCACTTGATCAAATAAATTGCTCCAGCACTCTCTCTTAAATCCACAGCTCCCTCTCCACTGTACAGTTCCCATCATGATAGAAAATGCTGTCCTTTCTGAAACAGTAAATCTTGACCACACATCCCTCTCTAAAAATAGCCCCATTTCTCTATTCCTTTTTATCACAAAGGACATCATAACCACGGTCTATACTTCTCATCTCTAATTCTTCTCTTCCTGTTTTCCTTAAGCCTACTCCAAACAAGCTTTTGCCCCTGCCCTCTACCAAAACCAGTCTGTTAAAGGTTAACAGTAACCCCTGCATAGCTTAATTTAACGGTAAATTCTCAGAATTCATTTACACAACTCCCATCAGTAGAATCTGATATGCAGGCATGCTAAGTTACTTCAGTCATGTCCAATTCTTTGGGACCCTATAGGCGCCTGTGGGTTCTCCAGGCAAGCATACTACAGTGGATTGCCATGCTCTCCTCCAGGGGATCTTCCCTACCCAGGGATCGAACCCAAGTCTCTTAAGTCTCCTGCATTGGCAGACAGGTTCTTTACCACCAGCGCCATCTGGGAAGCACTGGTGTCAGAATCTGACACCACTCATCATATCCTCCTCCTTCACACCCCTTCTTCACCTGGCTTCCTGGATACCATGCTCTCTTGTTTTTCCTTCAGTCTCATTAATTATACTCTCTCTGTTGCCTTTGCTGGTTATCCCTCATTGCCTTAACCTCTTAATGTTGGAGGGTCCCCAGGCTCAATCCTTGAACCTTTGCTCTTTTCTGTCTATGGAATCTCATACACAATCTTGGCTTTAAATATCATTTATTCATTGATGATGCCCTAATTTACATCTCCAGGTTTAGGCCACTCCCTCAACTCTCAACCCTTGTATCTATGATTGCTCACTGACATCGTCAACTGAATATGTAATAGGCATCTCGACATACAAAAAAAAAAAACAAAAAACAGTTCTCCATGTTTACCATATGGCTGACATTACAAGTGTTCATCAATCCAGTTCCCCTCTCCTTGAGGGCACAGGAATATGGTAAGGCCAAACGACTTGTTCTGGCCAATGTAATGTGAGCAGAAGCACCACATATCACTTCCAACAGAAAAATGAAAAGTCCATTTGTGATTCTCTAACTGTTGCCTGGAAAATCCCATGGATGGAGGAGCCTGGTGGGCTGCAGTCCATGGGGTCGCTAAGAGTCGGACACGACTGAGCGACTGAGCAACTTCACTTTCCACTTTCATGCATTGGAGAAGGAAATGGCAACCCACTCCAGTGTTCTTGCCTGGAGAATCCCATGGACGGAGAAGCCTGGTAGGCTGCAGTCCATGGGGTTGCACGGAGTTGGACACAACTGAAGCAACTCAGCAGTAGCAGCAGCAAGCTCATTGGAAAAGACCCTGATGCTGGGAGGGATTGAGGGCAGAAGGAGTAGGGGACGACAGAGGATGAGATGGCTGGATGGCATCACCGACTCGATGCACATGAGTTTGGGTGAACTCCGGGAGTTGGTGATGGACCAGGAGGCCTGGCATGCTGTGATTCATGGGGTCGCAAAGAGTCAGACACGACTGAATGACTGAACTGAACTGAATCTCTCTCTCTCTTATGGCACACCTAAAATGCTTTGTGCTCCGTCCAGATGATGTACCTTCAAAACATAAGCCTCCACTAACCAGGTTTCCTTAGTAATAGCAAAGATCTTCCCACTGACCCACATGGGGCAGGTACCATTAGCAAGAAATAACCCTTTATGCTTAACTGAGATTTTGCCGTTCTTAGTTATCACAGTACACTGTGGCTACCCAGACTAAACAACCCCACATATCTGCTGTCACACAGCACTCTTCTCCACCTCAGCAAACTCCATCCTTCCAGCTGCTCAGTCAAAAACCCTAAAGTCACTCTCGACCCTTTCTTCTCTCACACCCCACATCCAATCCATCAGCATATCCTGTGCCTTCAAAATACATTACGGAAAAACCCAAGTGAACTTTTTGGCCAACTCAATAAATACAGAATCTTACCACCTGTTGGTTTCTCTACCACCATTCTGCTCTTCAAAAGACACTGGTTAGAAAATGAAAGACAAACCAGACTGGGAAAAATATTTACAAAGCATATATATATATATAAAATGAAGGTATTATATCCAGAATATAGAAAATTCTCAAAGCTCATCAATAAGAAAGCAAAACGCTCAATTTTGTAAAAAGCAAAATTTTAGTAGACATTTCCCAAAAGAAGACATAGATAACAAATAAGCACATGGAAAGATAAAAATGCTCACCATTATTAGTCAGTGGGTAATGCAAATTAAATAAAAATCACAATGAGCGTGAGAGAGACTCAAGAGGGAGGGGATATATGTATACCTAAGGCTGACTCATTTCTATTTATGGCAGAAACCAACACAATATTGCAAAGCAATTATCCCCCAATTAAAATTACATATATCCTGCCTCATTCAAAGTATTCTTTTCTTGGACTACCCTGATGGTTGAGTGGTTAAGAATCCACCTGCCAACGCAGGGGACACAGGTTCAATCCCTGGTCTGGGAAGATTCCGCGTGCTGCAGGGCAACTAAGTCTGCGTGCCACGACTCCTGACTGCAAGCTCTAGAGCCTGAAAGCCATAACTACTGAGCCCTGCGCTGCAGCTACTGAAGCCAGGCGCCTAGAGCCTGTGCTCTGCAACAAGAGAAGCCACCGCAACCAGAAGCCCAAGCACCACAACTAGAGAACTGCCCCTGCTCGCCGCAACTAGAGAAACTCCACGCAGCAACAGAGACCCAGCATGGCCAAAAATAAGTAAATTAATTAAAAAATGTTTAAATTTGTATTCTTTTCTGAATGATAAGATATCAGGAGAAATAAGTGACTACAAAGCAGAGCCCCTCGGTACAAAGTCGCAGGGCCTCTCAGCCAAGAAGAACCACCTATAAGTAGCTCCCACAATGGACTACTGCCATCCCGATACATAAGCACTCCTCTTTGGCTATGGTTCCCCAGGAGTTGGATAATTTCTTTGAACTCATCTTAGAAACCTGGCCTCATTTCTCCTTGTTTAATACCATCTTCACCTGCCATTAAACTTATACTGACCCTTTTCCCATGACCGTAGTTTGCCCTGAATTTTTTTTAGAACTGAGGAATGGCCATAGCGGGTGTCCTCAGTTCATGAGTCTTGGATGTAAAAGCCCCTTGGCTTGGATTCCTTGTCCTCTGTCTCCTCATTTCTCACTGAAGTAGAAAAATCATGATCTATCTCTGTTTCATTCACCTCCCTTGCCTTTCTCCTTGAAATCCTAAATTCCACTCATTATTGTCAATTTTAGCCTCTAACACATTACTCTACCTGCTTCTTTCATAAGCTGCTATAGATATGCATTTCCTGTGATGTGATTCCTTTGTCATAAAATAAAATATAAAATAAAAGGATAGCACCCACTTATGTTTAAAAAAGCTAGCCCCATGACTCACCTCGTTTCCACCAACTGCCTTGGTTAATATCACCGCAGAAGACACAGGCGGAGGCATGCAACCTACTGTCTGCAACCTGAAATAGAAAACAAAAAGCAATTGTAAATAGGTTTCTTTTTTCTTCCAATTATAAAATTTTCACTACATTCATTCTAAAACAGCAGAGCTGGGAGAACGTTTATTGGTGCACACGTCCTGTCGAGTTCCGACAATTCTGTATGAGCCAACACGGCTTAGTAGAAACACTCAACCATGCCACAGATTTGAATGATCTCATTTTTAAAATTATTTAAGCTCTTATACAATTCAAAAAACAGTCAGATTATGGTGAGTGTAGTGATCGAAAATAACCCAGTTTATCATTTGGTAAATGTATATAAGCTCAGTTATTTTCAGATATCTTTTCCTTATATGTTTTATAGGAAGGCTTTTGGCAAAAATAAAACTTTAAAACCTCTTGCAGGGCTTCCATGGTGGCTGAGCGGTACAGAATCCAAATGCCAGTGGAAGAGACATAGGTTTGATCCCTGATCTGGGGAGATCCCACATGCTGTGGAGCAACTAAGCTCATGTGCCACAGCTATTAAGCCCTTGCTCTAGAGCCTAGGAGCCAAAACTACCGAGCCCACATGCTGCAATTACTGGACCTTGAACACCCTAGAGCTTGAAACAAGAGCCAGTACTGCGATGAGACACCCATGTACCTCAACTAGTCAGTAGCGTCCATCACCAAAACTAGAGAAAAACCTCACCAGCAACAAAGACCCAGTATAACCAAAAATAAATAAAGTTATATATATATATTTTAAAAAACCTCTTGCAAAGTTCAAATGTATTTAACAAACACACAAGCTTACATTTGTTAATTCTTTTCCACAAAATAGCAATTCTGAAACTCATCTCATAAAAGACATTTTCATGTTCCTATAATATCATTGTAAAAATAGGCATGATACAATCATATACTGCAAGGAGATCCAACCAGTCAATCCTAAAGGCAATCGGTCCTGAATGTTCATTGGAAGGACTGATGTTGAAGCTGAAACTCTAATACTTTGGCCACCTGATGCAAAGAACTGACTCACTGGAAGAGACCCTGATGCTGGGAAAGATTGAAGGCAGGAGGAGAAGGGGATGACAGAGGATGAGATCTTTGGATGGACATGAGTTGAGTAAGCTCCAGGAACTGGTGATGAACAAGGAAGCCTGGTGTGCTGCAGTCCACGGGGTCACAAAGAGTTGGACATGACTGAGTGACTGAACTGAACTGAATCATATACTTCTTAGATTCAGACCCTGTAGTAAATTCTAGTGTCTATTCTAAATTTGGTTCTTATTAATTATGTACATATTCCCTAGATTGTAATTAGAAGTCTATTCTCTTAGTTTAGAATAGAAAAATATATTGCATCACGAGCAAATGAAATTATGAGTAGTAAATCCAAGTATTAAAGATTAAAAAAAAAACATTATTCAGCATTCATACAGAATATACATTCTGGGGACAAGGAGAAACTGGCCCAACTAAAGTGGAAAGTTTTTACAAGGAATCAAGGACACAGAGTACCTGACTAATATTTGAATGTAGGATCACAGGTGATTTTTTATTCTCTTTTGTAATAATGTATAATCTGCTGCTGCTACTGCTGCTAAGTCGTTTCAGTCGTGTCCGACTCTGTGCGACCCCATAGACGGCAGCCCAGCAGGCTCCCCCGTCCCTGGGATTCTCCAAGCAAGAACACCAGAGTGGGCTGCCATCTCCTCCAATGCATGAAAGTGAAAAGCAAAAGTGAAGTCACTCAGTCATGTCCAACTCTTAGTGACCCCAGGGACTGCAGCCTACCAGGCTCCTCCGTCCATGGGATTTTCTAGGCAAGAGTACTGGAATGGGTTGCCATTGCCTTCTCCAAATGTATTATCTAATATTTACAAATGAATTTATATTAGCTCTGAAATAAGAAAAAATAAAAGTTTTCATTAATTTTGACTGAAGACTTAAGAAAAAAATCCTTATATGGAATTTCAGTTCAATTCCCACTAATATAGTGATTTTTTTTTTTTTTGGCCATGCCTCATGGCTTATGGGATCATAGTTCCCATACCAGATTGAACCTGGGCCCTTAGCAGCAAAAGCATAGAATCCTAACCACTAGACCACCAGGGAATCCCCAAATATGGTCTTCTTTTAAGGCCTATTTTCCCAAGTGATGTTCAAGTAGTGTCTAATTATGAATTTCCGATCTCTCACCCTTTCTTGTGATCATCACCATGAACATCACTAACACTTACTAGGCTTTCACCAATTGTGATAGACACTGTTCTAGACAATAGACACTTTACTCATTTATCCCTCATGAGTATTTAAGATAAATACTACCATTCTCTTTCTGAAAACTGAAGTTAAAAAAGGAGTTAAGTGATACAACCAAACTCACAAAACCACTTATCCAGGACTAAGTTATTCCTGAATCCAGGGACAACGACTTTAGCAAAGCCTGTTCCTCCAGCCTCTGCCTTCTATATTCCTTGCCACGAATACTAGTGATAAGCCCTCTCAGGTATTTTCAATCTTTCTAGCTTTTTCAATCTTTCCTTCTCTTCTGGTCCCTTCTTTTCTATGTACAAAGGAGAGTTCTCAACATCTTAACAAAAAAAAAAAAACCCTAATCTATACATTTAATATATATGCTTTCTATAGGTAGGATATTACACAAGGGTATTAAAAAAAAAGTGTAAGGCATCATTTCTGCCTTCAAGAAGGCAAAACCTTCAACACACAAATGTAGATAACTAACCTCAAAATTAGTATTGTTTCCTCAAGATATAGTCCTACCTTTATCACTGTGGCTCACTGCTGTGCTCCACTTACTTGACCCCAAAGCTCAATCTCTCTCTACTCTCCTGGAATCGGACTTATGACCCTCCTAGTAAAAGTGTATGTGCATGCACATGCTCAGTCTTGTCTAACTCTTTGCAACCCCATGGACTGCAGCCCACCAGGCTCCTCAGTTCACGGGATTCTCCAAGCAAAAGTACTAGAGTAGGTTGCCATTTCCTCCTCCAGGGAATCTTCCCCTCCCAGACTTTCCACCCCAAGTCTCCCATGGATCCTGACTTGGTGGGCAGATTCTTTACCACTTGAGCCACCTGGGAAGCCCCTCTAGTAAAAGCAGTAACCTTATAAATCACCAGAAATCTCCCACTCATCAAATTCAACATCCTTTTCCCTACATTCATTCTCCTTACCTCCTTGCTTCTCAAAGCACTCTATGCTCTTGGTTGTCATAGTACAGCATCATTCTAATTTACCTTGTGTTTTAAACAAACCCATTCAAGTTTTTTGCTGGCTACTCCTTTCTTCTTTTCAATCTTATTTTCAAACCTGAATGGATAAGAATACTTAAAAATTTCTATTGCTAAACCCAGCCTCCACTCCCAAATCTGTACATTGCTGCCTAAGACTACCACCTTTAACTAAACTTGTCTAACACGGAATTTATGTATTTTCTAAGAAATCAACTTTGCCTCTCAATTGACTTTTATCTCTGTCAATGGATCAGTTTACTCCTAATGAACTAGTTTGAAACTTTGGAGTTAAGCAGAGCTCCACTTAGTCTTAATAAACCAATCAATCACCACAACCCATTTCCCACTGTTTTCCATGACTGTTGTCATCATCCCCCTTCAGATGCTCTTTGGCCCAAGTCTAGACATATCTAAATGCCTACTCAGTGTTCTCCGTACCCCAACTTTTTCCTTTTAACACAAAAAGTTAAGGCAGTATGTACTCAGGATACATTTATTTCAGTGATTTTAAACAGGATCCTGATACAAAAGTCAGCAACTCCCTCTAGTTAACATACTGAGTGTGTACTCTCAAATTGGGAAGGGACGGGAGAAAAAAATGAGTGAGGAAAAGCTTTCTCTAAATGAGGCAGACTAAGTCTGTACTCCTTTCAGTTCAATATCCTGAGCTGAAGAATTGTATGCTTTTTTTAATTTGGCATATGGAGATTACAAACTCTACTCTGCCTACATACCCAGGACAATACTATCAGATAATCTTCCTTAATGACCACTCTTGAGCATGTGTTCTCCTGTTTAGCACATTTAAGAATTCTCCATCATCCACAGATTTAAACCCAAACTCTTCAGATCAGTAGGTCCCACCTTTTTGCAGCTTGGCCTTAAGGAAACTTTTTATCTTTGTCGCCCACTAATGTTTCATGTTTGAATTCTCCACTTTAGAGGTACACCCTCCATGCTGAACTTCTTCCCCTCAGTTCAGTTCAGTCACTCGGTCAAGTCCGACTCTGCAACCTCATGACTGCAGCACGCCAGGATTCCCTGTCCTTCACCAACTCCCAGAGCTTGCTCAAACTCACATCCATCAAGTTGGTGATGCCATCCAACCACCTCATCCTCTGTCGTCCCCTTTTTCTCCTGCCTTCAGTCCGTCCCAGCATCAGGGTCTTTTCAAATGAGTCAGTTCTTTACAACAGGTGGCCAAAGATTTGGAAGTTTCAGCTTTAGCATCAGTCCCTCCAATGAACACCCAGGACTAATCTTCTTTAAGATGGACTGGTTGGATCTCCTTGCAGTCCAAGGGATTCTCAAGAGTCTTCTCCAACACCACAGTTCAAAAGCATCAATTCTTCAGTGCTCAGCTTTCTTTACGGTCCAACTCTCACATCCATACATGATTACTGGAAAAACCAGAGCTTTGACGAGATAGACCATTGTTGGCAAAGTAATGTCTCTGCTTTTTAATATGCTGTCTAGGTTAGTCATAGCTTTTCTTCCAAGGAGCAAGCATCTTTTAATTTCATGGCTGCAGTGACCATCTGCAGTGATTTTTGGAGCCTAAGAAAATAAAGTCTGTCACTGCTTCCATTGTTCCCCCATCTATTTGCCATGAAGTGATGGGATGAGATGCCATGATCTTAGTTTTCTGAACACTGAGTTTTAAGCCAGCTTTTTCACTCTCCTCTTTCACTTTCATCAAGAGGCTTTTTAGTTCCTCTTTGCTTTCTGCCATAAGGGTGGTGTCATCTGCATATCTGAGGCTATTGATATTTCTCCCGGAAATCTTGATTCCAGCTTGTGCTTCATCCTGCCCAGCAGTTCTCATGATGTACTCTGCAAATAAGTTAAATAAGCAGGGTGACAATATACAACCTTGATGTACTTCTTTCCCAGTTTGGAACCAGTCTGTTGTTCCATGCCCGGTTCTAACTGTTGCTTCTTGACCTGCATACAGATTTCTCAGGAGGTAGGCAGGGTGGTTTGGTATTCCCATCTTTTTAAGAATTTTCCACAGTTTGCTGTGATCCACACAGTCAAAGGTTTTGGCATAGTCAATAAAGCAGAAGTAGATGTTTTCCTGGAATTCTCTTGCCTTTTCTATGATCCAACAATCTTGGCAATCTGATCTCTGGTTCCTGTGCCTTTTCTAAATCCAGCTTAAACATCTGGAAGCTCTTGGTTCACATACTGTTGAAGCCTAACTTAGAGAATTTTGAGCATTACTTTGCTAGCATGTGAGATGAGAATGGATATAAGAATTGGACTATAAAGAAAGCTGAGCGCCGAAGAATTGATGCTTTTGAACTGTGGTGTTGGAGAAGACTGTTGAGAGACCCTTGGACTGCAGGGAGATCCAACCAGTCCATCCCAAAGGAAATCAGTCCTGAATATTCATTGGAAGGACTGATGCTGAAGCTAAAGCTCCAATACTTTGGCCACCCGATGCGATGAATTGACTCAATGGAAAAGACCCTGATGCTGGGAAAGATTGAAGGCGGGAGAAGGCAACAATGGAGGATGAAATGAGTGGGTGGCATCACTGACTCAATGGACATGAGTTTGAGTAAACTCCAGGAGTTGGTAATGGACAGGGAGGCCTGGTATACTGCAGTCCATGGGGTCGCCAAAAGTCGGACACAACTGAGTGACTGAACTGAACTGAGATGAGTGCAATTGTGCAGTAGTTTGAGCATTCTTTGGTATTGCCCTTCTTTAGGATTGGAATGAAAACTGACTTTTTCCAGTCCTGTGGCCACAGTGGAGTTTTCCAAATTTGCTGGCATATTGAGTGCAGCACTTTCACAGCATCATCTTTTAGGATTTGAAATAGCTCAGCTGCAATCCCATCACCTCCACTAGCTTTGTTCATAGTGATGCTTCCTAAGGCCCGCTTGACTTCGTATTCCAGGATGTCTGGCCTTCTTCCCCTATAACTGGTTATACTTATCTAACAAATCACAAGCTAGACCATTTTGATTGGCTACTATTATATATATATATATATATCCTACATGCATACATGTTAAGTCTCTTCAGTTGTATCCAAATCTTTGGGACTCCATCGACAGTAAGCCCTCCAGGCTCCTCTGTCCATGGGATTCTCCAGGCAAGAATACTGGAGTGGGTTGCCATGCCCTGCTCCAGGGGATCTTCCCCACCCAGGGACTGAATCCACATTTTTTAAATCTCCTGCATTGGCAGGTGGGTTCTTTATCACTGGGATCACCTGGGAAGCCCCATATGTCCTGCTGCTGCTGCATATGTCCTACATATCCAACTAAACTAGAAAGTTCCCTGAATACAAGGAAAATGTTAGTCTTTTCCAATTTCTTAAGTGTTCTATGAAGGGCAGATACTCAGTAAATACTGGGCTCGTTTGGGTTTTTTTTTGGCCATACTGTGCAGCACATGGGATATCTTAGTTCCCCATCTGGGAATCAAACTCATGCCCCCTGCATTGAAAGTGCAGAATCTTAACCACCAGACCACCAATGAAGTCCCAAATACTGGTTATTAACACACATCATACATTGTTGCTCTAAAATGATGTCATCATATTTATGTAGCATTTTATAATTTCTGGTGAAATTTTACACCATTCTCTCAAATTCAATTAAAACAGCACCCTTGATTTCCCCTCTTGTCCTAACCTTTCTCCCCCAGCTAAGTAAATGATGCCATGCATCACCCAGTAGCTCATACCCCAAATCTAGATGTCATCTTTGACTCCTCCCTTTCCTTATCGCTCTACACCCTATCCACCCATGGGTTCTGAGAGCTCTAATTTTAAAACATAATCTCCATACATCCATTTCTTTCTACTGCACTGCTACCTCACCACACTAACCTCCGAGCTGGTCCCCAAGCTTTCTCTCAGGCCCTTCTACTATCTGTTCTCCACACTGGAACTAGAAGAATCATTTGCAGTACACATCAGAACCACATCACTCTCTTATTTAAATCCCTCCAGTAGCTTCACAAAATTAAAACTGAATGTTTTTCCATAGCCTGCAAAGCTCTGTGGGAAGGGTCCTGTGCACCTTTCCAAGCCTAAGTCATATTACTCATCCTCTACATCATTAGAGCTCTGTGGGAAGGGTCCTGTCCACCTTTCCAAGCCTAAGCCATATCACTCATCCTCTACATCATTAGAGCTCTGTGGGAAGGGTCCTGTGCACCTTTCCAAGCCTAAGCCATATCACTCATCCTCTACATCATTAGAGCTCTGTGGGAAGGGTCCTGTCCACCTTTCCAAGCCTAAGCCATATCACTCATCCTCTACATCATGAGGCTTTGGTCATCATTGTCGCTTTGCTGACTCTAGAACATACCAGGCTTGTTCCAGCCCTTACACATTCTAATTTCTTTGCCTAGAACGTTCTACCCCTAGAACTCTGCAGTGTAAATTAATCACCAGTCTATCCTCTCAACCATTTTCAACCATATCGCACAGTTTTACTTCACACCATTTGTCTCTGTCTTGATCACGGATTTACTCGTTTACTGACAATCACACCCAGAGTGTCCTTGACATGCAAAACTAACTGGCACTTGCCAATTTTGTTCACTGTTGTTTGTCCAAAACCTATAATTCCTAGCATATAATAGGAGCTAAATAAATAGCAAATAAATGAATGAATAACTGATCTCAATTGATGTCGCCAAAATCATTAATAAGCAGGCAATAAAAATATGATTATCTTCATTTTATAATTATAAAACATCTTCCCTGGTAGCTCAGTTGGTAAAGAATTTCCCTGCAGTGCAGGAGACCTGGGTTCAATTCCCTGGGTTGGGAAGATTCCCTGGAGAAGGAAGTGGCAAACCACTCTAATACTTTTGCCTGGAAAATCCCATGGACAGAGGAGCTTGGTGGGCTACAGTCCATCGCAAGAGTTGGACACGACTTAGAGACTAAACCACCACCATAACTACAAAACAGGGAAATTGAGTTTTCAGACTAGTTTAAACCTAGTCTAGGTTTCAGACTAGATTAAAATGCAACCTTTAGGCCTGGAGTTCAGTATTTAAGCTGTTATACCATGATGCTAAAATGTGGCTAGTTTTAAACCACTCCAAATAATTTTTAAGTCATTTAATCCTTTTCACAAACATGGCAACATTTTTAATGGGAAAAAAGATCTTAACAAAAATGTATTGGTAATTCAATTATCCTATCAAACATAAAACAGAGCAAGTGAAAAAGTAAATGTTTGTCCCCTCTATATATTTTTTATTTCCTATATATTTTTAAAAACACATAGTATTTAGTAAGATATAGAATGCAAAAGTTAAAGCACCCAACTTACAGCCTACATTACACACACCAACACAGATCTTACATCCTCTAGCTCCTTCCATTTTTCTCCCAACACAAAACTGTCTCTCCTGGAACCATAAGATTAAGTAAGAGCATATCTTTTAAGATTCTGTTATAAAATTCTCTAATGAACTTCCTTGATGAAACACTATCATTTTTAGGAATAATAATAATGTTAAAAGTGTTCTTATTTCCTTATATCACACATAAGCCCTCTCATACACAGTTGCCACAGAAATGATAACGTCACTAAAGATGCCCCATTAAAAGTGGACCCTTCAAAATATTTAAACATACCCTTTTAAAAGCCATTCATTGATGGGTGTGATTGATAAAAGCTGAAGAAAAAGCCATACTGCTGCTGGGAAGAATGCAAGTGTAAAGATCTGAATAAAAAGATGTAGTTTTATATGCACCAAAGCACTTGTCAGCTCCTGTGAAAATGAAGGACACAAAATAACATAGGTAAGAAAACTATTTCTAAGAGAGATTGCTGCCAAAACAACATCACATGAATTAGGTTTCTTTTAATTGAGATACAGTTAACATACTATGTTGTACTAGTTTTAGGCATACCACATGATGATTCATTGTGTATACTGCAAAACGATCACCGCAGTAAGTCTAGTTAATTTCTATCAATTTGGAGTCATTTCAGAGCTAAAATTTTTTTACCTATAAGCATACGCATAAGAGATAGACTTTAATAAAAAGAAACTCTTCACGGTAATTATATTTTTATATAAAACTTATGAAACATTCTCATTTCTTTCAAATACAATACACCATAACAATTTAGATTCATAAAATTCTGGAATACAGCTAAGCTAACTACCTTAACACTAGCATAGATTTCAGAATTGCTGACACTATAAACACACACATGGGATGCTACAGAAAAACCCACACAAACTTTTTGGCGAACTCAAAAGAATAAAATCTTGTTTAAAAATTTTGGCAGGATCTAGCATTTTAATTAAATTTGAGACCCTTTATTCATTACACCAGACCTGGCAAGGCCTCAACTTGGCAAGATGTTACTAAATCTACACACAAATCACAATTAAAAAAAATTTTTTTCCCAATAATATTCTATAATTCCAAAGGGCTCTTTCCCCAAAATCTACTCACTAGATTTTTTTTAATGGGTCTAGTATTACCTTTTTATTATGTGAATATATGTAATACAAAATAAGAAAACTATAAACTGGTATTTTTTTAATCACTAGATTTCTCTGTTAACATTTACTGAATAGCAGAGCTCTGTGCCATGCTCTGGGCTTGCCATTTTTATGAATGTTACCTCATTTAATCCTGACAACAACTCTATTAGGAAGATATTATCTGATGAGAACATTGAATACTGAGAGTGAATCAGAATCAAACCCATTTCTGGCAAGCAATCAAACCCATTTCTGGCAAGCTATCAAACCCATGCACACCTGTTTCTACCAGCAAGTCACAGCACTGCCCCAAGAGGGAGAAGGTTTGCATGGAGACATGACATACCAGGAATATGTTGTGAGTCTCTCAGCTGGAAAAGGATGTAACAGTAAACTGGGATTTCAATATGTCCAAACTAACAAGCATTTACATTTGAATTTCTTTGAGTTATGTGGTTATTCAGAGGAAATGAAACAAATTCAGAAAGTAACAGAAAACATATAAAACATGCAGTCTTTAAAATGCATTCAAAGATTCCACAGTCACTGGTTATAAACTTAGCACTACAATGTCCCTCACCTTCCCTAGGTCAAGTTAAGTCATGAAGTGGCCTCAGAGACATTAGTCACCTCATGCGAGGAGTTGACTCATTGGAAAAGACTCTGATGCTGGGAGGGATTGGGGGCAGGAGGAGAAGGGGACGACAGAGGATGAGATGGCTGGATGGCATCACCGACTCGATGGATGTGAGTCTGAGTGAACTCTGGGAGTTGGTGATGGACAGGGAGGCCTGGCGGGCTGCGATTCATGGAGTCGCAAAGAGTCGGACACGACTGAGCGACTGAACTGAACTGAACTGAACTGAAATAGTAGGTTAATACAGGCTCATTCACTGATCACCACTTTCTGCCATCTGTCTCAGCGGCTCCCACCCTTCATCTCTCTATGTGAAGGCACACTGGGAGACATGTAGATCCAATCTCAATGCATCTCTAAAGGCATAGGCATCTGTGGAACTTCAGGCAACCTGGATCTAACGGAAAACACACTGGGCCGCCTGAAGCCACGCTGGGTGCCCACATCAGAGCTCACGTAAAAGGGGCTGTCTTACACTGAACCAGAAGTTTCACCCCAGAAAAAACTTGAGCACCAGCAGCTGGAAGAATTCTCAGTAGTCTTGAAACCAAATTGCACTCAAACACACTCAGAGGGATTCTACAAATACCAAATAACTATCAGTGGGTTTTTATTTTTTAAAAAATTAAAATGACTAGCCAGAATGCAGTAAACAAAGGTATTGGTATACAGTTCTCATAGGAATATAAAACACTTTAACTTTTCTGAAAAGTAATTTGGGAGAGTATCTCAAGGACTATAATATCACTCATATCCCTGCATTTCAAAATGTTTTGGCTAGGCTTTTCACCTAAGGATATAAGAAGTGTTTACAAGCATTTATATATAGAAAGAACTGATAGTCATAGCATTATCTATTACAGTAAAATTGGGAATCAACATATATGTCCAAAAGTGGGAGAATAATAACTTAGGGTAGCAACAGTGTTAAGAGTTATTAGAAAATATGTTAAAACTGTGTAGACTACCCCAATGTTCATCGCAGCACTGTTTACAATAGCCAGGACATGAAAGCAACCTAGATGTCCATCAGCAGATGAATGGATTAGAAAGCTGTGGTACATACACACAATGGAGTATTACTCAGCCATTAAAAAGAATGCATTTGAATCAGTTCTAATGAGGTGGATGAAACTGGAGCCTATTATACAGAGTGAAGTAAGCCAAAAAGAAAAACACCAATACAGTATATTAACACATATATATGGAATTTGGACCGTGAACTTCCAGATGTTCAAGCTGGTTTTAGAAAAGGCAGAGGAACCAGAGATCAAATTGCCAACATCCACTGCATCATCGAAAAAGCAAGAGAGTTCCAGAAAAAAAGCTATTTCTGCTTTATTGACTATGCCAAAGCCTTTGACTGTGTGCATCACAATAAACTGTGGGAAATTCTGAAAGAGATGGAAATACCAGAGCACCTGACCTGCCTCTTGAGAAACCTATATGCAGGTCAGGAAGCAACAGTTAGAACTGGACATGGAAAAACAGATTGGTTCCAAATAGGAAAAGGAGTACATCAAGGCTGTATACTGTCACCCTGCTTATTTAACTTATATGTAGAGTACATCATAAGAAATGCTGGGCTGGAAGAAGCACAAGCTAGAATCAAGACTGCCGGGAGAAATATGAATAACCTCAGATATGCAGATGACACCACCCTTATGGCAGAAAGTGAAGAGGAACTAAAAAGCCTCTTGATGAAAGTGAAAGAGGAGAGTGAAAAAGTTGGCTTAAAGCTCAACATTCAGAAAACAAAGATCATGGCATCTGGTCCCATCATTTCATGGGAAATAGATGGGGAAACAATGTCAGACTCTATTTTTTTGGGCTCCAAAATCACTGCAGATGGTGACTGCAGCCATGAAATTAAAAGACGCTTACTCCTTGGAATGAAAGTTATGACCAACCTAGATAGCATATTGAAAAGCAGAGATATTACCTTGCCAACAAAGGTCTGTCTAGTCAAGGCTATGGTTTTTCCAGTGGTCATGTATGGATGTGAGAGTTGGACTGTGAAGAAAGCTGAGTGCCGAAGAATTGATGCTTTTGAACTGTGGTGTTGGAGAAGACTCTTGAGAGTCCCTTGGACTGCAAGGAGATCCAACCAGTCCATCCTAAAGGAGATCAGTCCTGGGTGTTCATCGGAAGGACTGATGCTGAAGCTGAAACTCCAGTACTTTGGCCACCTCATGGGAAGAGTTAACTCATTGTAAAGACCATAATGCTGGGAGGGGTTGGGGGCAGGAGGAGAAGGGGACGACAGAGGATGAGATGGCTGGATGGCATCACCAACTCTATGGACATAAGTTTGAATGAACTCTGGGAGTTGGTGATGGACAGGGAGGCCTGGTGTGCTGCGATTCATGGGGTTGCAAAGAGTCAGACATGACTGAGTGACTGGACTGAACTGAACTGATGGAATTTGGAAAGATGGTAATGATGACCCTATATGTGAGACATCAAAAGAGACACAGATGCATAGAACAGTCTTTTGGACTCTGTGGGAGAGGGTGAGGGCGGGATGATATGGGAGAATGGCATTGAAACATATATATTATCATATGTGAAATAGATCGCCAGTCCAGGTTTGATGCATGATACAGGGTGCTCAGGGCTGGTGTACTGGGATGACCCTGAGGGATGGGATGGGGAGGGATGTGGGAGGGGGGTTCAGGATGGGGAACACATGTACACTCATGGCTGATTGATGTCAACATATGGCAAAAACCACTACAATATTGTAAAGTAGCCTTCAATTAAAATAAATTAATTAATTAAAAAAAATAAAGTCTAAAACATTTTAGAAAAAGCAAACAAACAAACAAAAAATGTGTAGACCAGGATGTAGGAGTTCGCGAATCTCTTCCTACTTAACCAACAGGCATGCCATTGGCTCAACCTATGGAGACCAAACCTGGCAACTCATTACTTCAGTCAGCACCTGCCTCCTTTCTAGGTACCTGGACTATCTCTCATAATTCAAACTTTCACAAGTCGTCTGACCCAGAAATTCTACTTCAAGGAATTAATCCTTCACACGTATTATCAAATGTAGAAAATAATATATTTTTAAGTTAGCCTTTGCAGAATGTTTATGATAGCAAAACATCGTAAGTTATACAAATGTCTATCAACAGAAGATGAGGAAATATATCAAGACACATTCTTAAAATATAGTATTTTTCAACATTCAAAAAGAAAAAAGAAGTTTTTTACGTGCTGATATGAAACAATCCCCAAGACATGTGTTTTGAGTAAAATAAAGTAAGGTGGCAAACAGTACAAAATACCACAGTTTGACAGCGGGGGGTGGGGGGGGGGGTACACATATGTTCATTTTACATAGAGTATCTCTGGAAAGAGATACAGAAGCTGTTCACATTGGTTTCCTCCAGAGAAGAGAACTGAGTATTTAGTAGAGGGGGGAAAAGAATACTTCTCATCATAAATACACTTATATCTTTTTTTTTACACTTATATCTTTTGATTTATGTTCATAAAAGTGAATAAAATACAAATTATCTTATTTTCAAATATAAAGAAAAAGTAAATGAAATATTAAATTACATGAAAAATTACCATTATACAATATAACATAGAAAAATAAAATTGTATATTGTGTATGTATGTGCATATTTATGCAAAAATATGTATACATATATATAATATATATACAATTTTTTAAAATTCTTTATTTTTAAAAGTCTCTACATACAAAACAAAGTTCCAAAGAATAGCACGGAGAAATAAGAAAGCCTTCCTCAGTGATCAATGCAAAGAAAGAGAGAAAAACAATAGGATGGGAAAGACTAGAGATCTCTTCAAGAAAATTAGAGATACCAAGGGGACATTTCATGCAAAGATGGGCACAATAAAGGACAGAAATGGTATGGACCTAACAGAAGCAGAAGATTTTAAGAAGAGGTGGCAAGAATACACAGAAGAACTGTACAAAAAAGACCTTCATGACCCAGATAACCACAATGGTGTGATCACTCACCTAGAGCCAGACATCCTGGAATGTGAAGTCAAGTGGGCCTTAGGAAGCATCACTATGAACAAAGCTAGTGGAGGTGATGGAATTCCTGTTGAGCTATTTCAAATCCTAAAAGACGATGCTGTGAAAGTGCTACACTCAATATGCCAGCAAATTTGGAAAACTCAGCAGTGGCCACAGGACTGGAAAAGGTCTGTTTTCATTCCAATCCCAAAGAAAGGCAATGCCAAAGAATGTGCAAATTACCACAAAATTGTACTCATCTCACACACTAGCAAAGTAATGCTCAAAATTCTCCAAGCCAGGCTTCAACAGTACTTGGACCGTGAAATTCCAGATGTTCAAGCTGTATTAAAGAAGGCAGAGGAACCAGAGATCAAATTGCCAACATCCACTGGATCAAAAAAAAAAGCAAGAGAGTTCCAGAAAAACATCTACTTCTGCTTCATTGCCTACACCAAAGCCTTTGACTGTGTGGATCACAACAAACTGTGGAACATTCTTAAAGAGATGGGCATACCAGACCACCTTATCTACTTCCTGAGAAATCTGTATGCAGGTCAAGAAGAAACACTTAGAACTGGACACGGAACAACAGACTGGTTCCAAATCAGGAAAGGAGTATGTCAAGGCTATACATTGTCACCCTGCTTATATAACTTATTTGCAGAGTACATCATGAGA
Organism: Bubalus bubalis; assembly: GCF_019923935.1. NCBI lineage: Eukaryota > Metazoa > Chordata > Mammalia > Artiodactyla > Bovidae > Bubalus > Bubalus bubalis. The sequence goes on from NC_059173.1 coordinate 60,597,461, forward strand.
AACGCTGGGCTGGATGAAGCACAAGCTGGAATCAAGATTGCTGGGAGAAATATCAATAACCTCAGATATGCAGATGATACCACCCTTATGGCAGAAAGTGAAGAAGAACTAAAGAGCCTCTTAATTAAAGTGAAAGAAGAGAGTGAAAGAAAAAGTTGGCTTAAAGCTCAACATTCAGTGCACTGGATGACCCTGAGGGATGGGATGGGGAGGGAGGTGGGAGAGAGGGTCAGGATAGGGATGGCTGATTCATGTGAATGTATTGCAAAAACCACCACAATATTGTAAAGTAATAAAAAATGCTCAACATTCAGAAAACTAAGATCATGGCATCTGGTCCCATCATTTCATGGCAAATAGATGGGGAACCAGTGGAACCAGTGATAGACTTTATGTTTTGGGGCTCCAAAATCACTGCAGATGGTGACTGCACCCTTGAAATTAAAAGATGCTTGCTCCTTGGAAGAAAAGCTATGACCAACCTAGACAGCATATTAAAAAACAGAGACATTACTTTGCCAATAAAGGTCCATCTAGTCAAAGCTTTGGTTTTTCCAGTAGACATGTATGGATGTGAGAGTTGGACTATAAAGAAAGCTGAGCACCAAAGAATGGATGCTTTTGAACTGTGGTGTTGGAGAAGACTCTTGAGAGTCCCTTGGACTGCAAGGAGATCCACCCAGTCCATCCTAAAGGAGATCAGTCCTGAATATTCATTGGAAGGACTGATGTTGAAGCTGAAGCTCCAATACTTTGGCCACCTGATGTGAAGAACTGACTCATTTGAAAAGACCCTGATGCTGGGAAAGATTGAAGGAGGGAGGAGAAGGGGACAACAGAGGATGAGATGGTTGGATGGCATCACCAACTCAATGGACATGGGTTTGAGCAAACTCCAGGAGTTGGTGATGAACAGGGAAGGCTGGCGTGCTGCAGTATATGAGGTCGCAAAGAGTCAGACATGACTGAGCAGCTGAAATGAACTGATATAAAAAATATGTAATATGTCTAGGAAAAAAGGACTAAAATTCACACAATGTTAAGAGCAGTTATTTTTATTCTTTCTAATCTTTCTACATGGGGAAATACTACTTTTGGAATCATGAAAAAAGTTATAAAAAATGTAGTTAAAAAAATACAAGCTGACCTGATAAATGACGATTAGAAACAAGTGACACTGTATCAGACTAATGGGACAGTAAAGAACCCAGCAAAATGAATCACAAGGGGCTGCTATGTTGGGTCATCAAGGTCTTCTTAACAACATGGAGTTAACAGACATGAAATGTTTCCAAGAAAGATTCCAAGACTGTCACAAAAACCCAATGTTCTATATTTTTTGTATCTTCTTCATACAATCTTAAAGCTAAAATAAGGTAGCAGTGGAAAAGAAAAAGCAAGTAAACACTATAAAATTCAAAAGAGTATTACTCCAAACATATCCGTGTAGAATTTAGGGCCACATACTTAAATAAACACCATCATGAATAATTGAAAAGTTGATTTTGCATGACATTTTGTTTACTCACATGTAATACAGGTCAAATTCCATTAAAATAAACTTAAAGAGATACTCCACATACCAGGGCCTCACTGACAGCATCAAGAATTGCTTAAAATCAGAGGCTCAGACTGGGATTTAGAAATATTTTCATTACATACCAATTTCCCTGCTAACCCTTATTTGACCTTTACTGGATTTGCTTTGAGAAGCAGCCTCATAGCTCTGGGCTGGATACAAGCAGCAGTAGCCTCAAGTTTAGAATTTGCTATAGTTACTTCTAAGCTAATAGGATTTTTGAAAAAACGATCTGTTTAGGAAAATAAGGAAAACTAAACATTTTAGCCTACTGGGGACACTTCTCAGGCTTTGAGCTTCCTGTTCATCTTTGCTCCTCTCCCAGGCCAAGCACAAGTTTACAAGGCTGCAGGACCTGTGGTCATAAGCACGTCTAGGTACCTGTTTAAGTGAGATTGGTCCCGTTACAATCTCTTCAGTGACTAATCTTCTGAAACTGCAGGTCTAAAGCTAACTAAATATAAAATATATTTCAAATGTGACCATATTTCATAACACTACAAAAGAAAGTTCAGAAACCATTTCAACAGGTATTTCACAAACTAGAAACCAAGAGTCATAAAACAAGATTTAGCATTAAATCTTTTTAGCATGAAGTATTAATACACAATCTTTTATAATTGTAATAAATGAACAAAACAAATTTTAGAATACACATCATTATCTCAACATATAAGTAATACTACATGAAATGTTCAATATAAATCAAACTTGAGTGGGACCAATGTAAATGCTCACAAATAGACTCAAGTTAATAATAACTTGCTGTCTCCTATGTGCAAAAATGCACTATTCCAGGACCTAGTAGGATAAAAAAATAGTAGCCCCAGCTGATATTAATTTGATTATTAACTAAAACACAAATAACATGAAGATCAGATTGCTACCTCCTAACTTACAACTGTTCACTTGCTTGGGAAATTAGCAAGGCCTAGTGATGGTTTAACACTACATAATGATGCAATCTAGGGCATCTTAAGTTAAATGGCTCTCGAAAATGACTTAATATTGTATTAGTTTGAAAAGGGCCCTTAATGGAGGAAGTGGCTTTGATGGCTGCTTAGATACCATGATAAAACACAGGATCCAGGCATTTCATCATCAGAGCCAAATTGGCTGGATGAAGGTTTCCTAGGTGCTTACAGAAGAATTTGGTCCTTAGAAAATACTGGTAAGTATGACATTCTTCCTTCTTCAACTCCTGCATCCCACAGAGTTGGCTGCTTGACAGTATAGCGTTAAGCAAGAAACTAAAGGAGTGAGAGAATCAAATCTTGCCAGATTTCCCAAGGCATAAAGAAAAACTGTTGGAGACGGAAATGGCAACCCACCCCAGTATTCTTGCCTGGGAAATCCCACAGACAGAGGAGCCTGGAGGGATGCAGTCCATAGGGTTACAAAGAGTTGGAATCGACTTGGCTACTTCACAACAGAGAACAGCTGCAGACATTAAGCAGCCAGCAGGGGATGTAGTTAGAGCAATGTCTCAAGCACAGGGCTTGGGTGAGGCACCTGTTCCACAAAAAGAATCAGCCAAGGCCAGCAGGAAGACCTCCAGGGAAGATCCATCCAGTACCACAGGAGTGGCAAGTATCTTTCTGTATCACTGGATCCCACATTTGAGAACCAAATGTAGAACTCAGGTGTTGACAGAGAAAGCCTGTGCCCGCCCCTCCAAGCACCAACCATAGTCCTCTCATGTCAACATAATTTACAAAAACCAGAATGTAACCTATTTAGGAAATCTCATTCTAAGTCAGTTTCAAAAGAGCAAGTAATTAGTGACAATATTTCGAATTCTTGAGACAAAATTTCTCAGACATTACACAGGGGTCCCTCCTATATCAAAAATGCCCCAATGATAAGATTTATACCAACTTGACAACTACAGACTACATAAATGTAGTCAGAGCATGCTTTTTCCAAGTTGCTACTAGGATGGTCAAAAGTGAAGGTAACTAAATACAGTTTTTATTCAAAGCACACTTAAAAGAAAATTAAAATAAATACAAGCAAGATGTAATGTGGAAACAGAATTTTAAACCTATTTCCAAAAATGCCCCAAATCCTGACATAGTAAGAGTCCCTACCTACATATTACATACGAATAAGCATATCTTAGAATGACAACTTTACAAGCTCAACATAATTTCTTGAAAGGTAAATGGGTATTTTCTTCTTTTCTTCTTTTATTACAATTCAAAGGAGAATCATAAATTCTACTCATTCCTCTCTTGGATGTTAAAATATCTTGATTTGTTTAATTCTAAAAGAATCTCATATTCAGGGATAGCTAGATCAGTAAATAAAATTACCTGTGTGTGTTCATGATAGATGGTGGTTTAATGTGAAAATTTCCTGCATTTCAGTTAAAACATTCATTAATATGTTTATATATTAATATGTAATAGATATGCCATATTAATAGGTAATAGATATGCCAACAAAGAATATACTTAAAAAAAAACACACAAAAATTAGTTAAAAACTATAAGAAGCAACACTTGAGCAACACAAGTCCTAGAAGCTAAAGAAGATCCACAAGTTATGGAAACCTAACTAAACATCAATGACTCCAGAGTGCCCCAGCAGGGGCCACTACAGACAGGCAGTGACCAACACAATCTGAGAAAGACCGGAAGTAGATGTTTCAGTTCACTGTATTAAAATCATAACCACTCTAACCACACCTTCCTTTGGTCTCCATGCCGCTGTCCAACTATAGTATAGTATCTATGATACGCAGTTACTAGGTACAAAACGCAAGTCCTTTGCAGAGGTCCAAGTCACTCTCTGTGATAGGGAAGCCTTCAGACTGTAAATACACATGGCTTTACAAAAGGAAACTGAAATTTCAAAGCAGTAAGCGCAAATTAAATTTTTCTCCCTGCTTTTCATGTGCCCCCATAGGTAACAGTACCTCTGTATTTAATGATAGTCCGCTGTTAAAGAATATTGTGGCAACAGCAATGTAGGAGACAGTTATTTCTGGCTTCAGTGGTCCTAAGGAGAGAGAAATGAGTCACTGTTAGATAAGCATTTCCGACAGGCATTTACTTGACACGAAAGAAGGATCCATTGGAGGAGAACAAACGGGACTTTAAATCTTGGTGTTGCCTCTACTGTACTCATGAGCTGACAGAGTTGAGTGTTCACTGTGAGGCAGCCTAACTCCGGACAGGATTTTCCGGAGGGCAAGGACCACGGCCGTCCAGTTCAGCACAGAATCCTCAGACCAGAAGAATGAAAATAAACACTGCTCTCGCACAGGAGAGCAGACAGGCAGCATCCTTCTACATTAATTCTGATTTTATCTGCCACAGGATCTGTGCTTGTATAACAATCAAAATTCTCCCCCACCAGCACCACCAAAAGAAGAAAATCAGTGGAAGAAGTCCCCTTCTTTTTAGCAAATATTATCTTATTTTTCCTAGGATATCAGAGATCAAAGCTTATATTCATGCACGTTCAGTTCTGCCCAAGTACACTCAGAGCACAAGTATTTATTGAGCACTTACTATATGAATGAGATAATGCATATAGAGTAGCAGACTGTGTGTGTGTGCGCTTAGTTGCTCAGTTATGTCCGACTCTTTGTGACCCCATGGACTCTAGCCCCGCCAGGCTCCTCTGTCTATGGGATTCTCCAGGCAAGAATACTGGAGTGAGTTGCCATGCCCTCCTCCAGGGGATCTTCCCAACCCAGGGATCGAACCCAGGTCTCCTGCATTGCAGGCGGATTCTTTACCGTCTGAGCCACCTGGGAAGCCAGAGTAGCAGAGTACTTAACAATATATTGTTAAGATTCTAAGATTAAATTTTGCCAGGCCCCAGGAATACTGTGGTGAACCAGATAGGGCTGATCTTTCACCTCTGGAAAATCTCTAGAGACAAGCTGGCACCACCCTAGAGGTGTTAATACTATGGGTATAACAGGGACGACTCTAATATTTATTGATTGATTGATGTAGCTTATACACAATAGGGGGCTTCCCTGGTGGCTCAGTGGTAAAGAATCCAGCTGCCAAAGCAGGAGACACAAGTTCGATCCTTAGGTCAAGAAGATACCCTGGAGAAGGAAATGGCAACCGACTCCAGTATTCCTACCTGGAAATCCCATGGATAGAGGAGCCCGGCAGGCTACAGTCCACGGGGTTGCAAAAGAGCTGGTCATGACATAGCGACTACACAACAAACAACGAGACACAATTGACTTGAAGACCTAATTCACTAACCAAAGGACAACGCTGCAATTCTGAGAAAGTGCCATTTTATACCCATATAACAGTGGTTCTCCAGCTGTGGAAATTTTGTCACCCATGGACATTTGGCAATGTTCTGAAACATTTTTGGGGGTTGTTATAACTCAGGGGGTAGGGTGTATTACTGACGTCTAGTAGAGACCAGGAATTCTCCTAAACATCCTGGAGAATATTTTTCAGAATGATCATATCCAATGATATGAATTATCATATCCAAAATCAAATGTATCAGAATTATCATATCCAAAAATGTCAATAACTGTAGAAACTAACACAACATTCCAAAGCAAGTATACTCCAATAAAAAAAGAAAGGGGAGTTCAAATGTATCTGTACTTCATTATTTCTTATATTGAAAACTAATTAAATAAATCCAAATATATATTAGCAAAATTTTTTTTAAACAACAATTGTGCCAGGGTTGAGAAACCCTAGCACGGACCAACATTTTAAAATCTGAGATCACCTCATATTTGACATTTTATACAGCCCTCTTGCAGGAGGTTGAATAGTATCCCTCCAAAATGCATGTCTACTAGAACCTATGAAGCTAATTTGGAAATTGGGTCTTTGCAGATGTAATCAGGTTATTAATAAGTGGTCTAATTGGATTGGGGGGAGCTGTAATCCAGTGACTGGTATTCTGGTAAGTGGAGGCAACTCTGGATATGGTCACAAACAGAGGGAAGATGGCCTTGTGAAGACTGAAGCAAGGAACCAAGGACATCTGGTAACCACTGCAAGCCAGGAGAAGCAAGGAAGAGCTCCTCCCTAGAGCATTCGGTGGGAGGACAGCCATGATGACATTTTGATGTCTGAATTCTGGGGAAAAAAAAAACAAAAAACAACATTTCTGTTGTTTTAAGCCACCCAGTCTGAGGAAATTTGTCGTGGCAGCGCTAGGGAATGAATACACTCCTGCAGAGCCGAACAACAGGACCAAAATCGTGCTTCCTCCACTGCCTGCCACCCTCCACCATTCCTATAGGTACTGCTCAATGAAAAAGTCCAAGCTCAGGAAGAATCACCACTCAGTCAGTCAACAACATTTTACAAAAATATTTATTTGTTTGGCTGCCCCAGGTCTTAGTTGCAACACGTGGGTCTTAGTTCCCTGATCAGAAATGGAATCCAGGCTCCCTGCACTGGGAGCTCGGAGTCTTAGCCACTGGACCACCAAGGAAGTTCAGTCCACAAACCTTTTTTGAGCTACTACAATGCTACATTTTCGGAGAAGGCAATGGCACCCCAACTCCAGTACTCTTGGCTGGAAAATCCCATGGATGGAGGAGCCTGGTAGGCTGCAGTCCATGGGGTTGCTAAGAGTCGGACACGACTGAGCGACTTCACTTTCACGTTTCACTTTCATGCATTGGAGAAGGAAATGGCAACCCACTCCAGTGTTCTTGCCTGGAGAATCCCAGGGACAGGGGAGCCTGGTGGGCTGCCATCTACGGGGTCGCACAGAGTCGGACACGACTGAAGTGACTTAGCAGCAGCAGCGGTACATCAGTGAAAAAAAGAAACAAAGATCTCCTTCAACACTGTGATACATTATTTTAGATACCTGGCATTCACACAAATCATTTTGCTATGATCTGAGAAAAAAGGAGCAAAGGGAGAAGGCATGTAAAGAGGTATTACACTTCAGTGCAGTGAAAGAGGTTCAAAAAAGAAGTACATTTTTTTTTTCACCATACTTGTGAGTGAATCTGTCTCAGCCACTCACACTTTGGAATAATATTTCATCAAAGCTGAGGAAAGGTGATTCAGGAGCAGATTTGAAAGTCAAGGAATCGGGTTCATTTTGGAAGTAAATACCTTCCAGGAATTTTTAATATCCTGTTTGTTTGCTTTTTTAAAAACTCATATCATTTTTCTTTTCCTTCCTTTTTTTGAGATCTATTCTTCTCAACTGTGCTTCTGTCCTCAGTGGTGACCCTGATTTTCTGTATATGATGGGTTAGAGTTAGCAGTATGGGCTTCTCTGGTAGCTCAGACGGTAAAGAATCTGCCTGCAATGTGGGAGTTCCAGGTTTGATCCCTAGGTCAGGAAGATCCCCGGAGAAGGGAATGGCAACCCACTCCAGTATTCTTGCCTGGAGAATTCCATAGACAGAGGAGCCTGGCGGGCTACAGTCCACAGAGTCGTAAAGAGTCACACGACTGAGTAACTAACACACACACACAGAGTTAACCATATATTTGCAAGCGATAGCTAGGCAACGTATCCAAAGATGCATCTCCATAGCAAGCACATGAAATGACTTGGACTGCACGTTTCTTTTGGGCAGCTAAAGCTTACTTTAGTTAGCCAACAACTGAATCTTTTAAGAAACTAACTCTTCCCACACTCCAGACACACACACATATATAGATAAACATCATAACTATTAACTAATGGGCACAATTCAGTGGAATGATCCTTCACTTTGAATGTTTTAAATCCTAAAAACAATGTGTACTGGTTTTTTTATTAGATGCAGATCTAAATAACTCTAATCCATGAAAGAACCTGGTGAGGCTATTCCAGGTCCACTGACAACGTACCATTTAAAGGGGAAGGAGGAATCAATTCTAATTTGGAGAAACCTAAAGCCCCTTTGAGACAGCTGCTAATGGATCGTCCACTGTGTGAATGAGGAACTAGAAGCTGGCAGGGCTGAAATTAAAAGCTGGTAAATATTTGCACAGAGGTGAGAGTTGAAACTATGCTGTGGAACGATATTTGGCCTCTCTCCAAGGTCATGATTATATCTTCCAAGTCATGAACATAACCAGGTTCAGATCTTGAGATGGCTATAAAGAGCAAAGGAGAAATGTAAATTAGAACTTTTCCTTAAACGAAAGCAAAAAAAAAAAAAAGAGGTTTATCAGTGAAAATGGGATGGGATGGCAACATCAAAAGAAAAACTAACCATAAAAAGCAGAGCAACTTTGGGACTTCAAACTCATATTTTTTAAATATGAGAATGGGGTGGGGAGATAGAAAATTATTTGGAATGCTTAAGAATGCAACGAACTGTTATTTCATAAAACATACTATCATCAAGTAAATTTCATTCCTAAACTTCATCTAAGGTGTTCATGCTAATGTTCTTAAGTTTATGCAGGAGCATGTTTCTGTTTTCTTAAAGGAAAAATGAAGCAATTTCCTTTTTAGAAGGTATGTCTTATTAATAGCAATAATTTCATTTATAGATGCAAGTAGAAATAAGAAGCTTACTCTATACTTCCAAAGAAGTAAGCCTTTCTTTCCTAGAATGAATAGCACAGTGTTGAACTCGGGTAAACTCCAAGATGGGTAGAGCTCAGAGTGTCCCTGGGTTGAAATGCAACAGGGTATCTACACCTGAAAATCTGCACATTCACATCTCTCCTGGCTCTTCACTTTTAACTTTTTAATATATTTAAACATGACATGTAACTGAATAAAAATAACAGAAAAGTAAGAATTAAATGATCTATGCTAGTATCTGTTCCACGTTTTCCCATATGGAAAGTCATTCAACTTCTCTCACGTTAGCGTTCCCACCTCTGTAAATTTCCAGCCATACACAACTCACCCATTGGTTATATACATTGCTTTTAAAGGGAGGTCACAGCAAAGATGTGATACTTTAAGTGTAGAAGTCCTACACTTCAAAACAGAGTGAGGTCATTAAGGTATTGATCCAGGTAAAGATGAGGAGAACCTCTTAACAAGTTGAAAACAATCACAACTTCCTGCTGAAGAGAACAGAAAACTGTTCAACTGAAAATTTCTCAGTCAATGTGAGTGCATTAAAAATGTATATGAATTCCAGTGTACAGACCCAAAAATGAAACTTCTGACTACGAGGAACAAGCAAAAAGAGATGCTTTAGATCATTCTGTAGAGCACAAGAGGCCAGAACACTTTCAGCCACCATTCCTCTCCTGGGTCCCAGATTTTTGTTATTTTAACTAATGGAGTCAAACTGTTATTTGGTACTATTCGGAAGTTTGTTTTTACTGAAGAAGATTTACAGGTGGGAAGGTCAATTGAAGTATCAAGAACTTATCCTGAGGGCCTGTATAACAAATCCCAAACATTTAACTTTTTTTTTTTAGAAACAGTAACTTTTACACTTGGATATCTCTCTCAAAAAAAAAAAAATCACATGAGTACACAGTTGTCTAATATTAGCTGAATCTGCTCAGCTTCTTTTGGGCTATAAAAATCAGGGTATGGAAAACGTCTTTATTACAGAGAGCCTTTCTTTATAATGGTTATTCATTTTTAATGATTTATTGCCAAGAATGGATTTATTGCCAAGAATGTATGGATGTTGCAACTGGTATGATATAACGGAAGTCTGGGTTCCCAGTCCTTCCTCTTCCCTGAGCTAGCTAACTTGACCTAGGGTGAGTCACCTGACCTCAGGTCTCAATACTTTCAGCTGTAAAAGAAACATCTTGGCTTAAAAGGATTTAAAGTTCCCTCTCAGCTCTTAATAGTCTCCTCTTTTATAATTAAACAAACTCTAGATTAATGGCATAGGGACTAGTGAAAATGGGAAACAATATTTCTAACATGCAATAACCCCCAAAACTTCACTAAGTAGAATCTGAGGGAACAAGAATGCATCTCACACCTGTCACTGGGGGGACGGGGAAATGATTCAGCAGTCCACAACCCTCCTTCCCACTGAGCAGCCCAAGAATGTAAGAGAAAAAGGAATTTGACCAAACCTAGTCTCTGCAGATCTCAACGTGGAGGATCACACATTACCTGTAACTTCACCTTAACGTTAACTCAGCAAATCAGAGACCTAACACTGTAAGCTACAAAGTCTGCAAGTGAAGCTAGTGAAACGCACACCCGAGATCACCTCAAAGATACTCTCTAACACTCTTAATAACCAGCAAGCTTCAGGGACAAGGGAACTGATTGGACAGAACCTGAATACTAGCCTTCACAAATTTCCCAAAAGCTCACAGAGAAACTATGTCAAAGGAGAAACTGGTATCTTCAGCAGGATAACCAGCCCAACAGCTTTACTCTCACAGCTATACAGCCTCCACATTGTGGACTAAGTTGAACAGAGAAGGAAAGAACATAAAAGAAAAAGTTTTAATCTCTACTGTCTTTGTTCAAAAAATTCTTTTAAAATGTTTTCTGGAGCTACCTCTAAATGGAGGTATTGAGGGCAGAGGGCAGAAGGAACCGCTGTTCTCCTGAGAGAGCATTTCATTCACTTTCATCATGTTTGAACAAAAAGGTACAAATAACTTCAAATAGCCTCCTGAGTGTTCATCTGTCATGAACATTGTGTGCTCACTTCCGTCCTTATCTGTCCCTGTGTGGCTGGTGTGTAAATAAGCATGAAATAAGCAATGAAATAAGCATGCTGTCAATAAGCATGAAAACTGCCAAACGAAGTCAAGCAGACAATGAACTACAGAAATTCAATGAACATTTATGAAAAGTGGGACATGCTTGTCTAAGGGTAGGAGGAAGGGTGGTGGGACAGGAAAGGCTAATGCTATTTCCAGTCATTTCCACCAATGCCCATCCACACAGGACAAGGATTCCACTATTCAGAGATCTGGGTGTGATTTTTAAGCCCGCCTACATTTCCTTGCCAAAATACACAGCACACAGGGTCTAACACAGCCCGTATCTGTGAAACTGCTAAGTGTAGCAACTGTGCCGGCCGTACACGGAAGCAGTGAGTGCAACGTGTCAGTAGGCTTGGGAGTTTGTGGAGCGGAAGATCGGCAGGAAAACACCACTCTCCAACATGTGGGCCACCAAATCTGAGTTGGAAGAGGAAAGAGTATCCCTTTTTCTCCCCCCGCCGCCCGCCCGCCTTTCCTTTTTTAACGTGGGGGAGGGGAGTGTCGGAAACGGACTAGGTAATGGTGTTCACTCCGAGATGGTTAGGAACTCCAGGCAACCTAGCGTCCCTTGGGATAGGATGCTACTTTGAAGGCAGGAGGGATAAGTTTCATTCTCGGTAACCTCACTGCTTGACACTAAGGATTCTCATTGAGAGAATGAGAATCCTTAGTCCGCGGCAAAGGCAACCTGCGTTCAAATTCCCTTTGCTCCTTCCTAATTATAAATCCTCTCTGGGGCTGACAAATTGAAAAATCAGCTAAAAGGCCAAAAGACACCAAGGGCTGGTCAGTGCCCCTAAGAGAGGCAGACACTCCCCAATTCCTGTCTCCCCCTCCTGTCCAAGACTCGAAAATTAGTTCTGAAGTGGGAACGGCGGCGGAGCATGCAGAGGCGGAGCACTTACCCCCATTCACCCCTATGGACGGCTCCAGCTTTGCTCCCGCGATCGCCAGTACTATTCCAATCATGAACCATTCTTTCCTCATTCTCTCCAGCAGCCTCATGTTTGTTAGGGTGGGTGGGTTTTGTTTATTTGCTTGGCTTTTTTTCTTTTTAAGCTGCGATCGCTTAATCCCCGGGGCTTCTCCACACTTTCCAAGCTCCCACCTGACATGCAGCAGAGCAAGTCAAATTGCTACTTGTAAATTAAAGACCAGGGGGTTGCTCCGGCGGCTTTGAGGAGGGCTGGGAGTAGTAGTATCCAGTGACAGGAAAGTCTCACTGAGCGCCGCCATCTCTACCTTACGGCCCCTAATAGAAGCGCACACGAAACAGCGGCTCTAGCCGCGCCTCCCAAGCGCAAACGCTCAAAAGCGAACGTTTGAGCGAAACGGCCGGCGCTGGCGATTAGGAAAGGAAAGCTGGCTACAGGGTAGGGCTGACACACTCGCCGCAATCGAGACCTGAGGAGCCTTAAAAATGACAGGGACGGGGAGTGACGTGAGGAGCCACAGCCTACTTGTTCTATCAAGGGTTCCAACAAACCCGCCCTGTAGGCACAGCAACCCGCCCTCTCGGAGTACATCTGCGGAAAGATTCTCTTTTGATTCGCCTTGAGCCTGCGGGAAGGGTCAGGGTGCTCTTGGGTCAGGGATTTCTCCTTCGGCAGCTGGAGCGGCGGGCTGCAGGGTTATGGGTGGCGAGCCTCTTCGAGACATTACGACGCTTCCTCGACGCCGGCGTTGACGTGTACGCTGGGGGAAGGGGAGGCCGCGCTCTGTCTCCGAGCTCTCGGCGCTTCAGGAGTTAGCCGAGCTCGTCAGGCGCACGGGGAAAGCTGCGTCCCCGCAGAGGGGAAGCTTTAGCCTCGAGAAATGGGTTGAGGATTGGGCACCGAGCAGATGCCCACAGACAGAGGGCCGACGCGTCCGGGAGGGCTTGCCAGAGCCCCAGGTCGGTTGCCCCCGGAACGGCCCTCAGCCCCAACCCCCTTCGCCACTACCGGCCCGGGAGTGGGGACTTTGGAGGTTCAGCCCCGCTACCGGAGACCGGATCTCGAGCTCTCTCCCTGCCTCTCAACCAAGCTGACGAGGGTCAGAGTGGGCGTCTGAGCGGGCTTCTCTGAAGAGTGCATGCTTTTGCTAGACCCCAGACCGTGCCCAACCATCATCAGGGCAACTGTGGGAAGACGGTCAGGTTCGGCAAGGAGAAAGTGGTGAGCGACCGAGTTGGGGCGGAGGAGGGCGGGTCCTGCCTTCCATTGCCCCACGTGCAAGATTCATTCCCTCCCCATTTCTCCCTTTAAGTGTTTTCTGATGAACAGTGACATTGATAGTTTCATGAATGGACTTCCTGCCCATAGACCCTGCAGGAACGTCAACTCCTTCTCGTGTGCACCCCAATAAATAAATCAGGAAAATGCTGTGTTCTCACTTACTAAGAACTCTGATCACTGGAAATGATTTTTAGTTGTAGTGGTTACCTAAAGGGAAAGAACACAAAGCACTGTGAATTCTGCATCAGGTTCCTATGGATACTGTAACATATACCTCAGAATGGAAGCCAGAAGTCCAAAATCAGGGTGTTGCCAAGGCCACACTTCCTTTGGAGCTTGTGAGGAGAAAATCCTTCCGTGTCTCTTATAGCCACTATTGGTTGTTGGCATTACTTGGCTTCCTTGGCTTATGGCCACAGCACTCCAGTCTCTGCATCTATTTTCACATTGGTGGCTGCTGTTCTGTATGTCTCCTATAAAGACATTTGTCATCCCCTGGAGAAGGAAAAGGCAACCCACTCAAGTATTCTTGCAGAGAATTCCATGCCTGGCAGGCTACAGTCTAGGGGGTTGCAAAGAGTTGGACACCACTGAGCAACTAACATACCAATAGGAGTTCACCTTACGTTGTTCTCATGGACTTTATGTCTAATAAAATGGTAATAGAAACCTGTCCCATCAGGCTGTTAAAAAGATTCAGTGGTATAGTGTATGTCCATTGCTTTGCATGGAAAAAATACTCATTCATTTATTAAAAAAAAAAGTTTTTTGAGCTTCTACTTTGTGCTAGGCATTATTCTAGATACGGGTTGTTACAAGGAAAAGTAAGAGACAAGGTTTCAGCTTTCCTTGTGTGTTCCAATGACATAGATAAGTAATATAAGTGCCATGATGATAATATAACAGGTCCAACCAGTGAGAGAGAGTAACAAGGAAGCTACTTTGAGTGGTTGGGGGAGGACTTTATGAATGGGTGCAGTTTAAACAGACCCAAATGACAGGTGAATGTTCAGAATGCCTGTATTTGGGAGATGAGCACTTTAGGCAGAAGGAGCAACTGGTGAACAACCTTTGTAAAGGCCCTGAGGTGGGAATGATCTCGACACGTGTATTAGTCTCCTATTGCTGCTGCGACAAGTTAACTCAGTGGCTTAAAACAACATAAATTTAGTGCCTCATAGTTTAGGGGTTCAGAAGTCCAAAATGGTTCTCACTGGGCTAAAATCAATATGTCCACAGGTCTGCATTCCTTTCTGGGTTTCTAGAGAATGTATTTCCTCTTCCTGTTTCTAAGGGTTGCCCGCATTCCTTGGCTTTAGGTTCCCTTCATCTTCAGAGTCCACAGTGGTCCATCCGGTCTTCCTCATGATCAATCATTCCGCCACTGCCTCCTTCTTTTACTTACAGAGACCCTTCTGATTCCAATGGGCACACCCAGCTAATCCAGGGTAATGTTCCTATCTTGATTTAATTCTTAATCACAGTAACATAGTCACAGGATCTGGGGATTAGAATGTGGTCATCTTCAGGGGCCATTATTCTGCCTACAACAGCGTGTTAAAGGAAGGAAGGCCAAAGGACTGTAATTCACTCTGCTGGGGAGCCAGAAGAGGCAGGGGCCCCAGCATCCAGATCATGGAAGTATTTGTAGACCAGGTAATAAAGTTTAGATTTTATTTAAGTGTGGAGGGAAGCTATAGGAAATGTTTTGTTTTTGTTGTTTAGTCGCTAAGTCGTGTCTGACTCTTTGCAACACCAGAGTAGCCCAGTAGCCCACCAGGCTCTTCTGTCCAAGGGATTCTCCAGGCAAGAATACTGAAGTGGGTTGCCATGCCTTCCTCCAGGGGATCTTCCCCACCCAGAGATCAAACCCACATTTCTTGCATCTCATGCAACTAACACACACACACACACACTATTTGGGTGAATGTTGGTATCAGTTTACAAAGATGAAAAAGATAGGGAAGAGCAGATTTAGTGAGGAAAATCAAAATTTATTTCGAGATAGCTTGAAGAGGGCTTGTTAGAGATTCAGGTGGAGGGACTCTCCTGGCAGTCTAGTGGTTAGGACTTGGCACTTTCTCTGCCAGGACCTGGGATTGAATCCCTGGTAGGGGAACTAAAATTTCACAAGCAGTACAGCACACCCAAAAAAAATAAAAAAATAAATAGGAAAGAAATTTAGGTGGAGATCAGGCAGGTGACTAAGCAGTTCACAGAGGGCGATCAAGGCTAGAGAGAGACAAAAATGTAGGAGTCATAGGAGTCTTTAAATCCATACGATTGGATAAGATTCCCAAAGAGACAGCGTGAACAGAAAAAAAAGCCTTTAAATAAGGGACTATGAGGCAAGTATGTGTTTGTATGTGTTTGTCGCGCAGTCATGTCCAATTCTTTGTGACCCCATGGACTGTAGCCCACCAGGTTCTTCTGTCCGTGGGATTCTCCAGGCAAGAATACTGGAGTGGGTTTCCATGCCCTTCTCCAGGGGATCTTCCTGGCCCAGGGATTGAACCTGAGTCTCCAGCATTGCAGGCAAATTCTTTAGCATTTGAGCTACCATCCAGAAATCTCACCCTCTTTCCAGAAATATGGCCCCACTCAACTCTGGCTTTATGTATCCTATACAATAAAAATGTAATAAAAAGGTACCTGGCAATGCACAGTAACAATTTAGTTGGTAGTTCTTAGTTCAGTAATCAATCTATGTAATTTATCACTGATGAATAATTAGTGAAAAGTATATAGGGTGTGGTAATATTATATTTTTCTTTTGAGAAGTTAAGTCATTTGTATTCTTTTAAACATTGGAAGTAATTACAAATTAAATGGAACCAAATCCATAATAGCATAATCTTCAACATATCATGTAATCTTCCAACAAACGTATATACGAGAGCAATTGGTTTGATCAGAAAATACTTTTACACTAGTGAATATTGTTTAGCTCCAAAATGTTACCATGAAAGGAAATGCTGTCTTATTTTCCTGTACAGTATTCTAAATATAGCAAAGATAAAGATATATAGTGGCCTTGCCAATTACAGCAGAAAACTACCAATACATGCATGGTTTGAAAATATATCATAGCTAACTAGCTAATTTCCAAATAAATATCTAGCTAATTTCCAAATAAATATCTGGTAGTCCACTTCTCTGACCGTTGCTAAAATGCTTTATGGAGATAGTATTATTTTCTTCTTTGCTTTTGGCTTTCCTTAGAACAACTCACAGACTAAATTAAAGTTATGAAAATTGCAACTTAAATATAGGAGGTCGTGTTTTACATCAGACTTGAAGTATAACCAGGGGCGGCGGGGCCTGGTGGGCTGCCATCTATGGGGTCGCACGGAGTCGGACACAACTGGAGCGACTTAGCAGCAGCAGCAGCAGAAGTATAACTACTTCCATTTTCAAGGCACGGGAAATTTAGGCTCTTAGCTCCTATTGTCTTTGTGTTAATGAGACTGTGCTTGTAGAGTCCCTCAATTCAAATGCATTTCTACCCTCTTCCCATTGATAGGCTCTGGGTTCGTCAGGTGAGGACAAAATGCCTCTGTCTTTCTTGAATCCATAGTGGGCAGATATGTCTCTTTGCAGAAGACCTTCTGCTCTAGTGGTTAGTGAAAACTCTCCATCTAATAGTTTCTCAGTCTCTTAAGTGGAAATCCATCTCAGGAAATTAAGGACAGAGAGGAGAGTCAACTGCAGTGGATGATAAGAAGTTGGGAGGAACAGTAAATAATGGAAGGAAATGCAGCCGAAAGAGAGGGATCATTTCATGCTGTTAGATGACAAATCCACATCAATGCAGTTCTTAAACCTGTAAATATAGAAAAATGCTCATGTTGACAACTCTTCATCACACAATCTGTGTCATTAATAAATGATGAAGGATAGATAGAGTAAAAGAAACAATAACCCAACACTCTGAATAGCAATATCATAGAAGCACTTGGAAAAACTAGCTATGCTGAAAACAAAGACAAAACTTGGCACCTTTACCAAAGGACTGAGATAAAAAGGGAAAATTCAGAAGCTCGTGTGTGTGGAACGTAGTATGAATAACAGTATGGATTTTGTTGCTTAAAATAAATATGTAACTTTACCATATTATTAGAAAAAAATATATAATTACCATGTAACTTTTTAAAACTATTGGTTTCCAGGGTAAAGATAGCTGCCTGCATTCCTGGAGGGCAGGTGAATAGATCATGTATAGAGTAAGTGTCCACTTCATATTCCTGAGAGAAATGCCTAACATATTAAAATTCTCCAGAGGGCAGTTTTTTCTCCTCCTAGAAAATTACACATAGCTTTATCTCTGAACATCTAAGATGGGACATCAACTGAAAGTATAAGTCCAATTAAAAAAGAGCAAAGATCTAAAAGAAATTCAAGGACTTCTCTGGTGGTGCAATGGTTGAGCCCACCTGCCAGTGCAGAGGACAAGGGTTTGATACCTGGTCCAAGAAGACCCCACATGCCTCAGGGCAACTAAGCCCAGGTGTGACAGCTACCAAGCCCTTGTGCCCTGGAGCCCGTGCTCCAGAACAAGAGAAGCCAGCGTGATGAGAAGCCCCCACTCACCACAGAGAGAAAGCCCATGTGCAGCAACAAAGACCCAGCACAGCCAAAATACATAAATACTAAAGTAAAAAAAAGAAATTCCGAGATCTAAGGCTCTGTGATGTGGAGACCTATGTGCTCTTCACTGGGTTCATGGAGCTCTCCAAAGCTGCAGTTCTCACAGACTTCATTGCTTAATATGAAGTCTGTGGAATTATTATGGAATGGGTGGTTGGACCCATTCTTAGTGGCAAAACTCCAGATTCTCATAGGCACAGGATCACCAAATAAAAGATTACAGCCTCCTTTGCAGCTAGTAAATGGGTATGTGACTAAGTTCCAGGAATAGAAGGCAGTTGGAAGCACCTGATTTCTAGGATGATTCTTATAGGAAAAGACTATTCACTTCTTTATACTCTTCTTGATGGTGGCAATGCAGATGTAAAGGCTTAAAGACTGGCTGAGCAGCAAGACTGGGGCTTCCTGCAGCTGCCTTAGTTTTTTAGACTGCCTACTTCCAGACTGTATGTCTGTACTGGAAAAACAAACTTCTATCTTGGTCATTACTGTTATAGTGAGCTTTCTATTGCTTACAGCTGAGAAAGGGAATATTTCCTGCCATACTAGTAAACAAAGTTATCATAGTCATCAGCAATTGCAGCCCTCCAATGGGAGCCAGTGAGCCCTGAGGGAACTCAGGGAGGAGGAGTATACCTGCTATCTAGCAGCCATCAGACTGTGGCCACTACCACTGATAAGCCCTGAGGAAGTCAGAAAGGAAAAACAGGATACTGGCCCCAGATAGCTGAGATGTATATCAAAGGAATGATTTCTGTGAGTCTGGACTTTTGCAACTTCCCTACACAGAAAGCGCTAAATTCTTTAACTTGGGATATCTGGTTTTCTTTAACTCACAAAAAATACTTTTGAGGTTCAGACCATCTGCCCTTTTTTGCAAAGCTTCTTTATAATCTGGCTCCTCCCCGCAACCCACCTCCTCAAGCACTACTTCCACTACTCTCAGGGTTACTTTAGATGCTGCCTCCTGAGCTTAAGTCCTAAAAATTTCTGCCGGATAAAACGTTGCTGCTGCTGCTGCTGCTGCTAAGTCACTTCAGTTGTGTCTGACTCTGTGTGACCCCATAGACGGCAGCCCACCAGGCTCCCCCGTCCCTGGGATTCTCCAGGCAAGAACACTGGAGTGGGTTGCCATTTCCTTCTCCAATGCATGAAAGTGAAAAGTGAAAGTGAAGTTGCTCAGTCATGTCCGACTCTTAGCGACCCCATGGACTGCAGCCCACCAGGCTCCTCCATCCATGGGATTTTCCAGGCAAGAGTACTGGAGTGGGGTGCCATTGCCTTCTCCGGGATAAAGCATAGCTTTCAACTTTTAGGTTGTGTGTATTTTTTCGCTCAACATAAGCAAGCCTAATCTTAATTAATATGCCATGCATTTTTGAAAACTTGAAAGCCGTCATCTCTTGATCTAATGAGTGACCAAAAGATTAATTCCTGGGAATTTCATGGCAGTCCAGTGGTTAGGATTCCATGCTCTCACTGCGGAGGGCACCAGTTCAATCCCTGGTGGGGAAACTAAAGTCCCACAGCCCGCACGGCCAAAGGAAAAAAAAAAAAAAAAAAATGCTAGCCTTCAGTAATGCTTAATTGATTGTTTTCCATTCATACAGTCTCTCTTGAGCTTACATCTGGTAGAAACTGAATCATTGGTGATAGATTTTCTTGTTTTGGTTTTATTTTTCTACATGATGTTTGCGAGGTTATCAATGCCAAATAAAATACTGCTTTCATCACTTGCTTCTGTTCATCTGTTCTGATCTAGTTCCTCATTGGTCCTTCTAAAACATTGCATGCCACATTTGAGATAATGAAGGATTTCTGAACATTCATCGGCAGCTACCTGTATGCTCCTTAAATGCGGCTGTGGTCCTGGTGGTGTTTTCACAGCTGTCCTCACGACAAGTCCTCGGAAAACATGTATCCCAGTGACCTTCGTGTATCTTCAGAACCCATGTGCCTTGTTGTACCTTGAAGGCTCTCCTGCTACCTGGCCAGCGTGGCTGACAGCGCCTCATATAACCTTTCTTCCTCGGCAGATTTGCAGAAAAGTCATAGATTATTAAGTAGGAAACTAAGACTGGAGTTTGCTGCTGTGATTGGCCTACCTGTCTTGGTAAATCCAATGTGTTGGATTTGGAGGAAGAAAAAGGGTGACCTCGGTGGCAAAAAGCTGTATCTAAAGACCTTAAAGCCACACAGGTCAAACATCTATAAATATTATTTTTGAATATACCACATCTCCTAGTATCATTCATGAGGCTGACTCATGAACTCTTAGGTGACCCTGGGTACTGGTATTGAAATTCTTAAACACTGAGGAAGAAAACAAGTGCCACTACCATTCTCCAAGTGTCACTTTATTCTCCTACTGGGAGGGCTGCGGCAACTGTGCTTCCCTAGAAACAAAGAGGAGAAGGCAATGGCACCCCACTCCAGTACTCTTGCCTGGAAAATCCCATGGACGGAGGAGCCTGGCAGGCTGCAGTCCAAGGGGTCGCTGAGAGTCGGACACGACCAAGTGACTTCCTACTTTCACTTTCCACTTTCATGCATTGGAGAAGGAAATGGCAACCCACTCCAGTGTTCTTACCTGGAGAATCCCAGGGACGGGGGAGCCTGGTAGGCTGCCATCTATGGGGTCGCACAGAGTCGAACAAGACTGAAGCGACTTAGCAGCAGCAGCAGCAGCAGAAACAAAGGATTGAATAGACCAAGTGAAAGTGTTACTCACTCAAATATATCCGATTCTTTGCAAGACCATGAACTATAGCCAGCCAGGATCCTCTGTCCCTGGAATTCTCCAGGCAAGAATACTGGAGTGAGTTGCCATTCCCATCTCCAGGGGATCTTTCTGACTCAGGGATCAAACCCAGGTCTCCTGCATGGCAGGAAAATTCTTTACCATCTGAGCCACCAGGGAAGTCTGATGACATTTCCTAATCTGTTCAGTTTATCAAAGCAGAGCTCTTGAATTCACATCTCCAAATTTCTAACCTAGTATTTCTCTTATACCAGGAGTGGGCAACCCAAAGCACCCTTTTTTTGGTAAATAAAACAAATACTGGGCTTATAAATAAAACCTATTGAAATTTAGCCACAGCTCTGCCTGTTTGTTGTATTACCTGGCTGTTTTTACTACAAAGTTCAGTAGTATGATCTTACCCAGCAAAGCCAAAAGTATTTATTATCTGGCCTGTTCCAGAGGTTTGTCCCTGTAAAAAATATATATATATATTTGCTTCCCTCTCCTTCCCCAAGGCTTCCCTGGTGGCGTAGATGGTAAAAAGACTCAGTGCAGGAGACCGGGGTTTGATTCCTGGGTCAGGATGATCCCCTAGAGAAGGAAATGGTAAACCACTCTAGTATTCTTGCCTGGAAAATTCCATGGATGGAGGAGCCTGGCAGGCTCAGTCCATGGGGTCGCAAAGAGTCGGACACAACTGAGCGACTTCACTTTCTTCCTTCCCTCCCCATACTGTATAACCTTAGATAAGAAAAAGTTACAGTTTTTAATCTTCCTGTTTGACTTTTAAGTCCCTACTGTCCTAAGGTAGGGCTTCCCAGGTGGCTCAGTGGTAAGGAATCTTCCTGCCTATGCAGGAGATGCAAGAGACATGCATTCAATCCCTGGGTCAGGAAGATGCCCTGGAGTAGGAAATGGCAAGCCACTCCAACATTGTTGCTTGGAAAATTCTATGGACAGAGGAGCCTGAAGGGCTATACTCCATGGGGTCGCAAAGAGTGAGACATGACTTAGCAATGAGGCATGCATGCACACACCCTAAGATAACTCTCCAGATCTACTTTTGGATGCAGCATACAAGCTTTACTAGGGCATGTTAGTTGCCCAGTCGTGTTTGATTCTTTGTGACCCCATGAACTGTAGCCCGCCAGGCTCCTCTGTCCATGGGATTCTCCAGGCGAGGATACTGGCTGGACTCGGTTGCCATTCCCATCAGGGGATCTTCCTAACTCAGGGACAAAACCCAGGTCTCCCAAATTGCAGGTAGATTCTTTGCTAGGGCATGAGTGGAAAATTATTATCAGGGCTCACTGGCAAATTTGCCTGCAACACTTTCCTGACAATATAAAGACCAGAAGCCAAAGATAGTATCAATTCAACCTAGTACTTGCATCTAGAATCTTATGTCCTTGGGAAGTCAGAAGATATCATGACATAACTTTTGTTCCTTTCTGGAATGTGGAAAAAATACAAAGGAAAGGAAATCAACAAAACATCAAGGAAACGAAAGAAAAAGGATTCAGCAGACCATCAATGGCTGAGGGAAAGAAGTAGAGATAGGACAATTCAAAATAGCATAGAGGAAAACCAGTGTGAGGAGCTATATTGAGGTAGGCAGACACAGCTCGCATAAGGTGAATAGTTAGACTTGCCTGGTCCAACCGTTCTTTTCTGGCTGAAAACTTCACATGTTTCTTCCATGCGTGCTTACCTAAAAGAGTTTGTTTGACATTGACCGTATTTGGGTGTGTCACCATCTTCCTGGGATTTCAGATATTTAAAACTGAAGGTGAAACTGACACTGAGCAGTGCCCTACAGGGCTCCCGGGCACATAAGCCTTTCTGTATACCCCATTTCTTTTCCTTTTTTTTTTGGTTGCAACAGTGGAGGCAATTCTCTAGTTGTGAGGCATGGGCTTCTCACTGCAACGGCTTTGTTTGCTGCAGAGCATGGCCTCTCGTTTGTTCGGGCTTCACTAGCTGTGGCACACGGGCTTAGCTGCCTCACAGCCCGTGGGATCTTCCCAGTCCTGGGATTGAACCGTGTCGCCTGCACTGGCAGGCGGATTCCCAACCACTGGGGCACCACGGAAGCCCTGTCCCCCATTTATTGATTACGGGAAATCGGCTTCATTCAACCTCCACTTCCCTGAGTTCCCAGGGCAGGTTCAAACGGTTGCTAATGAGGGAAGGGAGGAGACAAGTGAGGAACAAATTGCGAGGGAGGTTTAAGAGGGTAGGGACGTGTGTACCTATGTGTGTACCTATGACTGATTTGTGTTGATACATGGCAGAAACCAACCCAATATTGTAAAGCAATTATCCTTCATAAAAATAAATTTAAAAAAAAAGAAAGAAAGAAACAGTAATCCTGCACTGGGGCAAGGTCCTTGTTCTCCCTCAAGAGATACACATAACAATACCTTTGAGCTGTTCTATGGATATTAAACCCCTCACCAGGTGGGACAAGTTAATTGTATGCTTCCCATAAGCATCCAGACCCCAGACCAGAAACCAGAAAGGTGAAGATGCGGACTCCCTCTTACCTCATCACAAACCAATCAGAAGGAGGCTTACAAGTATAGCCAGGCTCCTCCGTCCATGGGATTCTCCAGGCAAGAATACCGGAGTGAATGGCCATGCTCTCCTCCAGAGGATCTTCCCAACCCAGGGACTGAACGAGCATCTTTTACATCTCCTGGATTGGCAGGCGGGTTCTTTACCACTAGTGCCACCTGGGATGTCCATATAGCACAGAGAACTCTACTCAATACTCTATAATGGCCTATATGGGAAAAGAATCTTAAAAAAAGAATGGATATATATATATATATGGCTTCCCTGATGGCTCAGTGGTAAAGAATCCACCTGCCACGCAGCAGGTGCGGGTTTGATCCCTAGGTTGGAGAGATCCCTTGGGGGAGGAAATGGCAACCCACTCCAGTATTCTTGCTTGAAAAATCCCATAGACCGAGGAGCCTGGTGAGCTACAGTCCATGGGGTCACAAAGAGTGGGAGAGGGCTGAGTATGCATATGTACATGTATAACTGATTCACTCTGCTGTACACCTGGAACTAACACTTTGGAAATCAACCATACTCCACTAATTTTTTTTTAAAAAAGAAAAGCAGTAAATATTCATACTATTATGTATAGGTAATTAACTTAATTATAGTAGAAAGTAAAAGTGAAAGTCAGTTGTGTCCGACTCTTTGTGACCTCAGGGACTCAGTCCACGGAATTCTCTGGGCCAGAATACTGGAGTGGGTAGCCATTCCTGTCTCCAGGGGATCTTCCCAACCCAGGGATCAAACCCAGGTCTCCCACATTGCAGGCAGATTCTTTACCAGCTGAGCCACCAGGGAAGCCCAATTATAGTGGAAAGATAAGATTAAATGCTTTAACTTCATCAAAAAAAGACGAAGAATGTCCAGGAGCTGATCATGCCCTCTTTGAACCATTACTATAAAACTTCTCACTACCCCTTCCAGATGGGGACACACATTTTGAGGGTGTTAACTTGCTGTGGCCCCCTTTGCCTGGCAAAGCAATAAGGCCGTTTTTTTCTATCTCATCCCAAAACTCTGTCTCCAAGGTTTAATTTGGTGTTGGGGTACAGAGGCCAGATTCATCTTCAAAACTAAAATGAAATTTTAAAACTAAAAATCATTCTAGTACAATATTCTAATTATACCAACAAGAACCAATTGTACTCCTCTTGAAATTCACAGCATGGAGACAGAGCTGGGACAAATAATTGCAGCTCTTAAATCAAGCCGTACTTTCTCCCAGGTACACTGTGCTAGGACATACAATCCCAGAAAGCTATTTGAATGGTGAAGATGTTTGTTGTTTACTTGCTAAGTTGTGTCAAATTCTTTGGGATTCTATGGACTGTAGCCTGCCAGCCTCCTCTGTCCATGGGATTTCCCAGGCAAGAATAGTGGAGGGGGTTGCCATTTCCTTCTCCAGGGGATCTTCCCAACCCAGAGATTGAATCTGCATCTCTTGCATTGACAAGAGAATTCTTTACCGGTGAGCCACCAGGGAAACCCAATGGTGAATATTTTTATGACACAGAATTCAATTTGGGGAAAGAAAGTATAAAGCCTTCAGAGATTTAGAGTTGCCGAAACAATTGGAAGATAAGTCTTTAGGAGTTCCTTTAAAAGATAAAAGTCAATTCTTAAGTGTGCTGGCCACACAAAGAATGTAATGTAACAGTACTTTGATAACCCAAATATATCTTCAGATTAGGGTTAGAGAAGGAGAAAACTCCACTAACATTTTTCCTCTTTCCTTATGTTGTAAGCAAATTAATAAAATGATTTTAAGTGTTTTAATTACTGTAACTTTTTGATGTATTTTTCTCTAAGCTACATGCCATCTTGGGCTCCCCTGTAGCTCAGAAGGTAAAGGATTCACCTGTGATGTGGGAGACCTGGGTTCGACCCCTGGTTGGGAAGACTCCTCTGGAGGAGGGCATGGCAACCCACTCCAGTATTCTTGGCTAGAGAATCCCCATGGACAGAGGAGCCTGGCAGGCTCCATGGGGTGACAAAGAGTCGGACATGACTGAGCGACTAAGCACAGCACACATGTGCCATCTTCCTTTTATCATGTACTTCCAATAATTAAATTTTCTTATCATTCTTTCATTTCAACATTCTTAAGTGCCTGAGCTTTTATTTTCCTTAAAGTGATCTCATTCACTGTATTCCCATAGTCCTTTATGGAGCTATGATGGAGAATATGGAGTCTTTTAGAGACAGAAATGAGAATAAAATGATAAGACAAGCTACTAGAAATTTAGGAATATTAATTAGGTCATAATAATACTTAATTTAAGTGTTTCTTTGTGGCTGCAATAGCACGTCTTCCTTACAAGTTCTCTTCTTTGTCTTACCTTGAGTGGCAGATATTTTTTGCGTCTCTTCTTCAGCTGGGTGCCAGCTGCATTGTCCCAGTGGCTTTTGAAAGGAGACTATGGACCTAATCCATAAATACTGACTGGAAGCCAAAGTAAGGCAAGGGGCTCTGTTATTGCCCATTAGTCATCAATAAATGATAGCAGCGTTAAACAACAAACACAGAGCTCCGAGAATATCATTAACATCACTTACAAAATAAACGTTTCTGCAATATATCAGTGTTTGGCAGCCAAATCCCCAGAGGGCTCTAGGACTAAATTTGTCATCTGCTGCGTTTTAAACTGAAGTATCTTTTTAAAAAGCTCTTCCTGGTTCTCTGCTTTGATGGACTTGTAAGAAGACTGGGTTTTCTCAAAGAGAAAATCTTCATTTCCCCTGGTTACGTGTCATGTCTTTACTGGGTTAGCTTCATGAAAAGCTGGAAATATCTTAGAATATTGCATAAATTTTATTGATAAAATAGCATCGAGTTTAGAGAGGATCTACTCCAATTTTAAAGGAAGTTCCCTTGTGGAAAAATTTTATCAAACAGCATTGCATACTACAGAGAAATTGTTCATGAAAGAAAGTCAATTGATGCAGCAAGCTTCATTATTGTCTGGTTTTTAAGAAATTGTCAGTCACCTCAACCTATAGTAACCACCATCTGAGCAGTCAGCTGCCATCAACATCAAGGCATACCCTCCACCAGCAAAAAAAATTGCAACTCACTGAAGTTCAGATGATGGTTAATATTTTTTAGCAATGAGGTCTTTTGTTGCCCTTGTTCTTGAAAAATAAATTTAAAAAATGTTTTAAAAGAGCTAGGAATATCTGACAAATACTCTGATCTCTTCCCAGCTTGTGTCCCTATACTTGAGATATATGTTATAGGAAGCTGCCAAAACCCACTGACTATCTAGCCCAAGAAAGCAAAGTATAAACCTTGGTGCTTTAAAAAATAATGAACCACAAATGGAGAAGGAAATGGCAACCCATCCCAATATTCTTATTTGGAAAATCCCATGGACAGAGAAACCTGTCGGGCTACAGTCCAAGGGTCACAAAGAGTCAGACGTGCATGAACTGCAAACGCCATATTGTAAATCTGTTCTTGCATTGCTTTCTAGAAGAACATGAGGAAAGCTAATAAGAACTTTGTAAACAGTCTATTTTCCCCCCACCCTATTCTTCTTGAAATCATATGCCTTCTCTCTTGATACCACATTGCAAACAGCTGGAATCTATTCACCTGACATGGTGTTATTCCCACTTGTTGAATGTTCCAAAACCAAACACTCTAAAAACGATAACAAAGAAAAGAGTAAACAAGCTTTAAATGATTCCATTTTCACGCTTTATGACTTTCTCATGATCATTTTAGTCGTCTACCTGAAGATTTATTTTGAAGGCTAAGTGGTGATTACAGATGAATCACCCATTTGAAATGCCTTACTTTAAAACACAAGAATGCAAGAGAGTGAAAACCTGGAGCCTTCAAACTCCACATCCACCGTTTGAGTAATTTACCTAACCACAGTTATAGGTCTGTTTCTTCATTGACAGAACACAGTAGTCAAGGAGCCAGGCTACTGTCTGGCATATGTGAGTTCTCAAAAGTCACAGGGAAGGTATGATTTTGTTGTGATTTTTAAGAATTGTATAAAAATCTCATGCTATCTCAACTGAGAAGCAAGTGACCTTTTTACTCCCTAGTGAAACATGCTATGGTTAATAATACTTCACAACGTTGTCATGACAGTCCAATATAGATAAACCATGTAGCAGGAGAGTTAATGGCCAATAAATGTTCATTCTTTTCCCCTTGTGTTTTGTCTGTATCCCTGTTCTTAAAAAGGAGAAAAGTCTGCAGTGATTCTAAACATGAATATTTGTGAAATGGATTTGCAAACCAAATAAGAGGACTTTTTGATGATAAATGTAAAATGAGGCAAAACGAACAATGCCTTTCTGCTGCCTTCTGCACAGGGAAAATATCACACAATTTCCCTCATTCTGCAAACGTAGACATAGAAGCATCAAAATGTTAACACCTTCTCCGAAGTTACTTAAGATCAGATACAAAAAAAATGTCAAAATCTCCAAATTTGAAGCTCAAAATTCTAAAACCAAGCAGATTATTTTTGAGGCATTACTTGGTGTATTAATATGTGGGTCAGCAAGCAGTAGTGAAATCACCAATTATTTTTAGATTGTATGTTTCTTCTGTGCATTTTTGTTTTTTTGCCCTGCCATGCAGCCTGTGGGATCCTAGTTCCCGCACCAGGGGTGGAATGCAGGCCCTGGCAGTGAGGTCACCAAGTCCCAACCACTGGGCCACCACGAATTCCCGTTTCCATGCATTTCTAAATAGATATCTCATTACAGATTTAGATCAGGGGCCTGAGGACATCCACAATGTAGAGCAGAGAGTGCACCTATAAGCAAGCAAGTGAACATGCAGCTTGCAAAGCTGTTGTTGTGAAGAAGCCATTGGTGGCTCAGATGTTAAGGAGTCCACCTGCTGTGCAGGAGACCCAGGTTCAGTCCCTGGGTCAGGAAGATCCCCTGGATAAAAGCAGGGCAACCCACTCTAGTATTCTTGCCTGGAGAATTCCATGGACAGAGGAGCCCGGTGGGCTACAGTCCATGGGGTCGAGAAGAGTCGGGCAAGACTGAGCTACTGACACTTTGATTTTCACTTCCTCTTTCTCTTACTTAAATTCCTGTGTTTCCATTGCTGAGTCCGTGAAACTTACTCTATGTTACTTGAGAGCCAGGTCCCACTTGCATAGTGACCTGAGATCTCTCCCAGGGATGTGATCTTCAAGACTGACTCTCTTCCCAGTTCTCCCTGTTGCACTTGCTAGCTTGGCCCTCTGACGTGTCAGCGAAGCTTCAAGTCAACTCACGTGTGCTTCACTGCCGCCAGGTTATTGCCCTCTGCACCTGGGATGCTAACTAACTGAGTGATCTCTGGTAGTCCTCGGCCACCCTTGGCTTAATAGAGGATAAAACACATCAGTGCCCTGGGACAGTGTTAGAACATCCTCTGGTACTCTCTACCTGGGTGACATTTATGTTTGCATACAAAGATCTCCAAATGTGTTCCAGGACATGGCCTCATTCTCAGACCAGGGCCACCTGAAAGATGAGAGTTTTGCTCCTGTCTCCAGACTGAAGATTTTCCAGAGTTTTATCCGGGTTCAGAGTAATCTCAGTAGGATGGTTTTGTTGTTTTTCTTCAGTCGCTCAGTCGTGTCCGACTCTTTGCAACCCCATGAACTGCAGCACGCCAGGCTTCTTGGTCCTTCACTATCTCCCAGAGCTGGCTCAAACTCATGTCCATTGAGTCACTGATGCCATCTCATCCTCTGTTGCCCCCTTCTCCTTTGTCTTCAATCTTTCCCAGCATCAGGGTCTTTCTCAGTGAGTTAGCTCTTCATATCAGGTGACCAAAATATTGGAGCTTCAGCTTCAGCATGAGTCCTTCTAATGAATATTCAGGATTGATTTCCTTTAAGACTGACTGGTTTGCTCTTAATGTGCCCCCATAGCTTGGATCCTGCTACAGTTCCGTATTCTCAAGATGTCTCTAATCATAGTTTTCTTGAGATAGACAGCAATGCCCTTGGCGGTTCTAAGACCAAGACATACCTCCAGATGTTCCTGGATCACAAAGAACGCAGGACCAGGCCACTAGCTTCTGATACTTCCAAATAGCAGAGCAGGATGAATTGTACACAACGGTCTATGTGAACATTTAACTTTATTTGCGGTAAGGACCCAGAGAGGTGATCAGCTTGCTGCTACTTGGCAAAGTGCACTTCAATTTCAAGCTGATGTGTTTACTTTCCAGGGTTGAAATTGTTGTCAGCAATTTCTATTTAAAACAGAAATTGCAGTCGCTGGTCTTTTAGAATATGTCATGTTTACAAAGGTGCAGTTTGTAAGAACATCCTAAAGTGCTGTATGAATATCATTTCATTTATCCTTATGACACCTCTGTGAAGGAAAATAACCCATATCGTCCTCCCCGTCATCACCAGATTCAGTGTTCAAGTGAAAGCATATAAAGGCTTTCTAGAGAGGGGAATAAAACTCACACTGGACCCAAGAGCAGCCTGTTAGGATTGTATATGAATATTTAGGCTCTGGCAAAGGGTTGGGGGCATAATTCTGTCAATCCAGGAAAATAACACTTTCTTAAGGGCAGAAGAAAGGAATATGGAAAGAGAAGACTACAAAATGGTCCCATTGTATTGAAGACCCTTCCTTTTTAAATTTCTTCTTTCTCTGGTTCTCCAGTTACCAGCTATTATTATCACTATAGAAAAAAAGAGTGGCGGGGAGGCATGCAGCCAATTGGACCATGAGTCTGTGAAATTGTTGCAGGAAAAAGAGTGGAGTGAGAGGATGGTCACATTTCAGGTCTCAGTCGAGTCCCTGGGATGGCTGCAGAGTGTGGGTTCCTGGCTTCACGAAAGCAGGAAAAGAATTCAAGAGCAAGCCATAGTAAAATGGGAAAAGGTTTGTTCAGGGAGCTACGCACTTCATAGACAGAGTGTGGGCCATCTCAGAAGGCAAGAGGCCCCACTGAATGGGTTTATCAGTTTTTATAGGGGTGGATAATTTCATAGGCTATTGAGTGGGAGGATTATTCCAAAAACTGGGGAGGAAGGGCAGGGACTTACAGGAATTGGGCCACCACCCACTTTTTGACCTTCAATCGTCAGCCTTGGAACTGTCATAGAGCCTGTGGGTGTGTCAATTAGCACGTGCTGATGTGTTACAATAAGAGTGTACTGAGGCTTAAGGTCTAGTGGAATTTGACTCATCCGGCATCTCAGACTTAGTGGGTTCTAATCACTTTATGTTGTGTCCTCAAAGCTGTGTCCTTCTTTTGAAGGTTGTGCCCTGCCCGGCCTTCCGGTCTTGTTATTTGAAATACTCATGTATCTCTAGATCATGGACCAACATTTTTATTCTATGGCACTTACAAGCAATTAGGATAGTCCATTAAGCATATCCTAAGACTGTTCAAAACACCCCAGTGTTCTTGCCTGGAGAATCCCAGGGATGGCGGAGCCTTGTGGACTGCCGTCTATGGGGTTGCACAGAGGCAGACATGACTGATGCGACTTAGCAGCAGCAGCAGCAGCAGCAAGACTGTTCAAATCCTGGAAGATGATGCTGTGAAAGTGCTACACTCAATATGCCAGCAAATTTGGAAAACTCAGCAGTGACCACAGGACTGGAAAAGGTCAGTTTTCATTCCAATCCCTAAGAAAGGCAATGCCAGAGAATGCTCAAACTACCACACAATTGCACTCATCTCACACGCTAGTAAAATAATGCTCAAAATTCTCCAAGCCAGGCTTCAGCAATACGTGAACCATAAACTTCCAGATGTTCAAGATGGTTTTAGAAAAGGCAGAGAAACCAGAGATCAAATTGCCAACATCCGCTGGATCATGGAAAAAGGGAGAGTTCCAGAAAAATATCTATTTTCTGCTTTATTGACTATGCCAAAGCCTTTGACTGTGTGGATCACAATAAACTGTGGAAAACTTCAAGAGATGGAAATACCAGACTACCTGACCTGCCTCTTGAGAAACCTATATGCAGGTCAGGAAGCAACAGTTAGAACTGGACATGGAATAACAGACTGGTTCCAAATAGGAAAAGGAGTACATCAAGGCTGTATATTGTCACCCTGCTTGTTTAACTTATATGCAGAGTACATCATGAGAAATGCTGGGCTGGAAGAAGCACAAGCTGGAATCAAGATTGCGGGGAAAAATATCAATAACCTCAGATATGCAGATGACACCACCCTTATGGCAGAAAGTGAAGAGGAACTCAAAAGCCTCTGGATGAAAGTGAAAGAGGAGAGTGAAAAAGTTGGCTTAAAGCTCAACATTCAGAAAATGAAGATCATGGTATCTGGTCCCATCACTTCATGGCAAATAAATGGGGAAACAGTGGAAACAATGTCAGACTTTATTTTTTGGGGCTTCAAAATCACTGCAGATGGTGATTGCAGCCATGAAATTAAAAGATGCTTACTCCTTAGAAGGAAAGTTATGACCAGCCTAGATAGCATATTCAAAAGCAGAGCCATTACTTTGCCAACAAAGGTCTGTCTAGTCAAGGCTATGGTTTTTCCTGTGGTCATGCATGGATGCAAGAGTTGGACCATGAAGAAGGCTGAGCACCAAAGAATTGATGCTTTTGAACTGTGGTGTTGGAGAAGACTCTTGAGAGTCCCTTGGACTGCAAGGAGATCCAACCAGTCCATTCTAAAGGAGATCAGTCCTGGGTATTCATTGGAAAGACTGATGCTCAAGCTGAAATTCCAATACTTTGGCCACCTCATGAGAAGAGTTGACTCATTGGAAAAGACTGGGATGCTTGGAGGGATTGGAGGCAGGAGGAGAAGGGGACAACAGAGGATGAGATGGCTGGATGGCATCACCAACTCAATGGACATGAGTTTGAGTGAACTCGGGAGTTGCTGATGGACAGGGAAGCCTGGTGTGCTATGATTCATGGGGTCACAAAGAGCTGGACACAACTGAGCAACTGAACTGAACTGAAAACTGTTTTAGGGCTTCCCTTGAGGCTCAACTGGTAAAGGATCCACCTGCAGTGCATGAGACCTGGGTTCGATCCCTGCATTGGGAAGATCCCCTGGAGAGGGAAAGGCCACCCAATCCAGTATTCTGGGCCTGGAGAATTCCAAGGACTGCATAGTTCATGGGGTCGCAAAAAGTTGGACTCAACTGAACAACTTTCACTTTCAGGAACCTTTTATTTCCAAGGATTAAATCAGTTTGATTTGACTTCTTTATTTAATAAAACCCTTGCTAACTATACAAAGTACTGACCCAAAAAGCTGGGAAAGGTGATGGTAATAGACATTTATCTCTTTCTTTTATAAAGTAAGGAAAGGAGTGTTTATTGAGTATCTACACTGTACCAGGAGCAATTTTAGATGAGCTTAACTCTGCACTGACTTTTCAGAGTTATGATTACCATGCTACCTGCCAAGAAACCCTGGCTCAGAAAAAACAGATCACCTGCTCAAGATCATATAGCTAGTGAAAGTAAACTATAGAGTCTGGATTCAACCCAGGCCTTTCTAATTCTTAACCTCTAGTTCAGAGCTGCTTGGGGACTGTCCTATGTGCTAATGTGAAGTTACTCAAGAATATAGCAGAAATCCTCTTACCAAGAATCAATTGTATTTGTTCCCAAACCTGTGTCACCTACAAATTGGCATTTGCCAAAAGCATTTGCCAGCAATCAAACAACAACAATAAGGGCGTTTGCCATCTGTCTGTGCTGCTGCAGCTGCTGACCTTTAACCCCCAGAGGGGAATTCAGAGTGAAGAGTGAGGCACTCTGTGCTCCAGGGAAACCAAAGGAACAGGTCATTAGACAGTGAGATAGTTTTGGAAATTGATTTCATGATCCCGATCCTTGCATCTCCTCATATCTGCTGCTACTGCTGCTAAGTCACTTCAGTCGTGTCTGACTCTGTGCGACCCCAGAGACGGCAGCCCACCAGGCTCCCCCGTCCCTGGGATTCTCCAGGCAAGAACACTGGAGTGGGTTGCCATTTCCTTCTCCAATACATGAAAGTGAAAAGTGAAAAGTGAAAGTGAAGTCACTCAGTCGTGTCCGACTCTTAGCGACCCCATGGACTGCAGCCTACCAGGCTCCTCCGTCCATGGGATTTTCCAGGCAAGAGTACTGGAGTGGGATGCCATTGCCTTCTCTGCTCCTCATATCTAGAAAAATGCTAAATCCCTTCATGTTGACATCAGCATTTAGTGGAAAGCCTTTTGTAAAATAAGCGCTTGATTGCATTGAACCTCCCCTTCACCAAAATCCTATATATTGACCTTCCCCCGTGTTCTTGGGCTTCCCTGGTAGCTCAGGTGGTAAAGAATCCACCTGCAATGAGGGAAATCTGGGTTCAATCCCTGGGTTGGGAAGATCCCCTGGAGAAGGGAATGGCTGTTCACTCCAGTATTCTGGCCTGGAGAATTCCATAGACAGAGGAGGCTTGCAGGCTACAACCCACGGGGTGGCAAAGAGTCAGACACGACTGAGCGACTTTCCCCCATTGCCTCTTTGGAGCAGTCTCTCGGAGCTCTCTGAGGTGCTGTCTCCCAGGATGCAGTCCTCATTTTGCCCCAAGTAAAACTTAACCTGCAACTCTGATGTTGTGCATCACTTTAGTTGACACCAGTTTGTCTTTCGTACTTGTTATTTGAATTATTTTATTTAATTTAATATCACCTGGACTAAAAAAATACGAATACAAAAGAAAGAGGTTTATGTTTCTATGAAGATTAACTAGAATGCTTTGGAAACACTGGAACTGAGAAGACCCCGTGGGGTCCTTTTGGGTACAAAAGCCTTTCCATGTCCCTCGTTTCTTGTTGGTAGGAAAAAGGCTTTCAGTCTCCTAGACTTTCTGAGTCCCAAAGGGCAGCATTGCTGCTGCTGCTGCTAAGTCGCTTCAGTCGTGTCCGACTCTGTGCGACCCCATAGATGGCAGCCCACCAGGCTCCCCCGTCCCTGGGATTCTCCAGGCAAGAACACTGGAGTGGGTTGCCATTTCCTTCTCCAGTGCATGAAGGTGAAAAGTGAAAGTGAAGTCGCTCAGTCGTGTCCGACTCTTCGAGACCCCATGGACTGCAGCCTACCAGGCTCCTCCTTCCATGGGATTTTCCAGGCAAGAGTACTGGAGTGGGGTGCCAGTGCCTTCTCCAAGGGCAGCATTACCAGTTACTAATTAGAGGAGAGAAGGGATGCAGAAACAAAGGAAAGGCAGTCAAGAGATAGCAGTGCAGTCCTGGGGCAGGGCCCTGGTTCGTCCTCAGTGAACATACAGAACAATCTGATGTGTGTCTCTGAGTTCTTCTACAGAGACTAAGGCCCCCCACTCAGGTGGAGGATGGCGACTTTTTTTTTTATATTTATTTCTTATTTATTTATTTGGCTGCACTGGGTCTTCGTTGCAGCATGTGGGATCTAGTTCCCCAACCAGGGGTCGAACGGGTGCCCACTGCATTGGGAGTGTGAAGTCTTAGCCACTGGACCCCCAGGGAAGTCCTATTCTTGTGCTTTTTATCAAAATCTTCTCTTTTTTTGACCTTGAATATCACCTTATTTTTTTTGTATTCAGAGTAATTTGCCCAGCTAAATTATCAAGGGGAAATACCAAAAGATTTATGATTTTTCAGCAGCTTGACCTTGCCTTTTGACCTTCTACAAGAATTATAAATTCAATTTGGCAGCAAAGTGAATTCTTGAGTTTTTCTTATTCTTATACTGTCTCTAAGACCAATGTAGACTTGAAATTGGTTATTCTTAGTCTCTGGAATTTATTTCATGAAGGTGGAGCCCATTTGGAAATTATCACTAAATTTAATTTTTCTCATTCTAAAATTGTTTACATACATATAGGTGTTGTTAAGAGGGTCCATTTTTATATTTTTAAAATTATATCAAGTAAAAATTATATTTTAGATATAATTGTATGTAGTACGCTACAGTTATGGAAACCACACAAATTCATTTGCTCCTCATAATGGCACAGAGAAGCCATTATTATCCCCACTTTTTAAAAAAAATTATTTGGCGGCAATGGGTCTTAGTTGTGGCACACAAGATCTTCAACTTTTAAGATCAAAACCGTATTGAAAGTACAGAGTCCTAACCATAGGACCACCAGGGTAGTCCTTATCCCTGTTTTACTGCTAAGGAAACTCAGGATAGTTTGAGGACTCTGCCCAGGGTTAGCATTGGTTCAAAAACAAACAAATTATCTGATAAAGCCTGTTTCATAGGCAGTTGCAAGCATTCTTTTTTTCTAAGAAAGGACTGTTTAGAATATAGCATTTTACACTTGATAAAACCATTTTTTTAAGTGTTAAATCTATTAATACTAACAAGGAATAGAAAATATGGGCTGAAAATTAACTCTTCCTTAACTTCTTTTCATGACCTTATATACAAGGACAATAGTTTTATTTATTTTTTAATTTTTATTGGACTATAGTTGATTTATAATGTTGTGTTACTTTCAGGTATACAGCAAAGTGAATCAGTTATACATACACACTCTTTTTAAGAATTTTTTCCCATATAGGCCGTTACAGAATATTGAGTGGAGTTCCCTGTACTATACAGAAGGTCCTTATTAGTAATCTATTTTATATGTAGAAGTACAAAGTTTAGGGCTTCCCAGGTGGCTCAGTGGTAAAGAATCTGCCTGCCAAGGCAGGAGACGCAGGAGACACAGGTTCGATCCCTGGGTTGGGAAAATCCCCTGGAGGAGGAAATGGCAACCCACTCCAGTATCCTTGCCTGAAAAATCCTATGGACAGAGGAGCCTGGTGGGCTACAGTCCAGAGGGTCACAAAGAATCAGTTACACAAGCATGCACAATGGTTTACTAACTAGACATTTCTATCATTAGCTTATAAGAAGTTAATTTTATCTCTTCAGCCAACTAAGACAAGTATAGAATTAAATATTTACAAAAAAAGAAATGTATGGGTTTTGTCTGATTTCTATAAAAGGAACATATCTACATTTTTAAGTACCACAGAGGGAAATTAAGATAGTGTTTACATTTATTATTATTTTTAGGGCAATCAGTGAAACTGGTGGGAAAAAAAGAACCTAAGATTTTAGTGACTGAAAACTAAGCTCCACGGAAGCAGGAACTTTGCCTCTTTGTTCATTCTGTCACAGTTGCTCAGTTGTGTCCGACTCTTTGTGACCCCATGGACTGCAGCCTGCCAGGCTCCTCTGAGAATCGGAGTGGGTTGCCATGCCCGCCTGCAAGGGATCTTCCCAACCCAGGGGTCAAACCCAGGTCTCCCGCATTGCAGGCGGATTCTTTACCATCTGAGTCACCAGGGAATCTTTGTTCACGGGCACATTCCTAAGGCTTTAAATTGGCCTGGTATATAGTTAGGTGTTAACAAATATTTGTTGAGTGAATAAATGAGCCAACAAAGGAAACAGACAAAGTTGAGGCTCACTCTCTTATGTTATTGGAGAAATGAATTCATTTATTCATCAAATATTGACTGAATGCCTAAGAAGTTCTAGACAGATTCAGAGGTTCTGGACTAGAACTACCATGGCCCCTCCTGCTGTGCAGGGGGAGGTGAAGCTGAATCCAACCTCTGTACCCCAACACAGAAGTAACTCTGGAAGACAGAGTTCTAGGTGAAAAAGGAAAGAATGGCCACAGTGGGGTACTGCTCTCAAGACTGCGTGTGTCCTGACCTGGAAGGGGTGGTGAGGAGTCTTATTATAATGGTTCCAGGAGGGCATGATCAGCTCGTGAACCTTCTGACTGGTTGGTGGTGAGGTAAATAGGAGTCAGCATCGTCAACCTCCAGGCTCCAACCTGTCTGGGATCTACTTGCTTGTGGGCAGCATACTGCTAACTTCTACCACCTGGTGGGAGTTTCAGTATCTACAAAACAGCTCACAGACTGTTATGTGTATCCCTTGAGGCTGCTTCCCCCTTGTCTGGGCATCTCCTCCTTTCACTGATTAGCAACTCTTTGAACCTGCCCTTGGAACTCGGAGAAGGTCATGGAAGCTGAATGAAGCCTATTTCCTATAATCAAGAAATGGGGGACACCAGAAAGGCTTTTGTGCCCACGAGCCCCACAGAGTCCTGCTGAGTATCAGAGGTATTCTAATTTAGCCTGGGTAACCAGGGAAGGCATCTCAGGGAGCTGCCCTTTGAGATCTGAATGAAATAAGAGACCAAGCCATGCAGAGATAGTGTGACCCAGCTGTTGTTACAGCAGTAAGTTAGATGATGGATAGAAAGCATTTATCTCAGTCATCAGCCAATGGTAGTGATGAGTACCCTAAAGTGTGGTACCTTGACTTATTACATACTTCAAGCTGAAGGAATCTGAGAAATGGCAGGTGAAGGAAGGACTTTCTGACTGTCACCTGAGGTAGGTCACAAAACCCTCATATGTCTGGTGCCTCCCTTAAAAGGGACTCCTTAATTTCCAAAGACAGAGGGACACCAAGTGATGTCACCACAACCCCTTTTTTGTCTTATCACATTTGCCCACCACTGTCCTCTCTTCATTAAACCTGGCATAAAAACACTCAGGTTTAGCTACTTCATCAGGTCTTATTTTCTTATGAAGTCTCCAGGTTTTCAGTAAAACTTATATTAAATAAATTTGTTTGCTTTTCTCTTTTGAGTCTTTTATGACAGGGACCCCAGTCAAGAACATTTTTCCTCCCTTACAGTAGATAAAGAAAAAAGACATTTTTATTCTCCTACAGTAGGCTATGGTTTTTCCAGTAGTCATGTATGGATGTGAGAATTGGACTGTGAAGAAAGCTGAGTGCCAAAGAATTGATGCTTTTGAACTGTGGTGTTGGAGAAGACTCTTGAGAGTCCCTTGGAATGCAAGGAGATCCAACCAGTCCATTCTAAAGGAGATCAGTCCTGGGTGTTCTTTGGAAGGAATGATGCTAAAGCTGAAACTCCAGTACTTTGGTCACCTCATGCTAAGAGTTGACTCATTGGAAAAGACTCTGATGCTAGAAGGGATTGGGGGCAGGAGGAGAAGGGGACGACAGAGGATGAGATGGCTGGATGGCATCACCGACTCAATGGACATGAGTTTGGGTGAACTCCGGAAGTTGGTGATGGACGGGGAGGCCTGGAGAGCTGCAATTCATGGGGTCACAAAGAGTCGGACACGACTGAGCGACTGAACTGAACTGAACAGTAGATATTATGCTAGTTCTATAGGTGGCAAACAAGATGTTCATTTCACAATATTCAAAACTTGGACAAGTCCACAGTGACATGATGTATACATATCTCTAGATGGCTTTTGGGGGTTTCTGCAAACCTTGGGCTTGTGTGCTCCAAGTCCTTGGAAGGAACAAGGACTTAACTCCTCCTACCTAGGAGGATTAGATTCTGCTATATATTCTGAATTTTTGTATCAAAACCCAGCACCTCAAATCCAGCAGATCCCATTTTGACAGATATCCTAGAGGTTTTAAGAACTCTTGATCAGGATGAGACCTTGTAAATGGTCTGCTTCTTATACTTGAACTATAACATATTAGCCTAATATAAATCCTTGATGCAATTTTTAAAAACCTGCCAAATCAAATAATTTTTTTACTGGTTGTCTGGAGCTTATATTAAACCTTATATATGAAAAGAAAATATTACATTTTGGCTTTTCAAAAGCCTATTTATATAGTCTTTATCCTACAGATTGAAAAAGTTGTTCTTAAACATTGACATTTCTGATAACCTTTTTAAAAAACTCATTATACCATTAAAATAAGCTATAGTGTACTCAACCAAAATAAAAACAAATTTAAGGTAGAAACTAAAAATCTCTGAGATAATCACTATTAAAACTTTAGTAACATCCTTTCATATATCTCTTCAGGCTAATATATGCACACATATATAAAATTTTGAATAAATGGTATCATATTCTATATATATTTCAGAATGCTCTTTAAAAACATTTTGTTAAATTCTTTATATCTGTCCTCTTCCTCTCTTATCCATCTCTCCTCATCACTACCTTAAAAAAATGTTAGAAAACTATTTTTCTCACTTGAATGCACAGTGTAAAAGTCCCTCCAAATCAACTAACACATGAGCTGTGCTTAGTCATTCAGTCATGTCCAACTCTTTGAGACCCCATGGAGGACTGTAGCCTGCCAGGCTCCTCTGTCCATGGAGAATCTCCAGGCAAGAATACTGCAGTGGGTTGCCATGCCCTTCTCCAGGAGATCGTCCCAATCCAGGGATCCAACCCAAATCTCTAGTACTGTAGGCAGATTCTTTTTTTTTTTTTTTTTAATTTTATTTTATTTTTAAACTTGACAAAATTGTATTAGTTTTGCCAAATATCAAAATGAATCTGCCACAGGTATACGTGTGTGTAGGCAGATTCTTTACTGTCTGAGCCACCAGGGAAGCCCAAGAATACTGGAGTGGGTAGCCTATCCCTTCTCCAGGGGATCTTTGTGACCCAGGAATCGAACCAGGGTCTCCTGCACTGCAGGGGGATTCTTCACCAGCTTAGCCACCAGGGAAGCCCCAACTAATACATATCTAACAGCTTTTAAAAAACTTTTTTCTAAATTAAAAAAATTTTTCTATATTTTATTAAAGTATATTTGATTAAAAATATTGTCTCACATGTTTTCTTTTGTGAATGCATAATATTTCATGGTATGAACTCCAGTTTGCTTATCTCTTTCCCTGGTGATGAGCACTCCCTTTGTAGTCCTATTTTTTTACTCCTCTGAGCATCCTTTCCTATGCATCCTTATGGGCTGGTAAATTAGTTTTTATGGTATTGCTGGGAGAGGGAGTGTGTGTGTGTGTGTGTGTGTGTAATCTTAATAGAGATATCCAGAATTGCATTCTCAAAAGATATCAACAGTTTACATTTTCCTTTGCATTTTATCTAATGTTTATATTTATTATTTATATGCATAAGTGCACACATAATTGGGAGTAACTACTATAGACTTATTACTTCTTTAGTGATGCTGGAAAAATTCAAGTCTTACCTGGCTCATCGATCTTATCACTTGTATTTTAAAAGTGAGGGACTTCCCTGGAGATCCAGTGGTTAAGACTCCTCACTTCCACTGCAGGGTCACTGGTTCAATTCCTGGTTGGGGAACTAGGATCCTGCATGCCGCCCAGTCAAAAAAAAAAGAAAGTGAAAGAGGCCTTCAGTAACCATCTTTCCCAAGCTCTGCCAGGTAACCAAATAGAGCTCCAGTCGATAGTTCTGAGAGCCACAGTGGGAAGGTATACACTCATTCCACCAGTTATGGAAGTTCAGAATGCTACTTAACAGAGGAAAACAGCTCCATTTTGCCAGCTTTCTGATTTTCATTCTACTGCTATGCTATTTGCTTCCGGCCACCTGAAAGCAGAATCAAAATTGTTTGAAGTCATTGACTAGAATTTCTATGCTCTGATTTGCATTATAAACTTAAAAAACAAAGACAATTTAAAGCTATGAAATCACAGCATCTTGGTAGCATTCTTATTCCTTAAGTGCAAGGAAGAAAATCAAGATTACTCATCAAAGAAATATGATGCCATTTAACTCATTGTACTGATACCGGATGAATTATTTATAGTCTCATTATTATAATTAGAGTTAATGTACCAAGCACATTCAGGCTCGGGTTTCACCGAAATGTTCTGATTGATTTTCTGAAATACACAGTCATCGGCGTGTATTCGCACAGGTGAAAACCAGCGTCGCCTTGATGGTCCTCCCAGCTATA
This sequence comes from Bubalus bubalis, assembly GCF_019923935.1. Lineage (NCBI taxonomy): Eukaryota > Metazoa > Chordata > Mammalia > Artiodactyla > Bovidae > Bubalus > Bubalus bubalis. The sequence goes on from NC_059173.1 coordinate 60,638,549, forward strand.
ACAGTCTCTTAGCCTGACCTAAGCTAAGCTCCGCACTGTAAACTGGAAAGAGCATAAGACTATACAGCATCAACTGCTCTATTTTCCATCACATCTTCAAGTAAGAAAAAATTGTTACCTTCTACTGTAACCACAGAAAAACTGTTTAAAGTCACCTTATTTTTAAAAATATTTTAATTTTATTGTAGTATAGTCGATTTTACAATGTTGTGTAAATTTCACATGTACAGCCAAATGATTCAGTTACACATATACATATAATCATTCTTGTTAAGATTCTTTTCTCATATAGGTTATCACAGAATATTGGGTAGAGTTCCCTGTGTTCTATAGTAGGTCTTCATTGGTTAAAAGAATTCCTTATTTTTTAAAGTCTGCTATTGTGATTATTTGATCCACATCATAAATAGCTATTCATCTCCAAGTAGATAGAAAAGCAATCTTGGGATATAAATGAAGCTCAGACTTAAAAAAAAAAACCAAAAAACTTCTGTCCAGTAGCTGTTTATAAACAGCAGAGCAAACGCCCAGCAATAATCACAACGTATACGCCAGTCCCCTGTGAGCTGTGTATTAATGTCTGGCTGGTAATTTAATGGCACCTCTAGGCATAAACAAAGGTTTATTAAAATAGTAAGGAAAATATCCCTGAACACTGGATTGCTTTTTAAATTTTCCTATTCTGGTTTTGAAAATTAAGAAAGCCCATATTGTGATGCTGAAAGACACTGATTAAATCCACACTTGGCATCTTTTTATTCTTTTTATTTAGGCTCTATTTAACATAGCCCAAAGCAAATAATCTACCTAAATTTATATTAAATTTTTTTTTTAATTTCTGGGAGAAAAACTATACTGGGAAAGAACGGAGTCCCTTTCTTCGGGTTTGCTTCTTCAATCTACCTCTTAGCTTTACCTCCACTCTCTCCTTGCAGGGGTCTCTCCACCGCCTTCAAAATGGCAAATGCCCTGAAAGCTTTTATTTTTTGAAAAACAAATAATGAAAGCAAATTAATCTTACAGAGACTACCTCATGAATTCGTCTTGGGTCAGCAGCTTTGAAGTTCTTGTGCTCTCCTTATAACAGTTGTATCTACTTGGCATCTGGTGGTTCATAGATCAGAATTATTTTTAGTTTTTCAAAGGAAAATAGTCTGAGGCTATCACCAACATCATTGGGCATTTCTTTGTAGACTCCCAGCAGGTAGAATACACTGATATCTGGAGAATATTGACTTCAAAGAATGTGGTTATAATTTCTTTTGTGGATACATTACACCACTATACTCGTAGCTTAGGGTCTTTTAACTGAAAGAAACATCAAAAATGTACCTAACGGTGTGATCTTCTAAAAATGACAATACAACTCTTTTTGAAGAAGCTAAAGCTCCTAAAATCTAAATATCTGCCTATCTATCCATCCGTCTGTCTATCTAAAATGTTAACCCAAATCAATAAAGCAAGTGATCTTTTCATGGAGATTTTACTTTACATGATGAAATTCTATTACTACTGGAACTTTACCAATGAATAGCGCTCAGTATATACCTGGTTGACTTTTCAATAACCAAAAGGATATTTAATGATGAAATGATGTACATCTTTAAGAAATTATTCATTTTTATTTTTTTAAGATTTTTTTTTTTTTTGGGTGTGGACCATTTTTAAAAAGTCCTCATTGAATTTGTTACAACACTGCTTCTGTTTCATGTTCTGGTTCCCTGGTCATGAGGCATGTGGGACCCCAGTTCCCTGACTGGGGATCAAACCCACATCCCCTGCATTGGAAGGTGAAGTCCTGACCACTAGACTACCACGGAGGTCCCTGCATTTTTTAAAAAATAGAAGCTGACTGTGACTTGTTTCAGAAGTTTGTTTTGCCTGCAGATACAGTTACAGGCAGGCTTCCCTGGTAGTTCAGCTGGTAAAGAATCTGTCTGATACGCAGGAGACCCCGGTTCAATTCCTGGGTCACAAAGATCCCCTGGAGAAGGGATAGGCTACTCACTCCAGAATTCTTGGGCTTCCCTGGTGACTCAGATGGTAAAGAATCGCCTGCAATGCAAGGGGCCTGGGTTCAATCCCTGGGGTGGGAAGATGCCCTGGAGGAGGGCATGGAACCCAGTACAGTATTCTTGCCTGGAGAATCCCATGGACAGAGCAGCCTGGCGGGCTTACAGTCCATAGGATCGCAAAAAGTCAGACACAACTGAGCGGCTCAGCACAGCATAGCATACTTACAGGCAGTTATTTTAGCTAGGTAACTTACCAAATCACTTTGAGTAACTGTCATGAAACAGTTTTAGCAGTAGTGACTGCTTTATGTTCAGTTTTCTGATCAATGAGAATATATTTAAGGATCTCTAGACATCTTCTTTAGGTGACTATGAATTAGAATTTTAATCTAAAATCTGTTTTATACAATGTCTCCAAAAGCAAACATTGTTTTCCTACATTAAAAAGGATACTTTTACAATCTTTATTCGGAAAATCTAGTTGAAAATTACAGTCATGGGGGGTATGGGAGGAGGGATAGATTAAGAATTTGGGATTAGCAAATACCAACTATAATATATATACATACATATATATATGTGTGTGTGTGTATAAGTGAATCCCTTTCCTGCACATCAGAAACTAACACAACATTGTAAATCATCTATATTTCAATAAAATAAATTAAAAACAATTACAATATGGGCACAATCTACTATGTTGAGTAATTCTTACTTGGTGATCTATTTCCCCTCCAAAAATGTATACTTATTCTTTATATCTTTCAACAATGCAGACTATGGGCAAAACAGGGTCACGTTATGAGCTCTGTCCACAGGTTTTAGTAAAAATAATTGCTTTACCAATAGAAAGGATGACAGGAAGTTAAGAAATAAAGGATAGGCTGGTCTCAAAAAGAAGAAAATTGCTCTAACGTGAGGATAAAGTTTAATTAGGGAAGCTCTGCTGTGCCCCATCTCATAAAACTCATTTTATTAAATTTATGTCCCCTATTTTTGCCAGACTATATTGCTTTCTGCACTTAAAATCCAGGCATGAGGATATGAAATTATTTTCCCATTCAGTCACTGGCTTCAGGGGACAGAGTCCTGATTTCGCCAGGGTCTTTGGTCCTCTTGCCCTTTTGTACCTTATTCAAAAGTTTCAGCAAATTTGACCTCTGAGAAGATACAATTTCCTGCTAGCCTTATGGTTTGACTTTTCTGTTTGCGTATGAGAACTCTGCTCAGAAGTAGAAATTCCTACAGCTGAGCTCTGGAGTCAGCGCCAGTATCAGGTGAAGTTTTGTCAACATATTTCACAACTCAGCCAGTTTCCTTACTTATGGCTTAGCAACTGAATCCTATTTTGCTGATTTTCCTAGTGGTCCAGAGGTTAAGACTCTGTGCTTCCACTTTAGGGGGGCTTAAGTTCAATACTTGGTTGGGGAACTAAGATCCCAGAAGCTATTTGTGGACATCTTGCATGCTTTGCAGCGTGGCCAAAAAGCAGAAAAGAACCTGAAGTACGTATCCTATTCTTTTTAGGGTCTGTTTTGGAGTGACATGTTTGTTTAGTTCTCCTGATAATCCACTTTTGAGTATTATCTGGTTAGTTCTGCAAAATGTCTTTGTCTCCAGAATGAGCCATGAATTTGAAGGAAAAAAACCCTTGCGTTTCAGAAGTCTTGGTTACTGGGGAATGGGAGATAGATGCTGTCTACAGTGCTAACATCCAAAGTGCTCAACTCCCCTCGCCTTCATTTGTAGCCATTCCGAGCCAATTGTTTTGTCGAATTTTGTCCTATACAAGAAGAAGCAACATTTTCAATTTATGTGGAAGACTCACTTGTTAGCTACCTGCTTGGAATGTATTGGCCAATGACAACAATGTTAAAAAATCAGAGGCCGAAATGCAAACACAGGCTTCTAGGATCCGGTAAGAGTGAGGCAGACAGGGTGGAATGTGCGTGATTTTTAAAGATTCCAGTTAAACAGAAAATACTGGACGAAAGCCCTTACCTTTATTCCCTCTCACGTGCTGAGGGATGAGTATGCAGCTCTGAGCCCATCTTGGCCTGATAAGGACTGTAGTTTTTCACAGAACAACAGAGGGTGACTTGTGACTGGTTTGCATAACTGGGTGATGATTTGGAGAAAGGAGGTGAAAAGGTAGCATCAGGGGTTGAGTCCTGACTCATTTTAGTCGTAAATGATGGTTGCATGTGAACTTCCAACACAACCCTCTTACCCTGTTTGGGAACACTGCTTAGGAATGGCTCCCTATTCCTTTCACAGAAACACGGAAAAAAATGAGCAAAGTTTTAAAAACAGGAGTTTTAAGCAGAGAATTTTCAGACACAGCACATTTTCTTTCCTTGTCATCTATCTTCTGGAAAGAAGCACACAGATTTTGATCTGTCTTGCTTACAGTAATCACAGTTCATTTATCCCACTTGTTTCCCCTAAAAAGAGTCACCAGAGGGTCTGAGTCACCACAGGGGTCTGAGGCCTTATAAAGGATCTAGAAAATGCTCTGTACTAAATACTAACATTCAGATGAAAATTAGTAGGAAAATACTTTTATAATAGAGTCAAAATCCACCGAAAGTAATGAAAACTTAGACACCTCACATGCTAGAACTTGAGGAAGAGTAAGTTTAATTTAATGTGGGTGAAATGTTGGAGACAAATATGAGGAAAGTGACAGTCTCAAAGTGACTGTGATGTACTTTTATATTTTGCCAAATTTAATTTCAGAAGTTATGGAATTGTCCTTAATACAAGAGTTGTCTAGCACTACCAGGGCAAGGATGGCAAGCACATCAGGTCAAAGCTTGCACGGCTGCATGCTCAGTCACCCAGGTGAGGTGAGGGACAAATGCTAAGGTCAATATAAGTTTTTCTCCTGGGCTAAAAAAAATGATCAGAGTGGGAGTGCATAATGTCTGAAATTAACATTGTGTGGGTGGAGTGATGATATTGTCTAGGGCATGACCGTGGAGCCAGGGGCTAGAATGATGTGGAGAATAAGACCAGGAGAGAAGAGGACATCAAAAGCCCGATTTTGAAATCACCAAGAATTATGAGAAGAGTGCTGTTGCAGAGAGTGACAGTGGGTCATGCATGAGACTATTCGAGGAATGAGAAGTGACTATAAAGTCTGTAGACGGTTGACACATGGAGAAGTGGATGACCAATGGCTGAGCATCAAGGAAGCAAGAATGTCTGGGGAGAAGAAAAGAGGAATCCTCTAGAATTGGCAGTGAGTACTTCCAACTGTAGGCCTTCCCAGGTAGTCCTAGTGGTAAAGAACCTGCTTGCCAATGCAGGGGATGTAAGAGATGCAGGTTCAATCCCTGGGTCGGGAAGATAGTCTAGAGGAGGGCATGGCAACCCACTCCAGTGTTCTTGCCTGGAGAATCCCATGGACAGAGGCACCTGGCGGGCTATAGTCCGTGCGGTTGCAAAGAGCTGAACATGAGTGAAGCGACTAGTCACCAACACACTTGCAACTGTAGGAAATACAGGTTTCATTTAGAATAAAGAGGAGGAAGTAATATGGAGAAGACCTTGAGAATATAGAAAATGTTGCTGATGACAGACAATGAGTTCCAGAGGGCATAGTGAACAGTCTGTGACCTCGGGTAGAATATGAGACTGGGTCATATAAAGGGAGGGTCAGAGCTGTGGGTGGGGATGTGATTTAAAATGACAAGTGTTGTTGGAGCTTTTCCTGATGGCTGAGATAGTGTCTGTGTATGTGATGTGCAATTAAGAAAAATTCCCAGAATGATTTACTCAGTTTTAAATGTAGGGAACATGCAAGAATATGGCTTGTGCATATGCTAAAGCCATTTCTTTTCTTTTCTTTTTTTTAAAAATTAAGGTATGTACATTGGGTTTTTTGGTTTGTTTTTTCAGGTTTTATCTGGGGAGCTGCTGTGCTGGGTCAAGTTGCAGCTTGCAGCACCTATAGTTGTGGCATGAGGGATCTTCCGTCTTCACTGTGGAATGTGAACTCTTGGTTGCAGCACGTGGGATCTAGTTCCCTGACCAGGGATCTAACCCAGGTCCCCTGCATTCTGAATGTGGAATCTTACCCACTTGACTACTAGGGAAGTCCTGTTAGTCATTTCTTTAAACAATTTACTATCATCACCAATAGGTGGTGCTGTTGGCCCAAGATAGCTTGGTGGCTGTTCCGGATAGCTGGGAGAAATATCAATAACCTCAAATATACAGATGACACCACTCTTATGGAAGAAAGCGAAGAGGAACTAAGGAGCCTCTTGATGAAAGTGAAAAAGTTGACTTAAAACTCAACATTCAAAAAACTAAGTTCATGGCATCCAGTCCCATCCCTTCATGGCAAATAGGTGGGAAACAATGGAAACGGTGAGAGACTTTATTTTTTGAGCTCCAAAATCACTGCAGATGGTGACTGAAGCCATGAAATTAAAAGATGCTTGCTCCTTGTAATAAAAGCTATGATCAGCCTAGACAGCATATTAAAAAGCAGAGACATTATTTTGTCAACAAAGGTCTGTCTAGTCAAAGCTACGTTTTTTTTTTCAGAAGTCCTGTATGAATGTGAGAGTTGGACTATAAAGAAAGCTGAGTGCCAAAGAATTGATGTTCTTGAACTGTGGTGTTGAAGAAGACTCTTGAGAGTCCCTTGGACTGCAAGGAGATCAAACCAGTCAATCCTAAAGGCAATCAGTCCTGAATATTCATTGGAAGGACTGATGGTGAGCTGAAACTCTAATACTTTGGCCACCTGATGTGAAGAACTGACTCATTGGAAAAGACCCTGTTGCTGGGCAAGATTGAAGGCAGGAGGAGAAGGGGGTGACAGAGGATGAGATGGTTGGATGGCATCACCGACTCGATAGACATGAGCTTGAGCAAGCTCCAGGAGATGGTGATGGACAGGGAAGCCTGGTGTGCTGCAGTCCATGGGGTTGTAAAGAGTCAGACATGACTGAATGACTGAACTAAACTGATAGCCAAGGGAGGGAAAGGAGGTCAGAGACTGGGTGTGATGGGAAGAAGGCAATATATTTGCCACAAGGTAAAATGAGAGGATGCTGGTAGACTTAAGAGCTCTGCTTTTCTGGATTAACCATTCTTATATAAAATTATTTTTTTTATGATAGACAAACAAGCACTAATTCTCACAAAGGACTGGGACTTTTAAAAAAAATCTTGAGTACAAAGACAATTATGGAAATACATGAAATGAACATGATGGTGCATTTGCTTTTGATCTTTTGAATTAAAAAAAACAGAGAAAGAGATGGAGTTACAGAACTTGCGGATCACTGAGGGCAATTCAGGGTGCGAAGGCATTGGGATTTTTCTTACTTCACCTCTGGACAACCAGGAACAATGAATCCTGGTAGACAGCTCTATGAGAAATCACTGGCTAAATCCTGTTATTTGTCTGAAAACACACGCTTGTAAAAGGCAAATTCAATTTTTGCTATAAAAACAAGTAAACACATCCCCCTCCCCCTCTCTTCTGCTTGCTTTGGAGATTCAGAACACAGCACTTAGAAAGCCAGGGGGCACAACGACTTCCTTTTCAGAAAGAGGACCAGCTGAAAGAGGCATATGCTGATCAGAGTCTATGAGCTTTGCATATTCATATTTCTCAGTTTCTCAGCAGCAGAAAACTCCAGTAACGAGTCTGTGGATACTCTAGCCATCTTTGTATAGCTTGGGGGTTTGCCATTCTCGTGTTCTCTATGTAGAATTGCCTCTTATCACACCAGGAGGTTCTCACCCCTCAAACTGAATCATCACTTGTACGTTGAAGTTTTCAACATCACCCAAAAGATTTTTAAGGGCTTGTCAAAATCCTCTTCATAGTCTCTAACCATGAATAAAAATGATTTCAGATAACATCTCTATTGCACATTTTATTTCATGAGACTAATTTAATTGATTGAGCTGAGTAGTTAAAGGGTGTTAAGTGGTTGCTAGTAATAAGGAGAAAATTTTAGGAGAATATTTCAGGTAGACACTGACATGCTGGTTTTATTTAAATTGTTGAAACTCTTCTTTGAATTAATACACTTACATCTTGATTAAACAACTTTCTAAGGCAAAAGAAAAAAAAAGCCAACAAACTCCTTTATAATGAAATCAGCCTTACTAAGAAAAAAATCTGCTTTGCTTGGGATTTATCTGCACATTAAAAATATATGATCACCTCTGCCCATACTTGGCCCATACTTAGCCAAATATGGTCAACAGTTAACACTAGCCCTGAGAAAAATAACTATTTTCTCAATTCTCTTGGATACATCATCCTGGGTAAGCATTTGACAGCCAAGTTATTAATATTATTTTAAAATTTGTAAAAGATTCAATGTCTAGCATTTGTGAGCTAAACTCCAGGAAGTTTGGAGAGAATTGCTGTTTTTTCTCTTAAAGTTTAAAAATAAAATAAAATTAAAAAAAAAAAAAATTAGAACAGAAGGCCAGAATCTCCACTTTCCCCCCACAGTTAGGTAGACAGTGGGGCCTGACCTATTCTTTCTTAAGTGTGATTCATTCTAGAATAATGGAGGACATTCTAGACTAATGGAGACCTTCAGCTTGTGTCATGATAACACCTTTCCTCTTTGAATCTTCTACTGGCTTCTGGCAGCACTGGTTCCTAGCACCAATCAAGGGCACCTCACACCATCAGCAGCTGTTCCTATTGACAATTCCAGTCTGCAAGCAACTCAGAGCAGTGCTTATCACAGTGTTCCAAATTAGTCCTGGTTTTTGTTAAAAATTCCTGAACCTTACCACACAATGGATCAGGATCACTGGGGTGGGCTGAAAAATCTGCATTTTTATAAAATCAGAGTTGAATCTTTGCTTATATCTCCTACTGACAACTAGTGTGCAGCCCTGCTCCTGAAAGAGCTTTTAAATAGACGTGCTATTTAAAAGGAGAAGGCAATGGCAGCCGACTCCAGTACTCTTGCCTGGAAAATCCCAGGGGCGGGGGAGCCTGGTGGGCTGCCGTCTATGGGGTCGCACAGAGTCGGACACGACTGAAGCGACTTAGCAGCAGCAGCCATTTAAAATTTTTTTTATTTGACTGTGTGGGGTCTCAATTGTGAAGCTTGGGCTTAGCTGCTCTCCAGCATGTGGGATCTTAGTTCTCCAACCAAGGATCAAATCTACATCCCCTGCATTGCAGGCCAGATTCTTAACCCCTGGACCACTGAGGAATTCCCTACATAGAACTACTTTAAATGTCTGCAGAGAAAACGAACAGTATAAAATCTCATCATGTCTCAAATTTAACTCTTCATCTGACATATCATGAGCTGGCTTGGAGGGATCTTTTTGCTGCCTTGTTCACTTTTACTAACTGCTCGAAACCCCCTATTCGACCCTCTTATTCTCAACACTATACCCTGTGTCCTACTTCCTCTCTAAACTAGAGCTAATCATCAGTAGATCTCCACTCTTCTTGCTTTCAATAATGATATAAACTTCTAACTCCCTGGAATAATTCAATCCCACTCAAAATCCCTAGATTATCATGACTAATATAGGCTATTTCCAACATTCTCCTTTCACTTACAATCATTTAAAAAAAACCTACTGATCTAGACTTAATATTCAAAACTCTTATCCAGAATCACATCACAAAAAACTGGAAAATTATTAGAGAGATGGGAATATCAGACCACCTTACCTGCTTCCTGTGAAACCTGTATGCAGGTCAGGAAGCAACAGTTAGAACCAGGCATGGAACAACAGAATGGTTCCAAATTGGGAAAGGAGTATGTCAAGGCTGCATATTTTCACTCTGCTTATTTAATTTCTATGCAGAGTATATCATGTGAAATGCTGGGCTGGATGAAATTCAAGCTGGAATTATAAGACTGCCAGGAGAAATATCAATAACCTCAGATATGTAGATGACACCACCCTTATGGCAGAAAGCAAAGAAGAACTAAAGAACCTCTTGATGAGGGTGAAAGAGGAGAGTGAAAAAGCTGGCTTAAAACTCAACGTTCAAAAAACTAAGATATTGCATTCGGTCCCATCACTTCATGGAAAATAGATGAGGAAACAATGGAAACAGTGAGAGATTTTATTTTCTTGGGCTCCAAAATCACTGTGGACAGTGATTGCAGTCATGAAATTAAAAAATGCTTGCTCCTTGGAAGAAAAGCCATGACAAACCTAGACAGTTTATTAAAAAGCAGAGACCTTACTTTGCCGACCAAGGTCCATCTAGTGAAAGTTATGGTTTTTCCAGTAGTTGTGTATGGATGAGTTGGTCCATGAGGAAGGCTGAGTGCCAAAGAATTGATGCTTTTGAACTGTGGTGTTGGAGAAGACTCTTGAGAGTGCCTTGGACTGCAAGGAGATCAAACCAGTCAATCCTAAGGAAAATTAGTCCCGAATATTCATTGGAAAGACTGATGGTGAAGCTGAAATTCCAATACTTTGGCCACCTGATGCAGAGGCAACTCATTGGAAAAGACCCTGATGCTGGGCAAGATTGAGGGCAGGAGGAGAAGGGGACGACAGAGGATGAGATGGTTGGATGGCATCACTGACTCAATAGACATAATTTGAGCAAGCTCCAGGAGTTGGTGATGGACAGGGAAGCCTGGCATGCTACAGTCCATGGGATTGCAAAGAATCAGACATGACCGAGCAACTGAACAACAAACTTGACATTTTAATTGGTACATGCTTAATAGGCAGTTCAGGGTAAACACGTTGAAAATTGAGTTCCTGTCACCTCTTTCAGCCTTCAGCACCTCAGTTTATGGCAATTCTGTTCCACAGTTGCTCAAGCCAATTGCTTGGGTGTCAACCTTGACTCCTTTATTTTCCTAACAATCCGCTCCAGTGCATCTGCAAAAATTGACAGCTCTACCTTTAAAGTACATCTAGCATAAGACCACTTTTCGGTACCTGCTTTACCATCTCTCTGGCCCAAACCACTCATCTCTCATCTGGATTATGAAAAGCCTTGTTCTCTCTTCTCTTAACCTCTGCAGGCTATTCTCAGCACAGTGGTTAGAGTTAGCTTGAAAAACTGAAGGCAATGATGTCATTTGTCTGTTCAGAATTTTGTAGTGGGCTTCCCATTTTGTGAAGCTGCCCTTGTCAAGGTCACTAAAGGTCTCCATGTTTCTCAGTCCTCTGACCCATCAGACAGAGATAATTGCTCCTTCCTTCTTGAAACACTTTCTGTACTTAGCCTAAGGACTCCATCCTTTCCAGATTCTCTAATTTCCAGGCTCTTTTGCTGATTCCTTCCTATCTTTGAGACCTCTTCAGATCCTCTCTCTGTTATACTCACTGTCTGCAATGTAAAGCCATCCAACCCCAGGACTTTAGATACTATCTATTGAGGCTTCTCAAATTTGTGTCTTCAGCCTCTATCTATTCCCTGGACTTCAAATCCATGTAGCCAACTACATACTGAAACTCTTGGCTTGAGAATTTGAGAATCTCAAACTTAGCATGGAAAAAAATTTTTGATTTAAGCTATCACCCCACCCCTCAAAATCTGCCCTTTCTTATGATGTGGCCACTCCAGTCTACTAAAATATTGGAGTTGTCTTAAATCTTTTCTATCATCACGTCTAATCTCAAATGCTGTTGGCTCCACATTCAATTTATTCCCAAACTTTGCCACTCTTTAGTATTTCTATTAATACCATCAACTCCTGCTTGATGATGGTCATTGGTTTCCTTATTGTTGCCCTTAACTCCCTACATCCTACTATCCACCCCACAGCCTGGGTGAGTCTTCTACAACATGCAAGTCAGATCATGACTCTCTTCTACTCAAAACTCTCCAATGACTTCCAAGCTCGCTCCAAGCAATAGTCCAAAAGCTTTACCCCAGCCCTTGCTGTTGTTGTTCAGTCAGTAAGTCATGACCCCTGGACTGCAGCATGCCAGGCTTCCCTGTCCTTCACCATCTCCCAGAGCTTGGCTCAAATTCGTGTCCATTGAGTTGGTGATGGCATCCAACCATCTTGTCCTCTGTTGCCCTCTTCACCTCTTGCCCTCAATCTTTCCCAGCATCAGGGTCTTTTCCAGTGAGGTGGCTCTTTGTATCAGGTGGACAGAGTATTGGGGTTTCAGCTTCAGCATCAGTCCCTCCAGTGAATATTCAGGACTGATTTCCTTTAAGATTGACTGGTTTGATCTCCTTGCAGTCCAAGGGACTCTCAAGAGTCTTCTCCAGTACCACAACTCCAAAGCATCAATTCTTTGGTGCTCAGCCTTCTTTATGGTCCAACTCTCACATCCGTACATGACTACTGGAAAAACCATAGCTTTGACTATACAGACCTTTGTTGGCAAAGTGATGTCTTTGCTTTTTAATACCCCAGCCTACAAGAACTCAAATGAGCCGGGCCCAGAGTAACCCTCGCCTTTCCATCAAGACCCCTCTCTCTGTATCAGGCTCACTCTGCCCCATCCTCCTTAGACTCACTATGATCACCGCAGCCCTCCCCGTCGAGTATACATTTGCTTCAGGGCATTTGTACTTGTGGTCTCTTCTGTGTGGAACGTTCACTGAAACATCCGCTTGGCTTCCTTCCCCACTTCCTTTAGGTCTCTGTTCAAACATCACCTCCTCTAAGAGGCTTTCCACGGTCACCACTCTAAAATAACACATCCATAATGTCCATCATGGTGACTAGAGCTGCCAAGAGGGTAAATCTTAGAGGATCTCAGCACCAGGAAAAAACAATGGTTAACTTTGTATGTGACTGATGGTAACCAGACTTACTGTGTACATCACTTTGCCATGTACACAAATAGCGAATCATTATGTTGTATACCTGGAAGTAACAGGATGTTACATGGCAATTATACCTCGATAAAATAATAAATAAATAAAATACACCCACACCATACTCTCTTTCCCTTTATCTACCATTTTCTTTTTTTGTTGTTGTTTTTGGTCAAGTCACCCGGCTTGTGGGATCTTAGTTCCTTGACCGGGGATCAGACTTGGGCCCTCAGCACTGAGAGTGTGGAGTTCTAAACCACTGGACTGCCAGAGAATTCCATCTACCATTTTCTTTTTCACAGCATTTATCTTTTGATGCACTATGCACTCTCCTTTATTTATTTGTTTACTTTTTACCATCTCCTCCCACAAAAACAAAGGTTATAATTCATCCTAACATTGAATTCCATGAAAGCAGTCTTTCTCTCACCATCACTTTATATCATATTCTCATTGCTTTTATTATCATCATTTGATATTCTGTGGCAGGAATGATCCATATCAACATCTCAAAGCATTATTTAGTCAAAATTCAGTGAATACCTGCTATGTGCCAGACATTGTCCTAGGTGCTAGGGATAATAGTAAACACAACTAAAAAAATACCCTCACGAAGAAGGTACTGAATAAACAGGACAAATAAGTAAAATATGTGGCATACACGTTAACATTAAGTGTGAAAAAAGAAAAAAATAAATGAAGGAAAAGAGTTACAAAATATCAAGGACTGAGGAAATTGAAATTTTTAAATAGGCTGACCAGGGAATGCCTTAAAGAGAAGTTCATTTTTTGAAAGATGTGAGAGAGCTAGCAAAGTGATAAAGCATATGAAAAAAACCTTGAGAGCATAAATGGCATCTTCTGGGACCCACAAGGAGGCCTGTGTAGCTGCTGCAGAGAGGACAAGGGACAGGGTAGGTGGGAAAGGGGCCACCTTGCAGGGAACAGTGGGCAAGTCGTCTTTGACTTTAAGACAAATGGGAAAGTTTGGAGCAGATAAACAGCATCACTCGCCTTCAGCATTTTCAAGCTAACTCTGGCCTGAGTTTCAAGCTACCTCTGTGCTAAGAATGGCCTCCAGTCTGATAAAAGTGGGCTCAGAAAAAGAACCCATTCTTTGAGGAAACGGAGCTGTGAGAATAAGACTAATTAGCCTAAGAATTTTGCTGCAGAAAGGAGAAAAGAATGAGTCTATAGCTGAATGGAGATGTGGGATCAAGAGATTTCTTTCTTAAATTTAAGTTGGGCAATATTATTGCTTGTTTATAGGCCAATGGGAAGAGTGCAGTAAGGAGGAAGTCAGTGATGCAAGAGGAGAGACCTCTAGACTAGTGAGATCCTTGGATATAAGAAGGAACTGGGGATTGCCCCAAAAAAGAGGTGGGAACCAATAGACTTGGTTTTGTAAATTTGGTTTTAGGAGCCAATAATAAATGTTTTCTGATTGTTTCTATTTCCTCAATGAAATAAGAATCAAGGTCAGCAGTTTCAAGCTGAGAAAGAGCAGGAGAAGGGAAGAGGATTGAGTGAGAAGTGATAATCTGGGGGCACTTAGGGTGACTGGACTGGGGAGGTGAGGCAGGAGCAGTATCGCCTGGACATTGAGAGGGCAGTGATGAGTTGGCAGTGAGACCAGCAAGCAGGGAGGGGTTGGATTTAGCCAAGTGGGCACTTTCCCCCATAACCACTGCTTGAAGAAGAAAAAGCAAGAGATTTGAACACATGCCTAAGGAATAATTTTAATGAAGAATAACTGAGCCAAAACTATGTCAGAAGGGAAGTACCCTGGTGGTCTACCTGGGTACTACCTCCATGCTTTCACTGCTGAGGGCTCGTGTTCAATCCTTGGTCAAAGAACTAATATCCCACGAGCCATTTGGTGTGGCCAAAAAAAAAAAAAAAAAAAAAAAAAAAAAAAAAAAAAAAAAGAAGGTATGAGGAGAGTGAGACTGAGTGAAAAGCTGGCTGAAACAATGGATGTGGAGGTTCTGGGGGGCTTGAAAAACCACCTGTATCTGGATATTAGAGAAAATGAAGTGGCATTGGAGTGAAAAGTGCTTGAAAATGAGTCACAGGAAAGGCAGTGATGAAGTTTAGATAACTTTGGAGGTAGGTGGCTGAACAGTGTGAGGGACAAGATCCTTGGAGGGAGGCAGTCAAGGACCCAAGAACTCACAATAATGGAAGGATCATCTCAGTGATAATGAGATGACTGAAGAGGTGGGAAGTGAGGCAAGAGCTAAAATCTTTAAGAACTCATGGGGAGTGACCTGGAGAGCTGTAGGTGATGACAACGTGGAGGCACTGTGGAGGAAGTGGCAAAAGTATGAGGTTCCAGGGCTTCCCCCGTGACTCAGTGGTAAAGAATCTGCCTGCAGTGCAGCAGCCATGGGACATGTGGGTTTGATCCCTGGGTTGGGAAGATTCTCTGGAGGAAGACATGGCAACCCACTCCAGTATTCTTGCCTGGAGAATCCCATGGACAGAGGAGTCTGGAAGGCTACAGTCCTCCAGGAATTGAACTGGACCCTTGGCGGTGAGAGCAGAGAGTCATAACCACTGGACTGCAAGGGACGTCTCTAGGACACGTTGATGCAGATTTGAATTCTGATGTGCTCAATAACTCTTTGCAATCCATGGACTGTAGCCTGCCAGGCTCCTCTGCCCATGGAATTTTCCAGGCAAGAGTTCTGGGGTGGGGTGCCATTTCCTACTCTATGGGATCTTCCCAACTCAGTGATCAAACCTGCATCTCTTGCATCTCCTGCATTGGCAGGCGGATTCTTTACCACTGAGCCGGTTCTGGAGGTTACAGCAAAAGAGACTATGATTGCAGATGAAAGAAAGATTGGGTCAGGTTATTATGGGATTCACAGAGGGAGTCAAGTGCTAGAGTAAAGTAGGAATCTGGGAGTCTTGGCTTTCTCAAGGTTGCTGAAGTGAATAGGGATGGAGAATATGAGATTTTTCCTAGGAGATTCCGGGGCAGATAAAAGCGCAGAGGCTGAGAGTTCACTGAAAGTGAAGTCAGGGCTCCTGCCCACAGCAGGTAGAGCTCTGAGGGCTCAGACTTCAGTCATTCTGATGGTGACTTTGAGGCTGATGCAAATGTAGTGACCCCAGGGATCCTGGGGACGTTGACACAGCCAGTTGATGCAGTGGGACCTTTGTAGCAGACAGAGGGAAGTTCTTGATGGTCTTCCATCAGCACGGGGAAAATCGTTTTCTCCATTTAAAAGATGAACAAATGTGACCTGTGTTTCCCCTGGAGTTCACTCCTGGGAGCACACATGTCACTCTACACAACCAGGAGGGAGGGTCCGATGGATTTCTCTTCAATAAGAAGGCGAGTGTTGCACAAACCACATAATCAAGGTAAACTAGTTAATTTAAAAAGTTACTGGGGACTTCCCTGGTGGTCCAGTGAGTTAAGACTCTGAGATTCCACTGCAACGGGCACGGCTTCCATCCCTGGTGGGGGAACTAAGATCCCACATGCCACACTATGTGGCTCAAAGCAAACAAAACCAAAAAAAAACCCACTTAAGATTCTTGGTTTTGTTGGCATAGAATTTGGAAGATGAATAATTCTGAGATGGCTTAATATGAGTTTCATTGAGTAGGAGATGACTTTTTCATGGAAGACGTGCACCGGCTTATTAAGTTGGAGCCCATTTTAGGGGGGCTAGAAGGGTTTCCCAACCCAGGAAGATTATTTGTGTTGCTGAATGTCCTCCCCATAGGGCACCGATACCAGTCGGATCATCTGGTGGTTTTCTTTCCATTACTTCTGCAAATAAAATGTTAGTAATAAATTGAGGAATTTAAGACTGAATATTTTCTTTTCTGGGGAGAAAGACATTTGGCATGGGAAAAAAAAAGAAAACGCTAGAGGGTGAGGGAAAATAGGTAGGACGTTCTTTCCTTCTTTCTGAATCAGAAACAGCTTTAATCTGCCTTTTCTCTCATGAGTCAGAAAAATAAAGTGATACAAAATCCAGTCTATTCCTATGCCTGGAGGCATGAGTGTAACTAAACCATTAGGGGATGCAAATTGAATCCTCTGTGACTAAAATTCAGTGTATAACATACTCTTTGGCCACATGTAGACACCACCCACTCACAAACAGGCTTTTCCTCTGAACATTCACAGGCAGGCTCTGCTCAAGCAAGAAAACTTTGACTCTTAGAATTATTAAAAATGAAGACATACTTTAATTTTTTCCTTAAGTTAGCTGATAATACATTGAGGATGATTTCAGCTTTATTCACTGAAGTTTGAAAAATGAGACATCTGATTAACTTGATAGTTTGTGAAAAACAGTGCAAGTGATGAGGAATAGATTGCTTGCTTCTTACTCATGGTTTGCGGACATGGAATCACACTGTTGTCAGGCAGGTTGGTCCTGCCTTCACACAAATGATGGATAGAATGGAAGCATTCATTTACTGTAAGCGCCTGTGACTTCTTACAAATAATAATGGGAATAGTGCTGCTGTTCCTTGAAAAAACTAAAAACAGATTACCATCAGTTCAGTTCAGTCGCTTAGTCGTGTCCGACTCTTTGCGACCCCATGAATCGCAGCACACCAGGCCTCCCTGTCCATCACCAACTCCCGGAGTTCACTCAGACTTACGTCCATCGAGTCAGTGATGCCATCCAGCCATCTCATCCTCTGTCATCCCCTTTTCCTCCTGCCCCCAATCCCCCCCAGCATCAGAGTCTTTTCCAATGAGTCAACTCTTCGCATGAGGTGGCCAAAGTACTGGAATTTCAGCCTTAGCATCATTCCTTCCAAAGAAATCCCAGGGCTGATCTCCTTCAGGATGGACTGGTTGGATCTCCTTGTAGTCCAAGGGACTCTCAAGAGTCTTCTCCAACACCACAGTTCAAAAGCATCAATTCTTCAGCACTCAGCTTTCTTCACAGTCCAACTCTCACATCCATACATGACCACTGGAAAAACCATAGCCTTGACTAGACGGACCTTTGTTGGCAAAGGAACGTCTCTGCTTTTCAATATGCTATCTAGGTTGGTCATAACTTATCTTCCAAAGAGTAAGCGTCTTTTAATTTCATGGCTGCAGTCACCATTTACAGTGATTTTGGCGCCCCAAAAAATAAAGTCTGACACTGTTTCCACTGTTTCCCCATCTATTTGCCATGAAGTGATGGGACCAGATGCCATGATCTTCATTTTATGAATGTTGAGCTTTAAGCCAACTTTTTCACTCTCCACTTTCACTTTCATCAAGAGGGTTTTTAGTTCCTCTTCACTTTCTGCCATAAGGGCTTTTTAAACATCTGAGTTGATGTTTTAATATTAGCACTAATTAGAATGCAGGGAGTATGTGTGTAGGGATAGGAGAGAGTTACCTTCTGTACAAAGAGCTGCTGGATAGAAGAGAATTGGATTTATTCTAAATTGTTTAAAGAGCAGAAATGGAAACATGAATATAATTTAGAAAGAAGGTAGGTGCTGAGTTGGTAATATAAAGACCTTTCCAAAGGAAGATGCTGACTGAGTACCCCTCACTGTCAGTATTAAAAGCTGGATTCATGCTTCTCATGGGCTGCTTCTTTCCCAGCTTGAAACATATCTTGTTTTTTTCTAATTGTGAGACTTTTGTCCTCTATTTTTCCCAAATCTTAACTCCAATGTTTTTCCCAAAGTATGTATCTTCTCCATGACAATCAAGTCTTTTTTTTTTAACTATTTTTTTTTAAGTTCATTTATTTATCTGGTTGCACCAGCTCTTAGTTGTGGCATGTGGGATTTTCAGTTGCAACATGTGAAATCTAGTTCCCCATCCAGGGATCAAACCCAGGGCTGCCTGCACTGGGAGTGTGGAGTCTTAGCCATTGGACCACCAGGGAAGTTCCTTGATGGTCAAATCTTTACACATGCAGCCTTTCTTTACCGCCCTGCCCCCTTGTCTTTTCCCAGACCTCTCTGTTCTTTTTACCTTCATTCTTCATTCTTTCTAACTTCCACCGGGAATGGAGCAACAATCCTAGGGTTCTAGGCAATGGTTCTCAGCACTTAACTATACATCGTAACCCCCCTGGGAGCTTTAGAAACTAGTAATGCTTGGATTGCACTCTTAGAGATTCTTAGAGGTCTAGGGTGTAGATGGGACGTCAGAATTTTTAAAGCTTCCAGGTGATTCTAATGTGCAGCCAAAATTAAGGACACTCTGTAGAAAGAATGATTGTGTGATCCCCGTGTAACTCAGCCTGGGGCTCAGGGGGTGGCGACATAGAAAGGGTTAGTTTTCCTAGCTCCTTCTCTCACACATCCTGTGCTTTGTCCCGTCACCAGCTGCCTCTAAGTAGGTGAGCAACAGCTGCAGGTGAGTTTGGAACAGATGTCAAGCTGAAAATTCATTCCAGCAATTACTATCCTCGCAAAGTCGTTTCTTTCTATTGAAAATAAGCTTTCCTTTATATTGATATAACTGAAAGTCAAGCAGGCCTGAGCTGTGCTTCAGTCACCCTGGGGCCGCAAATATCCAAGCCAGCACTGGAGAGAAAGAAAGGGCAGAATTTCCGTACATGGCAAGTGTAAAATTGCATACATGAGAGGGGCTATAAAGAAAGCTGAGTGCAGAAGAATTGATGCTTTTGAACTGTGGTTTTGGAGAAGACTCTTGAGACTTGGACTGCAAGGAGATCCAACCAGTCCATCCTAAAAGAAATCAGTCCTGGGTGTTCATTGGAAAGACTGATGTTGAAGCTGAAATCCAATATTTTGGCCACCTGATGCAAAGAGCTAACTCATTTGAAAAGACCCTGATGTTGGGAAAGATTGAAGGCAGAAGGAGAAGGGGGCAACAGAGGATGAGATGGTTGGATGGCATCACTGGCACAATGGACATGGGTTTGGGTGGACTCCGGGAGTTGGTGATGGACAGGGAGGCCTGGCGTGCTGCGGTTCGTGGGGTCTCAAAGAGTTGGACACGACTGAGCGACTGAACTGTTTCCCAGGTGGTGCTAGAGGTAAATAATCTGCCTGCCAGTGCAGGAGATGCAGAGTCAGTTTCAATCCCTGGGACAGGAAGATCCCCTGGAGTAGGAAATGGCAACCCACGCCAGTATTCTTGCCTGGAGAATCCCATGGACAGAGGAGCCGGGCGGGCTACAGTCTACGGGAGTCACAAAGAGTCAGACACGACTGAGCGACTGACCACACCCATACACACATGCTTGTATTGACTTTTGTGGAAATTTTCTCTCTTTCCTCTTTGCTCTAAAATACCTCATTAAAGGACTCATTCTCTCCTTGACTTTTAAATTTTTTGCAGTTTTATTTCTTATGTCATATCAGGTTAGGAGGAATGGTTTGATCTTTGATCTTTTTTTCTGGCCATCTCTTTCTAATCATTCTCTTGATCCCTATAGACCCAGAAAAGAGACTTAGTCTTTAAGATACAGTCAACACACACTACTATATATAAGATAGATAACCAAGGAAGACCTACTATACAGCACAGGGAACTCAACTCAATATTTTGTAATAATCTAAGTGGAAAAAAGAATCTGAAAAAGAATGAATATATGTATAATATGTATAACTGAATCACTTTGTTGTACATCTGAAACTAATACAACATTGTAAATCAACTATACTCCAATAACATTAAAAAAAAAAAAACAAACCCAGCCATGGGTTTTGCCCCATCTTGAAGCTGCTCTCCAAAGACAGGGGGAAAAGTGCCACTCAACTAATTCTCTAATTTCATCACCAACATTTCATATTCTATTGTGAGCTATTATTAGGGAATCTCCCAGTGGCTCAGTGGTAAAGAATCTGCCTGCAATTCAGGAGACAGAGGTTCAGTCCCTGGGTTGGGGAGATCCCCGGAAGAAGGGAATGGCTTCCCACTCCAGTATTCTTGCCTGGAGAACTCCATGGACAGAGGAGCCTGGCAGTCTACAGTCCATGGGGTCTGAAAGAGTCAGACATGACTGAGCATGCACAACCTCCAGATAAGACTGAGTTCCACATCCATTCCACTGGACCAGCAATTCCTTAACTAATTAGGTTGTACACTGAAGATGGTAGCATAATTGTTCCTGTACTTGAACCTACTGAACTGATGAGAAATTTAGTATTTCTAGGAAAGTGGGAGGTAGAAGAATAAAAGAATCAGAATGTTCAGTGAGAAACTTAATCCTTTAGATTTGAAGAATTTACTAACAGCAAAAACAAGACACTTAAAGTGTCTTGGACACTTTAAGGAAATCTCAGTTTAAGGCCTTCTAATGTGAGAAACTTCAAGTACGTTGGATTGCTGACACCTCAAACTTCCTGCATGCAGATGCTCAAAATATTTCTCTCTTTATGAAAACTCCTTTAAATATCGTCTCGAAAAATTCTGTCCACTCAGGTATATTTGCAGAGGTGAATAATACTTCAATATGTTTGTAAAAGCCAACTGCTTGGCCTATGGCCTCACTGAGGGTGAATATTATCATGCTCCCACCAAAGAAAAGTATCTATCTTATTTAAAAAAGAAACCTTTCATTTTGTGCTCTATGGGAAAGTTTAAAATAGAGAAATATTATTTTCCTTAGAAGGCCTGATAAATAATTCAGACTAGCTATAAATCTTAATGAAAAAAAAATCTTTTTTCTTTTTCAGTGAATCTCAGTCCTCTGTCTGTAATGGAACTTAGTTCTTCTTTGACTGTTCCACATCTAATCACAATACTTTCTGGAAATGGCCTCTGATTTCTTTCTCTTTCTCATCCTCAATCTTTTGTGATTCTGGTGAAATTTATTCTAAGGGTGGACGTGTGACCCAAGTCTGATCAACCAGACCAGGGATGGTGATTAGTTCAGAAACATCACATGATACAAGTTAGACCAATTAGAGACAGCAATGCTAATTTCAGCATCACCGGTATCAGCTGGTGCATTTTCATACAAGTTATCATTATAGGTCACTGGGGCTTAGTCTTGCTTTGAAATCCTGGAAGTAAATGTAGGACACACACCTCAGAGTTATCCCACCCAAGGGCAAAGGAATTGGGGATTTTTACTCCACCCCCCGTCAGTCATTTCGTTGAGAGCCACTGGTGGTAGTAGGGGTTCTCAGCTGGCACTAGTGGTAAATAAGCTGCCCGCCAATGCAGGAGACATAGGAGACAGGGTACAACCCCTGCATCAGGCAGATCCCCTGGAGAAGGAAATGGCAGCCCACTCCAGTATTCTTGCCTGGAGAATCCCATGGACAGAGGAGCCTGGCAGGCTACAGTCCATAGGGTCACAAAGGGTTGGAGATGACTAAAGCAACTTAGCACCCATGTACTGGTGGTAGTGGGAGGGGATCATGAATCCCTTATATCTTGGGCTTGAATGACCAGAGAAAACCCTCAGGCAAAAAAACACATTTGAAAGTTGGCCCTGTATATACCCAAATAGCAAAGGCAGGGGGAATATGGGTGAGATGTATCTGTCTTCTGCCATAAATAATGATCTTAGTACAATATCTTATTCCAATTTATCCTACCCACTTAGTAAATATCAATTACCAATAATATATACTCATTCAACAAATATTTATCGCACCATATACTAAGATATATTTACTGTGCTAGGTGCTGGGAATAAAACAAGGTAAAGAATATCCCATCCATTAAGAAGCTGATAATCTATAAATAAAGACAAACAAGTGAGCAAGAATGAATTGCTGGGAGAACATGAATGAGAAGAACATGTATTCCTAACTTGGAATGTGTGTTCTAAGCAATTCTTCAGCTTTTGGCAGCAGGAAGACAACTGGAAGAAGATGAAAAATAAATTAATAAATAGGTGACAAAGGAGGAAAGGAAGTGGAGTTTTCACTGTGCGTCCTTTTGCTGCATTTCATACGATGTGCATGCATTTCATACGATGTGCATGCATTATGTATATTAAAAAGTTAACTTTTAAAAAGAATAATTGCTTTATTTTAAAGGAATAAATCTAGTAAGCATCAACCAATGAATAAAATGACCACTGTGCTAGTAATCTAAGTGACTGTGGAGTGTGGCAAAAAGGAACTGGGGACACAGTTTCTGTTTGGGTGATGTGAACACACATTACATGGAAAGCAATACCATCAAGAAAGTTTTGAACTAACACCCTGCACTCTGGCTGGTCCAAGGAAAGGACCACCGGAGGTGTGGCGCCAGGAAGGTTGGACAGTGGAGAGGCAGAGATGAAGTATCTGTCATCAAATCTCCAGGGCTGTCAAGGAAGAGGCTGCACAAACGGCCCATCATGATCGCCAGGTCTTCCTCATGGGATTTTGGAGGTTACTGAATTTAATTAATTCTATTTGAAATGGATAAATTAACAACCTAACACAATGCAATAACACTAACTATTAAGAATATCCCTGGCTCAAGAATTCCCCAGTGTTCCAGTGGTTAGAACTCTGTGCTTCTACTTCAGAGGGCCATGGCTTTCATTCCTGGTCGACGGAACTAAAACCCTACAAGTCCTGCTGCCTGGCCAAAGAACAAAAATTTCACAGTCACTAAATAAGCCTTTGATTAAAATCTGGTCTCCCAGGGGTGTAATCTATGAAAGGAGAGTTGGCTATCTGAGTGAAAAGGTTGTATGTTTCTTTAATGAAGGCATTCCTTTACTCGGCTGGGTTGGTGTGACTCAGGAGCTTTAAGTCTGATCCTCACCTTAGGGTGCGTGCGTCCTAAATTGCTTCATTTGTGTTGGACTCTCTGCGACCCCATGGACTGTATAGCCCACCAGGCTCCTCTGTCCATGGAATTCTCCAGGCAAGAATACTGGAGTGGGTTGCCGTGCCCTCCTCCAGGGGATCTTTCTGACCCAGGGATTGAACCGGGTCTCTAGCATCCCCTGCATTGGCAGCAGGTTTCTTTACCACTAGCACCACTTGGGAAGCTCCGATCTCGGGGTAAACTGAGGAAAATCACGTTTCTTGATGTACAGAGTCAAGATTAGGACTTGAAGTACACTAGCCCCACCAAGATAAGCACCTGGTGGGGCCCTCAATCACATTTCTGTCTCATTTCACTACACACCCAGAAGTTTGAAGGTTCCATGCCTGTGTGATGACATTCATTCAGCTCAGGGCCTCCCCATTGCTCAAATCTGCGGAGGCCACAAAACACAAGGGCTAAATTCACATACCCACCTCAGGATTCAATCAATGTTAGCATTTTACTGTATTTGCTTTCCATATGTATTTTTACTGTAGGAAATAAAATGTGCTATAGAGAACTTCGTACTCTTCCATGATCCCAGGCTCCTTTCTGTTCCCTTTATTTTCAGAAGTTACATTATCTGAGGTTGGTATGCATTATTTTTATGCATGTTTTCATATTTTTACTAGAAATTTTTGAACTTCTAAGGAATAGGGTATGGTTTTATAAATTTTTAAGCTTTAATCGAACGGTATTATTTTCTCTATATTATTCTGTCCTTTGTTTACTTAAAATTATGTTTCCTAGACTTATGTAGCTGTATATGGTGGTGCTTACGCTTAAAGTTTTAATATGCTGACTCAACAAGTTTCTGAAGGAGGAAACGGCAGCCCACTCCAGTGTTCTTGCCTGGAGAATCCCAAGGATGGGGGAGCCTGGTAGGCTGCTGTCTCTGGGATTGCACAGAGTAGGACAGGACTGAAGTGACTTAGCAGCAGCAGCCAACCTGCATTAAGAAAAATTATTATACTCCTGCCAACACTGTATAAACAGTGTTTATTTCTACTTTCCAAATATTTCATCCAAAGTGGTTTATCAATCTTTTAAAATTTCTGACTCACTTTTCTTTGATTATTAGTAATTTTGCGAGGCCACACTGACC
Organism: Bubalus bubalis; assembly: GCF_019923935.1. Lineage (NCBI taxonomy): Eukaryota > Metazoa > Chordata > Mammalia > Artiodactyla > Bovidae > Bubalus > Bubalus bubalis. Next base: position 60,663,169 of record NC_059173.1, read on the forward strand.
TCCTCTGTTCACAGAACAGATCCTTCTCACCTTGGGAGTCTGCAGACATGCTCTTCCTTCTGCCCAGAACCTTGGTGAGCCAAGTAAGGTATGATTAACACTTTGGACTTTATTTATTGATTTTTTTTTTGGCCACATCACTCAGCTTGTGGAACCCTCGTTCTGTGACCAGGGATTGAACCTGGGCCCTTGGCAGGGAGAGTGTGTAGTCCTATCCACTGGACAGCCAGGGTATTCCCTGAACTTTAGGCAATGGCATCCTATATTTCAGCAGAAAGATATACGATTGTTGGTAATTTTAAGAAGTAGCTGGAAATACTCTACTTAGTGTAAAACTGGCAGATTTAGCCTTGCAAATGTATGGCAATGCTGTCTACCTTTGTAATCCTGTCTTCTTTAAACATTTTCAGTGCAGTCTATTAGGAAAATGTATTTCTGATCTCATCATGTTGGTCATCAGGATTTCAGTTCCCTTCATTATATGTTTATTGAACCCTGATTATGTCTAAGTCAGTATAGAAAGCAAAAAAATAAATTAGACCTGGTCTTCTATGCCAAAGCCTTTGTGTGGATGACAATAAACTGTGGAAAATTCTGAAAGAGATGGGCATACCAGACCACCTGACCTGCCTCTTGGGGAACCTGTATGCAGGTCAGGAAGCAACAGTTAGAACTGGACATGGAACAACAGACTGGTTCCAAATAGGAAAAGGAGTACGTCAAGGCTGCATATTGTCACCCTGCTTATTTAACTTATATGCAGAGTACATCATGAGAAACGCTGGGCTGGAAAAAGAACAAGCTGGAATCAAGATTGCCAGGAGAAATATCAATAATCTCAGATATACAGATGACACCACCCTTATGGCACAAAGTGAAGAAGAACTAGAGAGCCTCTTGATGAAAGTGAAAGAGGAGAGTGAAAAAGTTGGCTTAAAGCTCAACATTCAGAAACTAAGATCATGGCATCCGGTCCCATCACTTCATGGCAGATAGATGGGGAAACAGGGGAAACAGTGGCTGACTCTATTTTTCTGGGCTCCAAAATCACTGCAGATGGCGATTGCAGCAATGAAATGAAAAGATGCTTACTCCTTGGAAGGAAAGTTATGACCAATATGCTAGACAGCATATTAAAAAGCTGAGACATTACTTTAGTCAAGGCTATGGTTTTTCCAGAGGTCGTGTATGGATGTGAGAGTTGAACTATAAAGAAAGCTGAGCACCAAAGAATTGATGCTTTTGAACTGTGGTGTTGGAGAAGACTCTTGAGAGTTCCTTGGACTGCAAGGAGATCCAACTAGTCCATCCCAAAGGAGATCAGTCCTGTGTGTTCATTGGAAGGACTGATGCTGAAGCTGAAACTCCAATACTTTGGCCACCTGATGCGAAGAGCTGACTCATATGAAAAGATCCTGATGCTGGGAAAGATTGAGGGCAGGAGGAGAAGGGGATGACAAAGGATGAGATGGTTGGATTGACTCCATGTACATGGGTTTGGGTGGACTCCGGGAGTTGGTGATGGACAGGGAGGCCTGGCATGCTGTGGTTCATAGGGTCACAAAGAGTTGGACATGACTGAGCGACTGAACTGAACTGAACTGTATAGAAATAATCCTATGGTCACACAGGACAGGGAGATCTAGTTCTGAGTTATTTTGCCAAAATTCATTTACCTTCCTCTTTTCTGAAATACAGTTAATTCCCAATAGGGTATCTTTGGAGGGAATATGAAAGGAAAATATACAGACAAATCTCATACATTAAGCCTGGCTGCATTTATGACTTCAATAGCCTTTTTGAGCTTTTTGGTGTGAAGAGGGGAAGACTTGAGTTGACCTGGGTTAAAATCCCAACTCTGCTATTTGTAAGCTGCATGACTATCAACAAGATATTTGACCTCTTTCAGTTTCAGTTTCCGTTTCCTTATCTGTAAAATGGGAGTAATTAACATACTTTATAATATTTTCTGGGAGACTAGAAAATCATATTTTCTAGTAAACTGCCCAATACATAGGAGACACTTTATATATGCTGACTATAATTATTGTTTTACATGGATATGCAAATGAAATTTCAAACCAATTTTGGGAACACTGGCTATTTATAAATTAGGACTATCCATAACCAATACCGGAGAAGGCAATGGCACCCCACTCCAATACTCTTGCCTGGAAAATCCCATGGACGGAGGAGCCTGGTGGGCTACAGTCCATGGGCTTGCGAAGAGTCAGACATGACTGAGTGACTTCACTTTGACTTTTCACTTTCATGCATTGGAGAAGGAAATGGCAACCCACTCCAGTGTTCTTGCCTGGAGAATCCCAGGGACGGGGGAGCCTGGTGGGCTGCCAACTATGGGGTTGCACAGAGTCGGACACGACTGAAGCGACTTAGCAGCAGCAGCAGCAGCATAATCAATACCTCACTAACATTTTTCATCATTCTTAATATTTACTGACAAAAAAAAACTGTTTAATGTGGGACATCCTTTCAAATCTTTCACCCTTTTAATACAAAGGAGAGTCTTCAATAGCTATTAACTTAGAGTTGTAATTATGAAATGCAAAATAGATACTGCATATGTTTATAAACAATGGAGTATATTCACAGAAAAATCGAATACTTATATTTCTACCCTAACATAGCCAAAAAAGAAAAATCTCTATTTTTACCATTATTCCAATTCCATAACATGCTTTGTAGTTTCAAGAATGGAAAGACAAGGATATTTAACCTTACTTTGAAATATAACACAAACAAGCAGGGACTTGCCTGGTGGTCCAGTGGTTAGGGCTCCATGCTCTTACTGCTGAGGGCCAGGGTTCTATCCTTGGTCAGAGAACTAAGATCCTGGTGCAGCTAAAAAAATCAAAATCAAACAACAACCCACTACCGAAACATAAACAAACAAAAGCAAGGTGATATTAGATCTCTGGTTCTCAAGAAGATGATTTTATTCCTGTTATGAATCATAGACCCTTGGCTCAGCTGTCCACACCGTGGTCTGACTTCTTGCCTTCCTAATGTGGCCGAACACTTAGTCTGCAATCTTGGGTCTCTGGGTAAAGCAAAAAAAAATCTATCTTACAGGATTCTCATGAGAATTAAAGGAGAAATGCATTTTCAGTCCTATTCCATGGCCCATAGAGACCTTCAATTAATAATATTAATAGCCATTATTTATGGTAACACTGAAGTCAGCTACCTAGCATGAAACAGTACTCTGGTTCTACCTTACGCTGGGAAGCAATTGCAGCTAATTGTCTTACTGCACCCACCCCATCAATCTAAGCTGACATCATCATTTGCCTGGACTAGTGCCAGCGCCTCCTGACCGCTCTCATCATATTCACATTTGCTCTTCCTGCCTCCATTCTCCAAACAGAAGCCGAAGTTATCCTGTTAAAAACAAATCAATACAACCTGGGGAGAGGACAATTGAAATAAAATTGTTCTAAGGTACTTCTGTTTTGGGAGAAGAGGAGTTAATATATTGATCAGCTTGAAGCTTTCTTAAGTTAAGTAACCATGGTAAAATTTCAAAGATTACTAAAAGATTAAAATTTCAAAGATTACTAAAAAAATAAACAGTAAATAATAAAATGAGAAAACAAAGAAAGAGGGACACATTTTACAAGTCAGAAATATAACAAAAGATAGCTGGAGTTTCTATATAATATCATACCAAATGGACTTTATCTTAAAAATTAATTTTAAGGATAAGATATGTCATTATATAATGATAAAACATTCATTTCTTGATAACAAAAGATATAACAATTCTTAAGAACTATGTCTCTGATAATAAATTGACTTCAAAATGCATAAAGAAAAATGTATAAAGCTGGAGGAGAAGCTAATAAATGCACTTTCCTAAAGATTGATTGATAGATAAAACAATAAAGAATTAGTAAACAAACACGATTTGAAGACGTCAATTAACAAGATTTATTTCATAAACACATACAGAAGTCTGGACCCCCAAATCAGTCTAAGCTTCTGTCATGCAAGACCTAATGCATCATTGGCTGCTCACAAAGTTAAAAATGACCAAAGAAGACAGCTGCCAGGCCTACATCAGATGGGTACAGAGCAGGTAAACACCAGAGACTTAGCGGGTGCTCCAGGTCTGTAGTCAGTGCTCCCAGATGGACTAGCTACACCAGGAGACCTTTCCACCCTGATCATCTGAGAAATATCTTAGATGATTTATGGGCTCTTCCAACACTTTTTGAAGGTGCTGCTGACATTGTGTGTGATGCAGTACCTTTTGATTGATAGGCTTCCTCTTTTTTCCAGGCATTGCCAGAAATGGTGACGGATAGCCTTAAAAACAATTTTTGTATAGTCAACACTTTTTACTGCACTACTAACATGTGTCATGAGACTTTGGTGAACAGACATATTTTAACTTATTAATAATTCTATTGTGTGAAATGCTAAATACATGGGTTTTGTAATTTTAAAGAAAACATGCAATTATTTTGAAAAGTTGACTACTTTCCCTTTTGGAACAAAATATAATAATCTTAGATTTTAACTACATTTGTAAGAATATATAGTCTCCTGACCCCACCCTGTTCCCAATTGCCAGAGCCATTTATATGGAAGGAATATATGATCGTATGGTATTAGATATTCGGGACTTTTTGCTTCATACATGTGAACTATATATCCATACTATAAAGACCATAATGAAATATGAGGCATTGAAAAAAGAAAGGAGAACAGAGCAGGGGGAGAAAAGAGATAGCCAACTATAATGAGTGAAGGGTTTGTTGGGTTTGGAAGCAAATGTCTCTTATTTAAGACACAGCCAGTTGTAAGTCCTAATTACTTTTTTGGAATAATCTTTATGGTATTATTAGATGACCAAGACAAATTCTAACAAAAGTAATAGATATTAATGGTTCTCCTTTAAAATTCTGAATGTATGGCCACCAGTCAGACTATTGTATCAATTGTAGAAATAAAGATTAAGAAGGGGGTTGTATAATCTAGTTAACGGTTCTAATTTTATTGGTTCAAAGAGGTACTGTTGTATATTTAGCCCAGAAGAGATGCAAACACTTTTAGCCCTACCCACCAAGCAGCACAACCATAATACTGAAAACAATATTATCATATCATATAGATACAGTTTTCAGCAGTGGTAAAGGGGTACAAAAGGTTAATCTGTCTGTGTTACTATCATCAGAAACACTGTATTCCCTCTCAAAGCATCCTTAACTGTAAGAATCAGAACAAGTTTGGACCAGAAACACCAATTAACTACCACATCTCACAACTGAACATTCTAATTAATTTCAATTTGCTAATTAGATTAATCTAATCTAATATTCTAACTTTGCTTCACCTCATCACAGACTCAAAAGAATTGTCCAAATTCATCTAATCCTAACCTCTGGTCTGAAGAAAAATTGTTCCAAAGTTATCTCAGAGACTCTAATTGCTTATTAAATTTGCAACCATCACCAAGTAGTCATTTTCAACTCTGGCTACATATTAAGCCATCAGGGAAGATTTTAAAACATCGGGGACCCAAGTAGTGTGTGTACAGGTATTTGTTTTATTACTATTTGTTAAACTGTACATCTGTGTTTTATGTTCTTCTCTGGGTGAAGATTTTATTTCGTAGTAAAATAAGTCTTTAAAAAAATATGAGATACACCGCAACATATGGAGCTCAGCTTCTGAAGTTTTTTCTAATTGATTTCATTCTTTAAACTTCTTCCTCTCTCAAAGTTCTCCCTTTCAGTAAATGGGATGTCCATACATCCCAATGTTCAGGCCAAATGCTAGGAGTCATTCTTGAATCTCTTTTTCTGTCTCATATTTAGTGTATTAGCCAATTCTATGGTTTCTACTTTGTAAATATATGCCCAGAGTTGATTTGTAGTTAATCTCCCAGCCCCTGTCTTGAGGGTGTGGTAATCTGTGAATCAGTATCTGACACAATCTTCATGGGTCATTGTCTTAGATGTGTGTCTCTGACCCACCATTTACTCCTCATTTTACTCTGACGTGCATTTGTCTGGCCACTTTCAAATACTAATATCATGAAACGGAAATTGACCATTTCTCACCACTTCATTGCTAATATCCTAATCTGAGCTGCACTCATCTCTCATCTAGATACAGATATAAGCTTTCAATTCGATTCCCTGCTCCCAGCTTGATTTTCTATAGGCTCATCTTAACACAGCAACTAGAATGATCTTTTAAAGCCAAAACTTAGTTTGAATCACATTCCCTTCTCTGACTTCAGCCCTCCCGTTATTTCTTCTTACACTGGGAATGAACCTGCTTTTACTTTGGTTTACAGGGCTCTACAAGATCTGTTTAAGTGCTGCACTCAATATGCCAGCAAATTTGGAAAACTCAGCAGTGGCCACAGGACTGGAAAAGGTCAGTTTTCATTCCAATCTCAAAGAAGAGCAATGCCAAACAATGTTCAAGTTCAGTTCAGTTCAGTTAAGTTCAGTTGCTCACTCTTGCCAACCCCATGGACTGCAGCATGCCAGGCTTCCCTGTCCATCACCAGCTTCAGGAGCCTGCTCAAACTCATGTCCATCGAATCAATGATGCCATCCAACCATCTCATCCTCTGTGGTCCCCTTCTCCTTCTGCCTCCAATCTTGCCCAGCAACAGGGTCTTTTCCAATGAGTCAGTTCTTCACATCAGATGGCCAAAGTATTGGAGTTTCAGCTTCAGCATCAGTCCCTCCAATGAATATTCAGGACTGATTTCCTTTAGGATTGACTGTTTTGATCTCCTTGCAGTTCAAGGGACTCTCAAAAAGAGTCTTCTCCAACACCACAGTTCAAAAGCATCAGTTCTTTGTCACTCAGCTTTGTTTATAGTCCAACTGTCACATCCATACATGACTTCTGAAAAAAAACATGGCTTTGACTAGACGGATCTTTGCTGGCAAAGTAATGTCTCTGCTTTTTAATATGCTGTCTAGGTTGGTCATAACTTTTCTTCCAAGGAGCAAGTATCTTTTAATTGCATGGCTACAGTCACCATCTGCAGTGATTTTGGAGTCCCCCAAAATAAAGTCGGTCACTGTTTCCATAGTTTCCCCATCTATTTGCCATGAAGTGATGGGACCAGATGCCATGATCTTCGTTTTCTGAATGTTGAGTTTTAAGCCAGCTTTTTCACTCTCTTCTTTCACGTTCAACAACAGGCTCTTTAGTTCTTCTTTGCTTTCTGCCATAAGGGTAGTGTCATTTGCATATCTGAGGTTACTAATGTTTTTCCTGGCAATCTTGATTCCAGCTTGTGCTTTATCCAGCCCAGCATGTCTCATGATGTACTCTGCATATAAGTTAAATAAGCAGGCTGACAATATACAGTCTGGATGTACTCCTTTCCTGATTTGGAACCAGTCTGTTGTTCCATGTCCAGTTCTAACTGTTGCTTCTTGACCTGCACACAGATCTCTCAGGAGGCAGGTCAGGTGGTCTGGTATTCCCATCTCTTGAAGAATTTTCCACAGTTTGTTGTGATCCACACAGTCAAAGGCTTTGGCATAGTCAATAAAGCAGAAGTAGATGTTTTTCTGGAACTCTGTTGCTTTTTCGATGATCCAGTGGATGTTGGCAATTTGATCTCTGGTTCCTCTGCCTTTTCTAAAACCAACTTGAACATCTGGAAGTTCACAGTGTACATACTGTTGATGCCTGGCTTGCAGAATTTTGGGCATTACTTTGCTAGCGTGTGAGATGAATACAACTGTGTGGTAGTTTGAGCATTCTTTGGCATTGCCTTTTTTTGGGATTGAAATGAAAACTGACCTTTTTCAGTCCTGTGGCCACTGCTGAGTTTTCCAAATTTGCTGGCATATTGAGTGCAGCACTTTTACAGCATCATCTTTTAGGATTTGAAATAGCTCAACTGGAATTCCATCACCTCCACTAGCTTTGTTCGCAGTGATGCTTCCTAAGGCCCACTTGATTTCACATTCCAGGATGTCTGGTTCTAGTCCAGTGATCACACCATCGTGGTTATCTGGGTCATGAAGATCTTTTTGAAGAACTGGTTATATGGGTCATGAAGAACTAACACCCCAAAAGATGTCCTTTTCATCATAGGGGAAAAGTAGGAAAAAAGTAGGAAGTCAAGAGATACCTAGAGTAACAGGCAAATTTGGCCTTGGAGTACAAAATGAAGCAGGGCAAAGGCTAACAGAGTTTTGCCAAGAATGTTGGCAATTGATCTCATTTCACATGCTAGAAGGTAATGCTCAAAATTCTTCAAGCTACGTTTCAACAGTATGTGAACGGAGAACTTTCAGATGTTCAAGCTGGATTTAGAAAAGGCAGAGGAACCAGAAATCAAACTGGAAATCTGAAAGAAGACTACATCCATTGGATCATAGAAAAAAGCAAGGGAATTCCAGAAAAACACCTGCTGAAACTGCTGCTGCTAAGTCGCTTCAGTCATGTCCAACCCTGTGCGACCCCATAGACGGCAGCCCACCAGGCTCCCCCGTCCCTGGGATTCTCCAGGCAAGAACACTGGAGTGGGTTGCCATTTCCTTCTCCAGTGCATGAAAGTGAAACGTGAAAGTGAAGTCGCTCAGTCGTGTCCGACTCTTAGCTACCCCATGGACTGCAACCTACCAGGCTCCTCCACCCATGGGATTTTCCAGGCAAGAGTACTGGAGTGGGTTGCCATTGCCTGACTACATAAAGCATTTGACTGTGTGTATCACAACAAACTGTGGAAAATTCTTCAAAGGATGGGAATACCAGAGCACCTGATCTGCCTCCTGAGAAACCTGTATACATGTCAAGAAAAAAACAGTTATAATCAGACATGGAACAAGGGACTGGTTCTAAATTGGGAAAGAACATCAAGGCTGTATATTGTTACCTTGCTTATTTAACTTATATGCAGAGTACATTATACAAAATGCTGAGCTGGATAAAGCTCAAGCTGGAATCAAGATTGCTGGGAGAAATATCAATAACCTCAGATACACAGATGACACCACCCTTATGGCATAAAGTGAAGAGGAATTAAAGAGCCTCTTGATGAAGGTGAAAGAAGAGAGTGAAAAAGCTGGCTTAAAACTCAAAATTCAAAAAAACTAAGATCAAGGCATCTGGTCCCACCACTTCATGGAAGATACATGGGGAACCAATGGAAACAGTGACAGGCTTTATTTTCTTGGGCTCCGAAATCACCACAGACAGTGACTGCAGCCATGAAATTAAAAGACACTTGCTCCACGGAAGAAAAGCTATGACGAACCTACACATTGTATTAAAAGAAGAGACATCACTTTGCCAACAAATGTCCATGTAGTCAAAGCTATGGTTTTTCCAGTAGTCATGTCTGGATGTGAGAGTTGGACCATAAAGGAGGCTGAGCACCAAAGAATTGATGCTTTTGAACTGTGGTATTGGAGAAGACTGTTGAGAGTCCCTTGGACAGCAAGGAGATCAAGCCAGTGAATCCTAAAGGAAATCAGTCCTAAATATTCATTGCTGTCCTTCAAGAATCATGCCGTTTCCTGCCTCCAGCCTTTGTGCATCTCTTCCATCTTCCTGGATGCTCTCCTTCCATACATAGGCCTTCCCAAACCCACTTTATCTAGCACACCCTGATCTTCTCTATCTCCTAACTGTCTTTTATTTTTCTTTTGTGTTTTTAAGTATCTGATTTTTTATTTATTAAGCTATTTGTTGATTATCTGGCCATTTCCCAGAAAGTAAGCTCTGGAACTTATCTTTTTCACTGATTTCATCACATATAAAATAATATATAACACTTAGTGTGCATTTGATAAAATTTTTTCAAGTGAATGAAGCTTTTTTTTTTTTTTTAAATCTTACAGCGCATGTATGGCTGAATGACTGGTATGAAGAATATATAACACTTTAAATCTCCATTTTCATTTTCCCTCCAATCCAGGTCAAGATGAGAATTTTTAAAACATTTATCCCTTCTTTAGGTCTTCCCTGGTGGTCCAGTGGTTGAGAGTCTGCCTGCCAATGCAGGAGTGATGGGTTCGATCCCTGGTCTGGGAAGATCCTACATGCCATGGGGCAACTGGGTCTATTGGACCCACAACTACTAAAACTTGCACAGCTGTGCTCCACACTCTACTGTGCTCCACAAAAAGAGAACCCACTACAGTGAGAAGCCCACGCCCCACAACTAGAGAGAAGCAGTGCAAAGCAGCAAAGACCCAGTGTGGTCAAAAATACATAAATAAAGTTTTAAAAAATCTGTTCTTTGTATGTTAAAATATACCCACACCTCAAAACCTCTATATCATACATCTAAAGTTGACCTTTCTGATGATGTGTTCTATTTCTGATACAAAAGATTCCAGACAAAATTATTCTTTTGGTAAGAGACATGGATCATGGATCACATTATTAATGATCATACCTATACACATACTCATGAAATTCTCTCCACCATGGAAAACACTTTGTTGGCAGCAGGGACCTTTAACATGAATGAGAATAAATGAAAAATTTGAAAAGATTTCCACACAGCTCTGGGTTTAAAGATTTCTTTCTCTCTCTACCTATATCCATGGTAGATTGTAAAGTCCCTTTCCAAATTTTAGGAAACAGACAAGAAGAGGGGAAAATCATAGAGACAGAGCATAACTCAGGAGTCTTCTTCCTATAGGTCTTGAGTTATACACTTTTGAATAATGTAAATCAGGGACAAGATTAAAACAGAGAAGGCAAAAAAAAAAAAAAAAGAACTCTGCCAAGAAACAGAAAACCTATTCTCTAAGGAAAGAACGAAGAATAGTTATCCACAAAGTGACTCAAGCTCTCTGCAATTACTAAGTAAGTGTTAGTATTTGAAAATGGCCAGATAAATGCAGGTCAAAGTAAAATGAGGAACAAAGGTTGGGTCAGAGGCATACAGTTAAGACAAAGACCCATGAAACTCCCTCTGGGCACTAGTTCATAAATAACCACACCCCCAAGATGGGGGCTTGGAGGTGAGCCACAGATCAACACGGGGCGTCATTGCTGGTCCCTTGTTTAGAGTACCTGAACACAAACTGCTCATAATAGGGCTGCAGTTAATTTACCCATTTGTTGTCTCAGTGAAGTTCTCAGCAAACACGATTCCTCTAGATGTTAAGGACGTGAGCTGGGAGATTTGTTCTGACAATTGCGCCCCCAGATGCAGAAACGTTAAGTGCATTGTGGCTCTTTAACCCTCGTTTCTGTTAGGAAATTTATCCCTTCAATTGACACACACAATATATTGTGGACTAACTAGTATTTAGACTAATTCTTCCATGAAAGGAAACAGGCTAAGAGTATATATTGATTTTTTTTCTGAAGAATTGTCACCCCCTTGATCGCCAGGGTTGATTCAGCTGATCTGGCTGGCTAGGCGGGTGTCCCCTTCCTCCCTCATCGCTCCATGTGCATCCCTCCCGAAGCTGCACGCTCGGTTGAAGAAGAGGACCATCCCTGATAGAGGAGGACCCGTCTTCGGTGAAGGGTATACGAGTAGCTACCCTCCCCAGCTAGAACCTCCAAACAAGCTCTCAAGGTCCATATTAGTCTGTATATCTGTATATTCAGGCAGAGTTTCTTCAAGTTTAAATGGAATACATTTTTCTAAAGTCCAAAATGTCACTCCATCAAATCTCAATGTTTCGACTCTCAGAAAAAACGCTTAGCCAAAATATACCTTTTTCTTTTACTAAGCACCTGAGGACTTCCCTGGAGGTCCAGTGATTAAGAATCCACCTACCAATGCAGGGGACATGGGTTCCATCCTTGGTCCAGGAAGAGTCCACATGCCAGGGAGCAACTGAGCTCGTGTGCCACCACTACTGAGCCCATGCTCCAGGGCCCACAAGATGCACCCACGGAAGTTCGCACGCCATAGAGTCCATCCTCTACAATAAGAGAAGCCCTGGTGCTGCAACCACAGAGCAGCCCCTTGCTCTCCGAAACAAGAAAGCCCGCGTGCAGTAATGGAGACCCAGCACAGCCAAAAATAAATGAATACGTAAACGAAACTGAGATAACAGTGCTTTATATCACTGGAAAGGAATAGAATTACTTAAAATTGATTCCATAATAAAAAGTCTGGAAAAAAAAAAAGATGGCATAATCTGAATGGTAATTTTGGCATGAAAACCCTATTACCTAAAACTGAATATGTCCATATTTAGTTTTTGAACATACAGGTACTTGTCATTTTAGAAAAAAAGGAATCAGAAACAAGAGATCTTACAATATGTATAGCCTGATACCATTTAAATATACCCTGGACATATAAACACATAGGTACTTACACATAACAACATTTCTCATTACTGGATTCCTTACAGCTGGACATTAAGGATATTTCTTTTTATTTTTTCCTATCATAAGCAAGCTAAAGAACAGAGGCTTGATTTCCTAAAGAAAAGCTTTAACACACTATGCAGATTAGACATTACATCTTCAACATACAATCAGTATCTCAGTGTAACGGGATTATGGTTGATTTAAAAAAATAATCCACATTATGTACCTTTTCAAAAAATAAATTATATATATATATATATATAAAATTTGCTTTATAAAACAATTAGTAAAAGTGGACAAAAACAAGCAAAAAAAAAAAACAAGAAACAAGGTGTCTTAGAATCTCCCAAATGTTACTATATTCTGTCCACAGCTGACATCTATGGTTTTCTTACCTCTCTAACAAGGGGAATCTGCATTTAATAAGGTATTCAGAATTCCCTGTTATCAGAGATAATCAAGGATCAGGGCCCCGCCCTTGCTTGTCTGCCACCCCACAGTTAAAGTGCATAAAATACCCTGCAGACACAGGGCAAGAGAGAGAAACAAAGGAGAAACACTATGTGGTATAAGATGATAATTATTTGTATTCTCAATCAAAGGCTCAGCATTTTACATTCATGGTTCACTACTCTGGCCCACTCAGGCTCTGAAGCTATTTTTCTTTCTTCAAATTAGGAATTTGCTGATCAAACCAAAGGCTGATTCTGTATCTAAAATGATGTTTTCTCTATGTGCAAGTGATTAGTCCCACTAAGAAACTAATTGCTGCCATTTCAAACTGCACAAGTCACAAAATAGCTTTCCTTAAGGAGTTCCAGCTACACTTCTGATTTTTTTTTCACCATTTTAGTTATTTCATTTTATTTTTGGCTGTTCTGCATGGGACAGTGAAACTGCAGAGTCCTAACCATTGGATCACCAGGGAATTCCCTTTACCATCTTAAGGCTATGTTTTCCTTCAACTCCATTGTTCAATCTGTAAAAATGGCAGAGTAATTGAATAAAGTAATAAGGCCAACAGGGTAACATTTAAATGTATATTTACTTTGATAAGTGTATCTCTCATCACTCTTATATGCATGTGGATACTTAACATGCATGTTGAATTATTGAAGATAACATCTCAATATTGTCTTCCGTTTTATTAACACATGCTGCCTATTCACAGGTCTAAGTTCCAATAGATCAAATTTCTGCTCATTTTAAAAAGAGATTTCAAGTAGTCTAGGCTTTTTTTGTCATGTCCGTTCTGACAAGTAGGTAGACTGAACAGTAATTTGCATATTATGATGTCAGGGTTACTTTGGTAAAGAATCTGCCTGCAATGCAGGAGACTCAGGTTCAATCCCTGGGCTGGGAAGATATCATGGAGGAAAAAATGGCAATCCACTCCAACATTCTTGTTTGGAGAAACAAGAATATTGTCCCAATGGACAGAGGAGCCTGGTGGCTACAGTCCATGGGGTCGCAAAGAGTCAGACACAACAGTGACTAAACCACTACAAAAAAGTGATTCATGATACTTGCGCATTAAAGCAATAAGTCAGTTACACCTTAATGTAAACAAATGTGTCAGAGCCTTTTCTGAGCCTTTTTGAGAATGGTGGGCTCAAAGGACCCTCCAAAAGACAAAGAGAATGAAGTGATTTGGATAAAGAAAGAGAATGGACAGAGGATCCAGGCAATTCTTTTCAAGAGGTGTGCAGGCTGAGCAGTGTGTGTGTGTGTGTGTGTATCCACTTTTCTTCGATTCTTTATTTTTGAGAAATAAAAAGAAAATGAAAAGATTTTGAAAATGGTTATTTGCATATTGATCTTGGATAAACATTTAAACATTACACACTAATAAAAATATTAACCTGTAACTTGAGCAAGAAGCAACTTAATTTTATAGTTGTTATTTTTTAAAAACACAGAGAAAATGTTGTTAGTTGAAACACAGACTGAAACTTTACAAACTTTCAAGCCATTTCCAGGTTAACCTAGACCAACAGCTACAAGAAATTTATAGGCTGACTAGGTACCATTCGCCTATCTGTAAGATTGGTGAAACGAAATAGGCAGTTGACTAGAGTGTCTTAAAATCCAACGCAGATCAGCATCATGTTGGGACAACAGATATCATAGAAATGTCCTTTCATGAAGATTGAAAAAATTTAAATTTTACAAAGAAAAATAGATTCTGAGCTACTATAAGAAGTAGCATAAAAGTAGCATAAATCAGCAGCCCTGATTACTGCAAGAACTGATGATTCTTGCTGAAGTCTGGAGTTTGTTTAGAATATTTCAAGTTCCCAGCAATTCCTATTTTCTAACCTTAGGATACAAGATCCTTCTAATCCTGTGCTACTGTTTTCCTGTGAACCACATATTAGCCACTAATCAGTTTGATAAGAAGGTTAGTTCATTTCCAAGGCAAACCATTCAATATCACAGTAATCCAAGTCTATGCCCCGACCAGTAATGCTGAAGAAGCTGAAGTTGAATGGTTCTATGAAGACCTACAAGACATTCTAGAACTAACACCTAAAAAAGATGTCCTTTTCATTATAGGGAACTGAAATGAAAAAGTAGGAAGTCAAGAGATACCTGGAGTAACAGGCAAATTTGACCTTGGAGTACAAACAAAGTGGGGCAAAGGCTAATAGAGTTTTGCCAAGAGACCGTACTGATCATAGCAAACACCCGCTTCCAACAACACAAGAGAAGACTCTACACATGGACATCAGCAGATGGCCAACACCGAAATCAGATTGATTATATTCTTTGCAGCCAATGATGGAGAAGCTCTATATAGTCAGCAAAAACAAGACCGGGAGCTGACTGTGGCTCAGACCATGAACTCCTTATTGCCAAATTCAGACTTAAATCGAAGAAAGTAGGGAAACCATTAGACCATTCAGGTATGACCTAAATCAAAACTCTTAACAATTATACAGTGGAAGTGACAAATAGATTCAAGGGATTAGATCCAATAAGACAGAGTGCCTGAAGAACTATGGATGGAGGTTTGTGACATTGTACAGGAGGCAGTGATCAAGACCACCCCCAAGAAAAAGAAATTCAAAATGGTTGTCTGAGGAGGCCTTACAAATAGCTGAGAAAAGAAGAGGTACTAAAGGCAAAAGAGAAAAGGAAAGATACACCCATTTGAATGCAGAGTTCCAAAGAATAGCAAGGGGAGATAAGAAAGCCTTCCTCAGTGATCAATGCAAAGAAATAGAGGAAAACAATAGAATGGGAAAGACTAGAGATTGTTTCAATACAATTATAGATACCAAGGGAAGATTTCATGCAAAGATGGGCACAATAAAGGACAGAAATGGTATAGACCTACTGGAAGCAGAATATATTAAGAAAAGGTGGTAAGAATACACAGAAGAACTATACAAAAAAGTTCTTCACGACCCAGATAACCACAGTGGTGTGATCACTCACCTAGAGCTAGACATCCTGAAGTGCAAAGTCAAATGGGCCTTAGGAAGTATTACTATGAACAAAGCTAGAGGAGGTGATGGAATTCCAGTTGAGCTATTTCAAATCCTAAAAGATGATACTGTGAAAGTGCTGCACTCAACATGCCAGCAAATTTGGAAAACTCAGCAGTGGCCACAGGACTGGAAAAAGTCAGTTTTCATTCCAATCCCTAACAAAGGCAATGTCAAAGAATGTTCAAATTACCACACAATTGCACTCATCTCACATGCTAGTAAAGTAAAGCTCAAAATTCTCCAAGCCAGGCTTCAGTAATACATGAACCGTGAACTTCCAGATGTTCAAGCTGGTTTTAGAAAATGCACAGGAACCAGAGATCAAATTGCCAATATCCACTAGATCATCGAAAAAGCGAGAGTTCCAGAAAAACATCTGCTTATTGACTATGCCAAAGCCTTTGACTGTGTGAATTACAACAAACTGTGGAAAATTCTTCAAGAGATGGGACTACCAGACCACCTGCCCTGCCTCCTGAGAAATCTGTGTGCAGGTCAAGAAGCAACAGTTAGAACTGGATATGGAACAACAGACTGGTTCCAAATAGGGAAAGGAGTATGTCAAGGCTGTATATTGTCACCTTGCTTATTTAACTTATATGCAGAGTACATCATGAGAAACGCTGGACTGGATAAAGCACAAGCTGGAATCAAGATTGCCAGGAGAAATATCAATAACCTCAGATATGCAGATGACACCACCCTTATGGCAGAAAGTGAAGAAGAACTAAAGAGCCTCTTGATGAAAATGAAAGAGGAGAGTGAAGAAGTTGGCTTAAAACTCAACATTCAGAAAACTAAGATCATGTCACCTGGTCCCATCACTTCATGGCAAATAGATGGGGAAACAATGGAAACAGTGACAGACTTTATGTTTTTGGGCTCCAAAATCACTGCAGATGGTGACTGCAGCCATGAAATTAAAAGATGCTTGCTTTTTGGAAGAAAAGTTATGACTAACCTAAACAGCATATTCAAAAGCAGAGACATTACTTTGCCAACAAAGTCCATCTAATCAAAGCTTTGGTTTTTCCTATAGTCATGTATGGATGTGAGAGTTGGACTATAAAGAAAGCTGAGCGCCGAAGAATTGATGCTTTTGAACTGTGGTGTTGGAGAAGACTCTTGTGAGTCCCTTGGACAGGGAGGAGATCCAATAAGTCCATCCTAAAGGAAACCAGTCCTGAATATTCATTGGAAGGACTGATGCTGAAGCTGAAACTCCAATATTTTGGCCACCTGATGTGAAGAACTGCTCATTTGAAAAGACCCTGATCTGGGAAAGATTGAAGGCGGGAGGAGAAGGGGACGACAGAGAATGAGATGTTTGGATGGCATCACTGACTCAACGGACATGAGTTTGAGTAAACTCCAGGAGTTGGTGATGGACAGGGAGGCCTGGTGTGCTGCAGTCCATGGGGTTGCAAAGAGTAAGACATGACTGAGTGACTGACATGCACACACATTAGGACACTGTAGAGCAAGAAAATCAATTGTTTCATGAAAATAATCAGATTCCAAAAAGCTATGTTTTTCCTATCATGGGAGATATGAAATCAGCCAGAAAGAGCATATTTAAGAATAAAGAACATGAAGAGGTAGTTTCTGGTCATATACAGGAAGGAATGGTGCCTGCATAGTATAAAGAAAGAGTATTCACATTTACTGCTTGGCAATAAACATGTATGTAAGTACCTTTTCTCTATCCATCATTCTAAAGCTCCATCAATAATTCCCTCTATTTTATGTGGCCTTATGAATATCAATATATCCTTAACCAAATTATTTATATAGACAAAGCCCTATGAGGTTTTCTTTTCTTATCTACCATTGCCATGGGTTTGCAACTAATGGGGTAGTCAAAGACTGAAGTTACTGCACCATCTTGAGCATGAATTCAATCATCGTGTGTTAGTTTTTCAATTAAACACAATAGCAACTAGTTTACAAAAGCTCTCTAAGTGCACATCAGCTAGGGAACCAAGGTAGAGAATACACTGGATCCTGACTCTGAGAACTGAGATGCTATTTTAACTCTTTCTTAGTAAAGTTTCTTTTTTTCCCTGAAACTAACCAAGTATGCATTTTTCCCCTGATAAAATACTGGAAAGGATGAAAATAAGGAATCTGATAATATACTCCTTCTTGTTCCTGTCTTTTAGATGCCTAGGGAGCATCTTGATCCCACTCTAAGCAAAGAGAGGTGAGCTGGATTGCAGTTGAAATAATACAGGCCTTATTTAGAGGGTTATTTTGTGGAGTCCCCAGCTAAGCATGTGGTAGTCAAGACTGGCTTCTATGTGTAACCCTGTGATTTTTTCCACATTCAGAGATGTGGAAAAGATAAAACTTAGATAGCAAAATACATCCCTTTCAAGTTAATTAAATACCATTTTCCAATCTATAAATATTCAGTAAAGCTAATACTAGCTGAATGACTTCAGCTGATGGTTCATCTGATAGATTACTTAGTTATAGCACTTTAAATAAGAGGTACAGTGAATCTTACATGAAAAAGTATTCAACCTGGGAAAGTTATAACTATAACCATATCTAAGTCTGCTCAGTTCAGTTCAGTTCAGTTTAGACATGTCTGACTCTTTGAGAACCCATGGACTGCAGAACGCCAGGCTTCCCTGTTCATCACTAACTCCCGGAATTTACTCAAACTCATGTGCATTGAGTCAGTGACACCATCCAACCATCTCATCCTCTGTTGTCCCCTTCTTCTTCCGCATTCAATCTTTCCCAGCATCTGGGTCTTTTCAAATGAGTCAGTTCTCACATCAGGTGGCCAAAGTATTGGAGTTTCAGCTTCATCATCAGTCCTTCCAATGAATACTCAGGACTGATTTCCTTTAGGATAGACTGGTTGGATCTCCTCACTGTCCAAGGGACTCTCAAGAGTCTTCTCCAACACCACAGTTCAAAAGCATCAATTCTTTGGTGCTCAGCCTTCTTCACAGTCCAACTCTCACATCCATACATGACCACAGGAAAAACCATAGCCTTGACTAGACGAACCTTTGTTGGCAAAGTAATGTCTCTGCTTTTGAATATGCTGTCTAGGTTAGTCATAACTTTTCTTCCAAGGAGCAAGCACCTTTTAATTTCATGGCTGCAGTCACCATCTGCAGTGATTTTGGAGCCCAAAAACATAAAGTCTGTCACTGTTTCCATTGTTTCCCCATCTATTTGCCATGAAGTGATGGGACCAGGTGACATCATCTAAATCTGTATACACATGTAATTCTGGTAAGAAGAAGAACACAATTCATCACATACAATTTGGGAAATTAAAATCTCTCATAATGTAACCTTTTAAATGAAATATTTTTCCCCTATTTTCTGCACATCTATATACTTCTTTTAAACAGGAAGGATCTCTGTTTTATATCATGCTTCCTTTTTTAGAAGGAATATATTTTCCCAAGTCATTAAATATTCTCTGAAAACATGATTGTAGTATGTATTTCGGAGGAGACAATGGCACCCTACTCCAGTACTCTTGCCTGGAAAATCCCATGGGCAGAGGAGCCTGGTCGGCTGCAGTCCATGGGATCGCTAGGAGTCGGACACGACTGAGCGACTTCACTTTCACTTTTCACTTTAATGCATTGGAGAAGGAAATGGCAACCCACTCCAGTGTTCTTGCCTGGAGAATCCCAGGGACGGGGGAGCCTGGTGGGCTGCTGTCTCTGGGGCCACACAGAGTCGGACACGACTGAAGCGACTTAGCAGCAGCAGCAGCAGTATGTATTTAACAATATGGCTGTACTACAGTTTTTAAACTATTTTTCTGTTACTAGACACTCCAATTTTTGCCTTAAGGAAAAACTGCTTTTCATCTTCATGGGTATAATGTTGTTTTCCTTTTTTTTTTTTTAGGAGAAATTCCTAGAAGTAGGATTCATAGGAGAAAATGATCCTTTAAGGCTTTTGATGCGTCTTCATGAATTTTTTTCCCAGTTACATTCCTGCTAGCCAATGGCACTTATGCTAATGAGCTGACTCTATCTTTGTGTATATATATATTTTTGTTTGAAAAAAACACAGATTTTTTTTGTGTTCAAGTATAAAAATAGCACTATATTACATATGTTGTTCAATTTTCACTCAACTTTTTAAGGCTTTTCTATACTGCCATAGAGTCATTACTTTTACTGCTGCCTCTATTTCTCTGATATTATAAACAACACTGAGAGGAACACCTTCAAATATCACCTTTTGGATCTGTAGAAAAATTTCTTTGGATTAAAACCCAGCAATGGAATCAGTAGGTCAGAATGTATTTGCATAATCATGTTTACTAGAAATTATCAGTTTGCATTCCACAATGGCCATCCAATAATTATACTTCTATCAGTATTGTGTTATGGTTTCTAACCCACACTGTTAATGACTTTAGATATTATCCAACTTTTCAGTTTTATGATGATGATACCTATAAGTTGGTACCTCCCTGTTTTAATTAATATTTGTGTGGTTACTTAAGTGAAATTTGGCATTTCTCAAATCTTACTTAACATTTACCTTTGTGAGTCTATAAATGGCTTATTTGCATCTTTCTATATTATTGATATATTTCTTTTCATGTTAGTCTGCAAGGGTACCTTGTGTAATCTAGTTTTTCTTTGTCTTTTTTAGTCAATGAAAATGTTTGTTTTTTTTTTAGTCCCTCATTTACCTGTTAATTTGGGGTTAAGTTTTTAAAAGATTCAGAAAAGAACAAGTATTAGTGAGATTTTTATGTGCAACATTCACATCATTTGCTATTATAACTATCAGTCATTCAGCCCATCATTGAATAGATATCAAGCACTTACTCTATACAGGATGTGACGATAAACTTGTTAAGGGCATCAGTTCAGTTCACTTCAGTCACTCAGTCGTGTCTGACTCTTTGCGACCCCATGAATCGCAGCACGACAGGCCTCCCTGTCCATCACCAACTCCTGGAGTTCACTCAGACTCATGTCCATCGAGTCAGTGATGCCATGTAGCCATCTCATCCTCTGTCGTCCCCTTCTCCTCCTGCCCCCAATCCCTCCCAGCATCAGAGTTTTTTCCAATGAGTCAACTCTTCACATGAGGTGGCCAAAGTACTGGAGTTTCAGCTTTAGCATCATTCCTTCCAAAGAAATCCCAGGGCTGACCTCCTTCAGAATGGACTGGTTGGATCTCCTTGCAGTCCAAGGGACTCTCAAGAGTCTTCTCCAACACCACAGTTCAAAAGCATCAATTCTTCGGCACTCAGCCTTCTTCACAGTCCAACTCTCACATCCATACATGACCACAGGAAAAACCATAGCCTTGACTAGATGAACCTTTGTTGGCAAAGTAATGTCTCTGCTTTTGAATATGCTATCTAGGTTGGTCATAACTTTCCTTCCAAGGAGTAAGCGTCTTTTAATTTCATGGCTGCAGTCCCATCTGCAGTGATTTTGGAGCCCAGAAAAATAAAGTCTGACAATGTTTCCACTGTTTCCCCATCTATTTCCCATGAAGTGATGAGACCAGATGCCATGATCTTCGTTTTCTGAATGTTGAGCTTTAAGCCAACTTTTTCACTCTCCACTTTCACTTTCATCAAGAGGCTTTTTAGTTCCTCTTCACTTTCTGCCATAAGGGTGGTGTCATCTGCATATCTGAGGTTATCGATATTTCTCCCAGCAATCTTGATTCCAGCTTGTGTTTCTTCCAGCCCAGCGTTTCTCATGATGTACTCTGCATATAAGTTAAATAAGCAGAGTGACAATATGCAGCCTTGACGTACTCCTTTTCCTATTTGGAACCAGTCTGTTGTTCCATGTTCAGTTCTAACTGTTGCTTCCTGACCTGCATACAGATTTCTCAAGAGGCAGGTCAGGTGGTCTGGTATTCCCATCTCTTTCAGAATTTTCCACAGTTGATTGTGATCCACACAGTCAAAGGCTTTGAAATAGTCAATAAAGCAGAAATAGATGTTTTTCTGGAACTCTCTTGCTTTTTCCATGATCCAGCGGATGTTGGCAATTTGATCTCTGGTTCCTCTGCCTTTTCTAAAACCAGCTTGAACATCAGGAAGTTCACGGTTCATGTATTGCTGAAGCCTGGCTTGGAGAATTTTGAGCATTACTTTACTAGCATGTAAGATGAGTGCAATTGTGCGGTAGTTTGAGCATTCTTTGGCATTGCCTTTCTTTGGGATTGGAATGAAAAGTGACCTTTTCCAGTCCTGTGGCCACTGCTGACTTTTCCAAATTTGCTGGCATCTTGAGTGCAGCACTTTCACAGCATCATCTTTGAGGATTTGAAATAGCTCAACTGGAATTCCATCACCTCCACTAGCTTTGTTCGTAGAGATGCTTTCTAAGGCCCACTTGACTACACATTCCAGGACGTCTGGCTCTAGGTGAGTGATCACACCATCATGATTATCTGGGTCATGAAGATCTTTTTTGTACAGTTCTTCTGTGTATTCTTGCCACCTCTTCTTAATATCTTCTGCTTCTGTTAGGTCCATACCATTTCTGTCCTTTATCGAGCCCATCTTTGCCTGAAATGTTCCCTTGGTATCTCTGATTTTCTTGAAGAGATCTCTAGTCTTTCCCATTCTGTTGTTTTCCTCTATTTCTTTGCATTGATCGCTGAAGAAGGCTTTCTTATCTCTTCTTGCTATTCTTTGGAACATAGCACTTATCTCTTCTTGCTATCTTTCCTTTTCTCCTTTGCTTTTCACTTCTCTTCTTTTCACAGCTATTTGTAAGGCCTCCCCAGACAGCCATTTTGCTTTTTTGCATTTCTTTTCCATGGGGATGGTCTTGATCCCTGTCTCCTGTAAAATGTCATGAACCTCATTCCATAGCTCATCAGGCACTCTATCTATCAGATCTAGGCCCTTAAATCTGTTTCTCATTTCCACTGTATAATCATAAGGGATTTGATTTAGGTCATACCTGAATGGTCTAGTGGTTTTCCCTACTTTCTTAAATTTAAGTCTGAATTTGGTAATAAGGAGTTCATGATCTGAGCCACAGTCAGCTCCTGGTCTTGTTTTTGTTTGACTGTATAGAGCTTCTCCATCTTTGGCTGCAAAGAATATAATCAATCTGATTTTGATGTTGACCATCTGGTGATGTCCATGTGTAGAGTCTTCTCTTGTGTTGTTGGAAGAGGGTGTTTGCTATGACCAGTGCATTTTCTTGGCAAAACTCTATTAGTCTTTGCCCTGGGCATAGGAGGAACTGAATATAGACTCTGTCTTCAGGGATCTCACAATCTCATCTGGGAGATCAAACAAGAATAAAAGATTATACAAACGGAAAGTAGTAAATTTCATTAGTGAAATATCAGTGAAGTGGTATGGGTCTGTAGGGATTGGGTTTGAAGGTAAAGCAGATATCCAGGCGGAGAAATTGAGTAAACTGTTGAAATGTGAAGCTGCCTTTCAGAAGAGATCAGGGTAATGAAGTGTGTGGAGGCATTTGGGTGAGAGCAGGAACTATGAAGGGCTTCTCAGGTGGCGCTAGTGGTAAAGAACCTGCCTGCCAATGCAGGAGACACAGGAGATGTGGGTTTGATCCCTGGGTTGGAAAGATCACCTGGAGGAGAGCACAGCAACCCTCTCCAGTATTCTTGCCTGGAGAATCCCAGGGACAGAAGAGCCTGGTGATCCACAGGATCGCAAAAACTAGGGCATGACTGAAGCGACTTAGCATGCACACATGCAGGAACTATGAAAATGATGGAATTAGCAAGGGAGAGGCAGAAATAGAGTTGATAGATCCTTAGGTAATCAAGATCTTTCAGCAAATAGGAGAAGAGCCAAGGAAAAGAAGAAAGGAAACATGTTCAGAAGGTATATGTGCAGAATACTTCTGACTTGAGGAAAAGACCTATATGCTCAGCTGTAGATAGTGGGTATTCTTTCAAAACTTTACTTTTTTAGGAAACAAGTTAGAAATTATGGTAAAATGGTAGGGGAAGTCTAGTGACAAAATTTTGGGTCTTTCTGAGCATTTAGTCAATAATAATTAACCACTGGTTTCTCTGAATGTGCCTCTGAGTTAACAAATAAATGATACACAAGCCCACATTTTTGATATAACAGCCTTGGGGAGATGGGTCACTGGGGTCTGGCCTTGTTTGATGGACAGATGACAGTGGAAAAGAATACCAAGAAAAGCCAAAATCTGGTTTAAAGTTTGAATCTGCTGAGGCTGCTAATCCTGCCTTTATAGATCATATGATGGGATCCAAGCCAATCTATTTAGGAAAGAGAGAACTGCCAACACTCACATTCCGCAAGGACTATTATTGGTATTGTATCATTAGCTAGTGTTTATCAAGTACTTATCACATCCAAGGAAATGTGCTAAGCCCTTTACATGCCATCCACTAAGTACTCTGGGGGAAGAACATGCTATTATTATCCACAATTTTCAGAGGGGTAAAATGGGAATTGGAATCAATAACTGGTAGAACCAGCACAAAATTCCTCACTGAAACCTGTGCTTTTGGGAAAAATACCCAAGTGTGCAAACTAAAAGGCCATTGGTATTCTCTGTGGCAGCATCATCAGTAGCAAGTTAAGAAGTGACTGGATGGTGAGGAGATGAAAGCAGTAAGTGCAACTAACATTTGCAAAATTTGATGATGAAAAGAAGAGCGAAATTTGAGGAAAGAAAAGTAAAGAATTTTTGTTTTATTTAATTATATGACCAGGGATTTCCCTGGTGGCCCAGTGGCTGAGATTCCAAGCTCCCAATGCAGGGGGCCTGGGTTTGATCCCTGGTCAGGGAGCTAAATACCACATGCCACAATGAATAAATAAGTGTTACGGCCAAAGCATCTTGAATATATTAGTAGGGTAAGGAGAGATAGACGGGAGACGAAAAATTAAAGATGCAGGAAAAAGAGTAAATTGACAGACCAAGGTTTCGAAGGCAGTGAGAGGATGGGAAGTCGTGAGTTAAATAAAGGGTCAACTTGAGGGAGGAGGTGAACTTATGAGAGAATCCAAGGAGAGGCTGGGTGAAAACGCAGGAAACACACCTCAGCGGCAGTAGAAAACTTAAGGGAATATGTGGCAGTGAACTATTTTCTTAGTAAACTGTGAGATGAGGTTATGCGCTCAAAGTCATGATGGCAGAAGTGGAAAATGTGTGCAGTAGATTCTCTAGGGAGTGAGATGGGGAGCCAGTTAAAGGTGAGTAAAAAAGATACTGAGCAGGAGAGAAAACAAGGTGAAGGATGGAGTGGATAGAGTAGTGCTCAGTCACTTCAGTTGTGTCCGACTCTTTGCCACCCTATAGACTGTAGCCCGCCAGGCTCCTCTGTCCATGGGATTCTCCAGGCAAGAATACTGGAATGGGTTGCCATGCCCTCCTCCAGGGAATCTTCCTGATCCAAAGATCAAATCCACGTCTCTCACATCTCCTGCATTGGCAGGCGGGTTCTTTAACACTAGCACCACCTGGGAAGCCCTAAGATCAAGGGGTCTAACTGCAATTCACAGAAACTACTTTATCTGTTTTAAACAAACACAGATTTCAGACAGGCATGTGCTTACACAGCTTTTAAAAGAATAAAGCATTAGACTCTACACTGAACTTCTGGGAACAACTCCCAGAATTAGTGCAGAACAACTTTGCCAGAAAAGTCATGAGCTCTAGGACAATAAGGAAGACACTGGTGTAACTACAGACTTCAGGAAGATACCATTCTTAGCAACAACTGTTGGCTGTAAGAAAGTTCCACCCCTCTTGGGTTCACACCAATAGAGACTAACTGAGCCACACCTCTGCCTCACAGCCAGTACCTGAACTGTAGGAGAACCTGAGAAAGTAGTTTTCAGCATTGCAGTTTGTGTAGTAGAGGAAGGAGCATCAGAAGGAAACTAAGTTTCAAGATATTGCAGATATACATATCTATATATATTTGATATATAATATATATAATAAATTATAATCATATCTGACTCTTTGTGACGACATGGACTGTACTTTGCCAGTTTCCTCTGTCCATGGGATTCTCCAGGCAAGAATACTGGAGGGGGCTGCCTTGTCCTTCACCAGGGGATCTTCCCAACCCCGGGATGGAAGATCTCCTTCATCTCCTACACTGGCAGGCAAATTCTTTACCACTAGAGCCACCTGGGAAGTCCCTAAATTACAATTTAAAGAGAAAGTAGCCTCTTCTCTTATTGCCAGTCCAATCAGCAGCCTGCTGGCAAAAGTGGAGAAAACAGGACGGGTTAAATTTGATAAGGGAAGGCAAGGGAGTAAAGAGATCACCATGGCTAGCATGGTTACTATAGAAGTGACTGATCATGTGGGCCAGACTAGACAGTGCAGTCCAGGAGAAACCAATGGACTATGAATATAGGAATATGTCAGATAAGCAAAATACTGCCAACACCTTCTTTGGCCTTACCCTTGACAAGCAAAAGGGTGCAATAAGCACATGGCATCACAAAGTATCATCATAATTTGGCTACCTGGTGCAAAGAGCTAACTCATTGGAAAAGAGCCTGAGGCTGGGAAAGATTGAAGGCAAAAGGAGAAGGCGGAGGCAGAGGATGAGATGGTTAGACAGCATCACTGACTTAATGGACATAAATCTGAGCCAACTCCAAGAGATAGTGAAGGACAGGGAAGCCTAGAGTGCTCCAGTCCATGGGGTCGCACGACTTAGTGACGGAACAACAACAGAGCATATAGAATTCGTATTTTGAAGAGGAGAGATCTTAAGGCCTTCAAATAAAGCTTGACTATCATAATACTAGAGCAATTTCATGTCTTAAGTGCATATCAGGAAAATCTAGTCAAAGCGCCAAATTATAACATTATCCAGAGCACATGTTAGCTGAACTCTTATCTTGATGATCTACACAGGCATCTAAAGGAGAGAACGGTAGACAGAGACAATGACATACTTAGGTACAAATATTAAAATTCTCTGATTGATTCGCTCATTTCTAGATATACAAGATTTACAGGCAAGTCATGGGCAATACGTAAAATTTCAAGAAAGGATAAAGTGTTTAAATGTGTTTACTATCATTACGGTTACAATGTCCTTCTACTGCATTAAACAGAAACTGAGAGTGAATGCCTACATGGACTCTATCATGCTTTATGCACTCAGGTCATATTTATACAGCTAAGAAGGATTTATAATCTTTTCGGGCAGTCATTAGCATCTCTCCTTAGTTTTTTTTTTTGTTTTTGTTTCCTACAAAAGGCATGCTGTTTTGTTTCTAATTCATCTGGGGATGGGGAAGGAAGGAAGCTTCAAATTCTTTAGATTGGAAAGGTTTGACATGGGCTGTAGGTCTCCACTTCCTGATAGCTTCTCAGCAGATGCCTCAGCCATGACTTCATTGAATTCCAGTTGTATGTCTGCAAATCTCTCCTTTTGTAAGAATTCCCTTTATCTCTGCAAAGAGGCAGTGAAGTTTGCTTTCCGCAAGGCTCCTTTGATTTCTTCCCAGTGTCTCCAAACATCAGCCAAGCACTCTAGGGCAGTCCCATGTGACTCTCAAACAAAATAAAGAAGAATATGCAGTGTAAATCAGAATGGAGTCACTGTATCTTCCCTCCCAACATCTTTTTAAAGGTCTATTGCATGATTAAAAGTTTACTGCATGATTATACGTGGAAAACTGCTCTAAAGCCTTGGAACATTGGAAAATTCATACTGGAAAGAAAATCTAATTTAGGTCACAGAAAAATTAATACACACATTTAAAAAAATACTGGAACGCAACTCCTCTGGTGAGGAGTACAATGAATGTATAAGGTACAAAGAAAAAGGATGACAATGAGTCCTTAAAGAATGACATCTTTTAAAAAAAAGTGGTCACAAGCAAGAAACAGAAACAAATGCTGTCTTTAGAGGGTCATTGGTTTGTGAAATCCTTGTGGGATGGAATTGTCCAACCAAAATCTATTACAGAAGCATGGATCTCTTAGGCACCTATAAATATTTGTCAGTGAGGATGGTTAATAGACAAACCATCTGGTGCCCCTGATCATCACAATTCGATAAGGTCCCTATTGTTATTGCTCAAGAGATTTCTGCTGCATAAACCGACACTCAGTGTATATGCTGATGGAAAAGGAAGGTCCAAGCCAACTCTGAGAGCATTAAAGTGTGTGTGTGTGTGTGTGTGTGTGTGTGTGTGTGTGTGAGGGGAACAAGGAAACTCGTCTCCTTTGACAAATTCACAGTCCTTGGTTAACTTCTCATTAGCAGTCTGCTCACATCTCATTCCCATTAAGAGTATTCCGTTTTCTTTGTCTAAAGTGTTGAGTGGTTATGAATAGTAAGGATAGACTATCTGTAATTATTTTTTAATTATTAATGGTTTTGTTAGATCCTTTCACTTTTACATTACATTTCTGTTAATGTAAGTTAAATCAAAATGTACTTCAGTTTCCAAGCTGTTCCCCAATGTATTTTTCATTCTTTCATAACACTACTTCGGATTTCTATAAGATGTCTGTGAGAAAGCTTGTCTTTCTGGAAACACCCTCCCACGCTAATAGATTCAGGGACCGTTCTGTTCTGCAAATCCACTAGCCATAGTTTTAGTAATCATGAAATTTCTAAATTCCCAATAGGACGCAACGTCAGAATCACAATATGTACAAAATTCACTTGATATTAGCCCATATCTTGAAACTGAACACAGGAACATCAACTCCATTCATAACCCCCTCCCATGAAGATCTTTTGGCACTTTATGAATACGAAGATTCTCAATTAACTAGAAACCAAAGGAGAAAATGAGTGAGTCTGAAAGGAACAGATATCAGAGGCAGAAACTAATGTAGTGGGTTTGTGGTCTGGCTATATACCTTGAAGAGTAGTGTGGTAGGAACAAATATTCAAGTAGTGTGCCTTAGGAAGATAATGAGAGAGACAGAGGGAGGGAGGGAGGAAGAGAGGGCATTTCCCTGGAGAGATGGGAAAAAAGTCTACCTTTTAATCAATTTTTCCATCACCAGCAGATTGGCACTTTCTGATGCGGCACTGTTCCTTCAGAGAAATGTTCCTGCCTTGTATTTACTAAGGGTCCTGATTTCAGATCTAGTGTTAGGCAACTCACACGAATTAGACTATAGCCCCAGTGAGCAAAAAGAAGAGAAAGTGGGTGAGATTTTTTTTTTCCATCTTTTAACTACACAGAACACTCAGCCCCAGGGATTCTTGTACCATTACAGTTGGTGACCTCGGAATTAAAAAAAAAAAAAAAGTTACTAGATCAGCTCTGGGGATAAAGAAGAAGGGGGATCTAGTGCAAGGCAAAATTCCTGGCTGAGGTCGGGTGGAGTCACCCCCAAGGAATCGGCGAAGGAAACCAGATCATAGCCCGAAGTATAAAGTTAACATACACTGCACCGAACACGAACGCTACGAAAAATGACTGGATAAATTATGCAGAGGGATTTCTGGATTTCTTTCAAGTAATTAAGTTTCGATTTCTTGCATTTATTTTAGTTCCAGGAAGCGCAAGGCGCCATGGACTGCAAAAAGTCTTCATTGATTGTTCCAATGCCTGAAGTTTGATTTCGTGACTGGACTTAACTTTGGGAAGAGGTAAACACACGGACCAGGGAAATTCACTACGACGAAAAATAACAGTTTCATCGGGGAAAGTAAACAGAGGGGCGCGTGCCTGGGCACAGAACGCGGAGATCTGCCCCCTCCCCTTTGCACGGAGAGTGGGGAGGGGAGAAACAGGTGTGAATCTGAGTGAGTGTGCGTGTCAGCACTTGTGTGTTTGCATGCGTGGGTGTAAGCGCGTCTGTGTGTGTGTCCGTGGCTAAGAGTATGATTCGCGCCCTGGAGCTCTGGGGAGTAAGGAGTTGGAAACGGAGGACTCACTCTTTCCCTCGGGCGGCTGTTAATTTCTTGGCGCCTGTTGGGCTTGCTCCGAAGCTTGGTCGACGCCAGTGCTCGCCCCACTTCGACCTCAGTCAACCCACCCGCCGGAAACGTGAAGTTGTCTAGGAGCTTTGCTAGCATCCAGCGGGCCTGGGACTGGCGAGTCCCGCGTTCCCTCTTCCCAGTCAGCCTGCTTTATTTGAAATTCAGCTCCGCGCCTTTCCCTCCACCGGGGAAAGGGGAAGCGTTTGCCTTCCTTTTCTACCTTGCCTTTTCTCATCCTCTGGTCCGCTGCCCGGCCGCTGTCCTCAGTTCAGAATTATCTAGAGAGTCCCACTTGGCTTGTCCGGCCACTACAGGGCCCTGACCCGGGAGCCAGTCTCTCCCTACCGGCAAAGTACGCGCTCCAGAGCGCCAGTGACCCCACTCCATTCGCCCTGCCAGGCGTTGTTGGGAGAGCAGGAGTTTGCGGGCCCGAATTTCGATCCAGGAGAGCCTGGGAACTGCCGGATGTAGAGGTTTCCGGAGACACTTGCTGAGGGCTTGCAGCCGGAGGCGTGGAGAGTGAGAGCTAGCTAGGAAGACACTGAGGCCAGAGTGCGCCCTCGCGTACGGGCGCTGCCTGGGAACTTTGGGGGAAAGAGGTACTCCTTCCGACCTCTAAGCGAATGGGGCTTGGGACTCAGGGGGGAGCCAGTGGAGAGAGAAAGTTAGAGACAAACACAAGAACAGTGGTGGACTTGCTGGGAAGAGGAAAGGTGTTTGAGTAAAACGCACCCCTACTCCTCGAAATAGCCCCAGGGCTTAAGAAGTCCAGGCGAGCCCTCCTCCCCATCCCTTCCGCGCTGTAGCTGGGCTCTCTGGGCGCTCCCAGAGGGCTCAATTTCAGGGCTAATTTCCGTCTCTTTTCTTCCTTGGAACAGCGGAGGCCATGGAGGAGTTTGTGCCCTAAGCTACAGAGTGCAGAGAGAGCTCAGGGGGTCGGAGTCTATTCAGATCCAGAGCAGATTGACCTTGAGAAGAATGGGACGCGGGAGAATCCATCCTCTCTCCCTTTCCTCCCTGAAGCCCTAACAACCCGTGGTCTGGATGGAGCATGAAAGGAGTCAGATCTCTCTTTTTAAAAAATCTTCCTTGTAATCCAACTCAATTCTGTTTGAAATACAGAGAAATCACACTGCCCTTAATGGATTAAAATTTAATAAAACACATTAGGTCCAGTAAAATATGAATGCATTGCTTAAAATTTTAATAGTAAATTAGGTCCCAGATACAGGAGAGGAGACAGTGATTTCTCCTCTCGGGATGGCTGCGGGCTGATTTCGGGGTGGGAGGGGGTGCCTACCGCAGGGACCCCGCTGCCAGGGAGCTTGAGTGGAACCTCAAGCGATTCTTTGCCCGCGGGAGGGAAGTTGGTCACATCTATCGCATCTGGCAGCGATGGGACAGAAGCTATTGTCAAACAAAGAGGCTTGGCGAAAAGAAAGGCGCCCCTCTGGTAGTCACACACATGTGACACACATGTAGTTGATTCATTTTCTATTTCTCTTCTTTCAAAAAAAAAAAAAAGAAAAGAAAGAAAATCACTCCTCTGCTTTCAGTTTATTAGGTAGGTCTGAAGGTGTGCATAAGCGCCAGGGCAGATAAATGCTTGGACATAGAAGTGTATGTGGAGGTCACATGAAGCAGATTTCCAAGGCTGGGTCATTTGCTGCTGTCCCTTGGGTTTATTCTCAACTTTCCCGTTGTTTAGATGGTTTCCGCTACCTGGGGGACTGGAGTCTCACTTCCTCAGAAAGCAACTTCCACACTTGCTGGTGCACTTTGCAACACTGCCTGTGGGCAAAACCAAAATGGGTTTGATTGATAACATCGCAAAGAGCTTGGTACTCTGGACACTTCTGGTAGGAGAGATTTTAAGATTGCAAGTCGCGGTGATGAAGGAAGAATTGCATTTTCCCTCTAATACAACATTATTACTGCTGTTCATTTTCTTATTGAGTGAGAAAAGGAGAAAAGGAGAAATCTAACTCTCACCTGTTTTTGGAAAAAAGAAAAAAGTGTGTGTTTTCTAAGAGGATGTGAATGCAGGTAAATAAACTCTTGAATTGCTTTACAACTACATAGTAATTTGTTTCACCTTGATAATTAGAATAAAGGGCTCCCCCCTTTTTTGGTCTGGAATTAGAGATACCATTGAGAAATATCAGAAAGATTTTTAAAAGCTGTATTAAATTAATTCAGTGATATATAGATTTTAGACACCAGGTAAATATTCTCTTGGGAGTTGTCCTGCTTAAAATAGTTTTAATCACTAAACTTCATATCAAACAAAGTTTGTCCAGTCATTTCAACAGTGCCCTCTTTATTTCATGAATTTATTATACTATCTTATTTACCATATGAAATGGTGACAAGTGTTTAGCATTTTGGAGATCAGTTGTCAGTTGCTATTAAAATCAAGATTAATTCATATTAACGATATGCATTTCTCAATAGTCCCAGGTGACAACATACATTAAAACAACTATGGCAAGTAATTAAGCTCAATGAAGGGGGAGGGGACAGGGAGAGGTTCAAAACACCCCCAAATATTTGATTTTGCAATCCAAGTTCAGCTGACTGATGCCACAATAATGCTTGGGAAACTCCTCAGGGTTGCTTTTCACTTTACATCTAATTAGGCACCTAATGAAAGAGAAGAATTTTTCCTCTTGTGGTTTTTTTCTTCTTGATATTCTTATGCCTTTATTTAAATACATAAACACATGGTTTATGAGGTGCAATACCCAAAAGTTTCTCCTGTGATTCCCTTAGTATTATAATCTGGAAGAACTAGGTAGATGCCCACCTTTGCCTTCCAGTTATTCTCTTCCTCCACTCTTACTTTTAGCCCTTTGGTTCTTAAACAGTACTGATAGAGTATACACCAAAAATATTTTAATGGATTTCTTTTAGGTTTTAGAGATGCTCAACAGTTTATACTAATTAGATCATCCAAAGCCTTTTGAAGATTAAGCAAATTGGACAACCCTTGTTAATTAGAACATAATTTGAAGTTTGAAATTATATCATTGATGAAGTAGTCTAATTAATATGATGATATGTTAATAGACCAGTGAGATCCAGCAACACTGGAGTTTGGCTTGAACCTCTCCAATGTTTGCACAAAAATCCTCCCTCCTATACCGACATTAATAAAAGATTTCTATAGACTTCAGTCTTTCCACAATGACATACAATTTATAGTATACACAATGCATTAGCCCATAGTACTGCTCAATTTTTTCACTATTATGAAAACTAATAAATTCGTCAAGCTGAATTAAGCATACAAATCAGATGAGGCATAGCAGATTACACAGTGAAGCACAGTGTCTCCCGAGCCTAAATGAAATTTCAATCTAATAATTCCTTTCTGGCCCAGTCATAATTTGTTTAGAGATGTTGTTCTACTTCTTTCAAAGCGCTATTCGCACTATAATTAAATGATACTCAAGCCTTTAACTTTGATTTATTTCATTTCTCGGAGCTTGAGACAGTGAGAGCTGTACAATGTCACTTTTTTTTTAAATTTCCTTGAAATTACCCTGGCTGTTGTTGAGGTAGAAATTAAACACCTAAGTATTTACTTGAACCGACCGGCGCAAGCCACATTCATTCATGTCAACACCTCTCTGCAGTCCCGTGTCCAGCCTTCCCTGGGCTTCTTCTCGGGAACACTGCTAGTAGGAATTCCCTTCGGCTACTATTTATTCTTTTCCTCCATGTACGGGAGGAGGAAGGCAAGCCTCAGAGTTGCAAGGGGGTTAAGCACCATGGACAGAGCCCGTCGCGCGCCGTTTGCTTCAGCTTCCTAGTTTTGGCGACTCCCGAGGACTGAGATCCCGACTTGAACCTGCTATCCTGCCCCGCAGAGGTCATGGGTGAACGAGAGACCCCCTACTTGCCACTGCCGCAGGGCTTCCAGGCGCCAACCACTCGAGGGCCCCCCTTCGCCACGCTCCTTGCCACTCTGTTTTGTCCCAGCGCGCGCCAGAGCCTCTCAGGCCTACCGCCTGCTCTCGCACCTGCTCGCCTTCCCCAGGCACCGTGTGCCTGCACCTGCTCCCAGTCACCCCCGTCCGGTTCGGGCCACCCGCGGGCTCTAGCGTGCGGGTCTCACGGTCTTCTCACCCTCGCCGGTACCCCGCTCCCAACGCACTCTGCCGGGGGTGTGTGTGACAGTAGTCCCCAACACCAAGAGAAGTAGAAAGAAGGTGGGGTGTGTGCGCGCGCGCGTGTGTTTTGTTGTAGGAGAGTGCCTGCTTCTTTTACAACTGGAACTAAGAGTGTGTGACTTCTAATAAAAGTGGTCCGCTCTGGGACAAAAGTGCGAGCAAAGTGTTGGCTAAAAATAGGCGCTCTGTGCACGGAGCGGCTGTGGAAATGAAGATAACTGGGGCTCGTGCCAGCCCCTGAGGGCGTGTGTGTGTGTGTGTGTGTGTGTATTCGGGTGGGGAGGACTTTTTGCAGCACATGCGCTCTGTGATCTCTGGCCCTGCCTCTCGTCAGTTGCCCCTTCCTTCTTTGATTGTGACTAATGAAGAATAATAAATCCAGTAGCAAGGTTTGCCAGTGGATCCGCCCAAGACCTAACTCACACTGAACTGGAGACAGGGAGGAGGAGAAGGAAGATCCGGAGGAAGAGAAAAGAGGGTGGAGAGGAGTGTCTTTCGGTGGTAGTATTGGGGGGAGTACCCGGGGGCCTGGCGGGCACTGGGTGGGGGGAAGTCGCATGCGCAAAGGCGACGGGAGCCGGCTCCTCCGCCGTCCAATCCGCTGAGAGCAGTGAAAAACCGAGTGTCAGAGAAAGCCCTGCAGCCCTGTCGACCCCAGGTCTCTTTGGCACCAGGCACCCGCCAGGCCGAGGGGGCGCAGAGCCAAGCGCCAACCACTGCGCCTACCAGCCGGAAGCGCAGAGCAGCACGGAGCATCCAGGTCCGCGGCAGGGTCCGCGTTCTCGACACTGTGGTCGCGAGCCAAGGATCGGGGTCACCCGAGCGGCAGGGATGGGCGGACCGAGTTGGGGGCGGAGGCCTGCAACTTAGCAGTAAGCGGGAGGCGGGGGAGGCAGCAGGTAAGAGGCTTTCGTTATAGTCTAGGGGAAAACTCAGCCGAGGCCTCTTTGACCCTCAACTTTATTTAGTAGTTTCTTTTCCCGGCGAGGCGCATACTGGGCTCAGGAAGCCGGTGGGGCTGGAGGTCGGCTCTTAGGCAGGAACCGCCCAACGGCTGGAGCGCAGACCTGGCCAACCCGGTAGAGTTGAGCAAGGGACTGCTGTAAGTGAGTGCTGTGGAGCGCGGGGAAGGGACGGTGGCGTCAGCGCGCGGGCGGGGGCAGGAAGGGGAGGCGGAGGGCGCGGGGAGGGGAGCGGCGGGGGGAGCGAGAGGGGGGTGTCTGGAGAGCAGAAAGGACCAAAGCCTGGAGGAAGCCAAGAGGGAGCAGGGGCGACGCTAGAATCCAAGCAGGAGAAACCGGCGCTTCCAGGCAGGGGAGGGCGGAGGCGCGGGAGGGAGGGAGGGCGGGGTGTGCGGGGGCAGGCGCGGGGAGAGGAGAGTATAACTCTGCGGCCGCGAAGAGCGGGGGCAGTTTCGGGCGCCCAGGTTCTGCAGCCAGCGCCAAGCCGAGCCCAGCATCCGCTGACTGACCTCAGTAGCCAGCGGTGGAGCGCGTAGCCGGGGCCAGGCGCGCAGAGCTCGGGGCGGCGGCGAGTGAGCACAACTTTGCATCGCCCTTCCCCGCTTCGGCTCTCGCCCAGCACTTCTCCGGTGGGTCCCAGCAGCCGGGGCCAGTGCGTACGCCTCGGACCGGCACCCGAGCGGGCGGGGAAGATGATGATGATGTCCTTGAACAGCAAGCAGGCGTTCAGCATGCCGCACGGCGGCAGCCTGCACGTGGAGCCCAAGTACTCGGCCTTGCACAGCGCCTCGCCCGGGTCCTCTGCACCCGCGGCGCCCTCCGCCAGCTCTCCGAGCAGCTCGAGCAATGCTGGCGGCGGCGGCGGGAGTGGCGGGGGCGGTGGAGGCCGGAGCAGCAGCTCCAGTAGCAGTGGCAGCAGCGGCGGCAGCGGCGGGGGCTCCGAGGCGATGCGGAGAGCGTGTCTTCCAACCCCACCGGTGCGTATTTCTGCATAATCACCGCTTAAAGGCACATTTTGACAGCCCCCTTTATCTGCTTGATGTTTTTTTCATGTCTGCACAGCAAATCACCCCACACC
This sequence comes from Bubalus bubalis, assembly GCF_019923935.1. Classification (NCBI taxonomy): domain Eukaryota; kingdom Metazoa; phylum Chordata; class Mammalia; order Artiodactyla; family Bovidae; genus Bubalus; species Bubalus bubalis. The sequence goes on from NC_059173.1 coordinate 60,699,101, forward strand.
TCCAACCAATTTTCCCCCCTCTCTCTCGCTTATGTATTCAGCGGGTCTTTCCTTTCATATTAATTTTTATGACCTGGAATGTTGCCTGTGCGCGTGTTGTGTTGTGTTGTGTTTGCAGGCTCACTTTCCTCCTCCTCGTGCACTCTTGGTTTCTCTCCGTGGCTTCCCTCCTCTCCTCCTCACCCGCTAGTTTCAGGATTATTATTATCATTATTACTATTATTATTTTAACGTTCTGGGAATGTTGTAGGCGCGGCGGCGGTGCGGAGCGCTGGGCCGGAGCTTCCGGAGAGAGTGCGCACAATTCCCTGCTGAGAGTAATGTGTGCCTTTTACTTGCAATTGCAGAGCAATATATTCGGCGGGCTGGATGAGAGTCTGCTGGCCCGCGCCGAGGCTCTGGCGGCGGTGGACATCGTCTCCCAGAGCAAGAGCCACCACCATCACCCGCCCCACCACAGCCCCTTCAAGCCGGACGCCACCTACCACACCATGAATACCATCCCGTGCACGTCGGCTGCCTCCTCTTCGTCGGTGCCCATCTCGCACCCGTCCGCGTTGGCGGGCACGCACCACCACCACCATCATCACCACCATCACCACCATCAGCCGCACCAGGCGCTGGAGGGCGAGCTGCTGGAGCACCTGAGTCCCGGCCTGGCGCTGGGTGCCATGGCGGGCCCCGACGGCGCCGTGGTGTCCACTCCAGCTCACGCGCCGCACATGGCTACCATGAACCCCATGCACCAAGCTGCTCTCAGCATGGCCCACGCGCACGGGCTGCCCTCACACATGGGCTGCATGAGCGACGTGGACGCCGACCCCCGGGACCTGGAGGCATTCGCCGAGCGCTTCAAGCAGCGACGCATCAAGCTGGGGGTGACCCAGGCCGATGTGGGCTCCGCGTTGGCCAACCTCAAGATCCCCGGCGTGGGCTCGCTCAGCCAGAGCACCATCTGCAGGTTCGAGTCCCTCACTTTGTCTCACAACAATATGATCGCGCTCAAACCCATCCTGCAAGCGTGGCTAGAGGAGGCGGAGAAGTCTCACCGTGAGAAGCTCACCAAGCCGGAGCTCTTCAACGGCGCGGAGAAGAAGCGCAAGCGCACGTCCATCGCGGCGCCAGAGAAGCGTTCGCTGGAAGCCTACTTCGCCATCCAGCCGCGGCCCTCCTCCGAAAAGATCGCCGCAATCGCCGAGAAGCTGGACCTTAAGAAAAACGTGGTGCGCGTCTGGTTCTGCAACCAGAGGCAGAAACAGAAAAGAATGAAATATTCCGCGGGCATTTAGGAGACACACTTTAGGCCTCTCCAGGGACAGGCCCCCTCCTCATCTCTCCCCCCACCCCCATCCCTCTTGCCTCTTTTCTTTCCATTTTTCGCAACCAGAAAACAATTCCAGTAAATGTGAATCCAGAGAAAGCGAGGATTGGAGTGCGAGCGAACGCGTGAGCTACTGAGCCCAAGCCCGGTGAGAATGTGAAACGATTTCTCAAAGGAAAGAAAAACAAAAGAAGGGATTTGTCAAGTTGTAGCAAAGTTGTCCCTTTCGACCCCACCCACTCGGAAAAGGCACCTCGGCCTCTTCAGATGAAGTCTGGAGCTGGCTGTTTGCAGGAAGGCAGATGAGACAGCCTTTTACAAGGCCCCCAGAATGATCAAGTAAGATTTGTTTTTATTCCTAAAGACGTCACCCTTGTTCAAGTTTAAAAGTACACTTTGCAGCTATTTTTCAGAAGTAGAAATTGATTCAGAACTGAAACTTTAAACTAGAGTTGATGCTTAATGTGATAGAGACATCTCTAAAGTATTTTGAATTAAAAAAAAAAAGATGGCAGATTTTCTGCATTTACACTGTATATTATATATATATTTTTATTGTGGTTCTTACCCCCTTCTTCCTTCTCTGAAGTGTTAATGCTTAAGAAAGGAGTTGCGCCTGCTGTGTTCACTGATCTTGAAAGCTATTATTAGATTATTGCTGAACAACCCTCTGTAAATTATTAATTTATCTCTCTAGCAACTTAATTTGTGCACATTCTAATTAATTAAACTTCTTTAGTCTTAACAAACGGGGGGACGTATAGCTAGTGACGTTAAAATTTTTTTATGTTTAATGAGTTTACTGAATTTATACAGTTTTCCTCTTATACTGCATTCCTTTTGGCCCATTTGTATATTCTCACTTTGAATGAAGATTGTTTTTTTCTTTGTTTTCACTGGTAGTGTTCTGATTTGTGAGTCAATACTCGGTAATGGATGTCTTAACCCTATAGACCTGATTCACAGTCCAAAGTATTGTTTACTTTGTTACATATTTAATGGGGATTCCCACACTGTCCCTGCTACACATGCACTCTCTCACTCACTCTTACACACACACACACACACACACACCTCTAATGAAAGAGAAGTCAAGCAGTTGGAAGCATGAGTATGATGCATCATTTTCTAGCTTTACGTGCATTTGTCACTTGGTGTTTGCCCTTCCAGATTTTAAGATTTCACCAAGGTATTTCAATCTTCTAGTTTTCAGTTGCTTTGTGGACTACATTTCAACATTTACAAGAATCCTTCCTCCTTCTGTTTTTCCTTTTGGAGGTTTGTTTGTACAAAAACTAATTTGAACTATAAGAAAGACAGTGCACTGCTTGCAAATTCACATTGTTTGGTAGAATTCTTTTGGAACAACAAAAAAATTAGGTACATGATGACTGGTACCTTATGTATTGTAAATATCTCATTCAAAATGATGCACATATAGATATATTCTTACAAATTTTGCTGTATTGCTGTTCCATTTAAGGCTCTCTGAAGTCTTGAATTCTGTATATGACCTGGTTTCTTGTTTTTGTTAATAGATGGTTTATTTACTATGGTAATGTACTAAGTTATTTTTGGTGTTGTTTGATTGTCTTTCATTGAAGAGATGATTTTAATGTTTTATTGGCAAAGTATGCTGCTTTTTTTCATTAAAATATGCTATTAAAATTAAATGGCTTTTAAAACGTGATGTTGTTTTAAATCATTTACATTGGAGTTATTTTGATGAGGGATTTTTTTAAACACATTTTGATGGTTTATTATGCAGTGATTGTTGCCAAAGTCTGACTTGGATTTAGTGGAGGGGGTTTCTCTAGGAAAGTAGAAAACACCAGGGTTTATAATAGCCAAGCTCATCTCAAAGGGTGCTTTGCTTTTCTGGGCAGATAAGGTCACAACATTTGGCTCCAAATACCTCACTTGGAGTTCTTTTTCCAGATCGGCAAAATTCTGTGAAGAGAATCTTTATGAGCAGAGATATTGCATAGGTAAAAGGTAGAAGGGAGCTCAGTTCAGCTTTTAGCAGCACTGGGGGACTGGGTGTGGCAAATGTTAAGGCCTGTTTGGGGGAGTGGGACACCCTGGTTGAGGCCTAGGGGATAGCCCACTGTACTTCTCAGTTCAGTCACCACTCCTAAGGAGCAGTGCTCCACAGTCAGAGCAGGAGGCACCTAGGTTACTGGGTTATGAAGTAGAGCATCTCTCTCTCTCTCCTTTTCCATGGCCTTTAAGGAAACTCACGTTCTGCAAGAGGCAGAGTGGGGCTGAGGAAGAAATCATAGGTGGTTAGGGAAGCAAAATTTTGCCCCCTTTCTATGACTCATTCAGACACCAAAGTTGGTGACAGCCGTCTGCTGGTGGTTTGGCACCACCGAAATTCTGCCCATTGGATACACCACCTTTTCTTTTTCTGATCCTAGTTTTAAGAAACCTCCTCACCAATTTTAATAATTTTCAGACTTGTTACAACAGTTGGGCAACATATTAAGTTTTTAAAGTCTTTTTTCCCAGGAAAGTTCTGGCTTAGATATTTATATTATTTATATGATTAAAATATCATATTAGTTATAGGTCCAACAAGAGGGAGGAAACAGGCCATCCTCCATGAGTAATTCTGCTAACTTGAGATGTTACCCCTCGAATATGGAACTGTCTTGGAACATTTCTTATTTTGAGGATAAGGTTACAAAATATCCCATGTGCCAATGAAAACTCTTATAGTGGCTCCAGTTGGAACTAAGTATGGTTGGAAAATTGATTATGACTTTCAGAAGTAACAGAAAGAGTTATGAAAGTTGGAAGGATAATGGGTAAAAGGGCTTCTTTCTCTATAACTGAAATAAAAAGGATAACCAAAAGAACAAAATTCATATGTCCATTTAGAAATAACCAGATACACTGCAAAACATATCTAAGGAAATATAGAAAGTTGTGGGGTTTAAAAGAAAAAATTGTAATCTCATATATAGTGATATTGATGGTTTGATTTTATTTCTGTGTTTTGAAGGCTGAATGCTCCATTCCTCCACTTTACCGCCTATTATTAGATTCAGTTTTCCTGAAAGTCTTTTCAGCCTACCTTCAATCTCACTGTAATGGGTACTGATTTCAGCACCACGGATAGTAACCACATGACTCATTCTTGCTCCAACACGTTTGACTGTACAGTTCTAGCCAGTAGGAGAACTTTCTGTTTGCTTACTTTTTCTTGAGTGGAGAAAATGAATTAAGTGGCTTGAATATATAGCAAACCAGACTTCTGATCTAGGTTAAAATTACCTTCAATAAATAACACCTCCTTCCTCCTGGGTGTAGCTGTTACCTAGTGTGTGTTAGGAGAAAGGGGAGTCAGTTAGGGGAAAGACAGACAGGTGTGCTTGTATTTTCTCTCAACAAATATAACATTTTTAAATGAAGAGAAAAACATGGTAAAATAGTAGAAACTGATAAATATAATGGATAGAAATAACAGAGGTGTTCTTTTTAGTGCATTTTGAAATATATGATAGCTTCCATGTTGCATGCTTGTCCTAAGTTTTTGTAGGTGAAGTGACAGAAAAGCAACTATCCATTTACTTCAACAGTTGATTGAAGGCCTAGATATACTCCTTCATTCATCAAGTGTTCTTTGTCTCCTGTGTTCCTGGACGTTTACAACTATCACATTTTAAGTTCATCTTCTTTATGTTATTACAAGGGTAAAAAAAACTTTGTTGCCTACAAAATGGAAATTTTATCTATTATTTAAGTCTGCTTAAACATGCTTATTTTATGAAAAAGTGGAAATTTTAAAAGAAATGTATTCTGAAAGTTTTCTATTAATGATAGTTACAGAGAAATACCAAAACAAAGGGATTTGAAAAGAAGAGGCTTGGTCTTAAAGACAAAATTAAAGGTAAGGCAAGAAGGAACTGTGTACAAATTGCTGAGAAATATCCACTTGATATTGGCTTTCCAAATACTCAGATGGATAAATAGCAGATTGTGCCTGATGATCCTTGTCATATTAATCAAATCTATTGGCATTCATGACTCATTTCCTAATTTTTTCTCCTAAGGTACACAATGACTATTTTATTGGAAAAAGATATTTTATGAATTGACTTAGCCACACACTTAGCCTTCCTCAATCTGATGTTTCAGAACTATGTAGTTTATTTTCTTTTAACTTCTTTAATGGCAAATGATCACATTTTTTTTGGTGTAATCATTTAAGTCTAAAATGGAAAGGAGTAAGTGACTCCTTAAAGTGGAAAGGAGAATAGCAAAGATCGTTAAGGCCTGGTTGATAGCTAAGTACAATCTATACCAATTGGATAATACTATTATCCAGAAAGAATGCAACTTTTTTTTGATATTTGACATTAAATCAGTTGGTCAATCCTTTATAGATTGAGTTTCATTGACATATATATATATGTCATATATATATGGAAATATATATGGAAATATAATGGAAATATAATGGAAATATGAAAAGCAAATGAAGTAATTGGGCTTTACATTCAAAGGAACCCTATCCTAACTTCTAGAAAATGTATTTTAAAAATAAATAACAACATATAACTAAGTCTTTTACTATCAAGGAGAGATTCTAGATCTTTATTTTTGCCAAGAGAACTGGAATTTTGGGGGGGTGTGTAAAAATACTTTATTTTAAACTTTAAATGAATCAATTCATAATTTCATCTGTTGGGGCAGCTCTTTAAGAGTTGGTGGAAAAGGCATTAAAAAACTTGCTTGATCTTAAAAGGCATATTATTCAGAGAATGAAGCTCAAATTTTTCTAAGCAAGCTATGACAGTAAGTTTAGAAATTCATCCTTTCAATTGTTTGGCAACAACAATTTATATTGCTAGGTAAATGGTCTACATTAGAACTTAAAACTGTACTTTACTTTTCATTTGATCTTAAGGAGAGGGCCTGCAACAGAAGGAAAAAAAAAAAAAGAAGAAGAAGAAGTTGGATTGGTATCCTGGTAGGACAAAAAGGAAGACAAAGGTTCCTGGATAGTTATGATGATAGAAATGTTTCTGAAGTCTACATTTGTCAGGAGACAGATTTATGACAATGAGAAAAAAATCACTAAATTTCCCCCTGCTTTGCTCCTTTAAAGGAGCCATTCCCAGTCCTGAAAGGCTATTATGAGCGAATTAATAAATTACACAGCGAATTATTAAATCCAGATAATTACAAGGAATAAGTAAGTAATCATTAGTTATCTCAGCTAATTACTGTGGGTCACAGCCAGCCGGAATGTGAAATCCTCCTCGGGAATTGAAATTAACTTTGCACAGTGAGTCTCTCTGCTTGACATCCCCAGTCTGTAGGCACATGGCAGCTCCCTTGTGAGCCAGTCTTTCTATTTAACTTGGAGAGAATAGAAATAAAATTAAGTGGCGATGTGATAATAGGAAGCTGCTCAGAAAGCAAACTGTGGGTTTTATTCTGCCTGGAGATGAAAAGCTTTATTTATACCAGTTTCAATATTTTTTTTGAAGTACCCTTGTTGAGACAGGCTTCTTGAACACACACACACACACACACACACACACCCTAGTCCTCTGGTGTGACAGATAAGTAGCACAGGAAGAAGGCTCAAGAAGAACAAACAGTTTGAGGGGTGTGTGTGTGTGTGTTTGGGGGCAGCAGTGAGAAAGAAATAAAATGAAAATATTACGCCTTGCTTTCATCCCACACAGTGGAAAGGCTGTCAAAAAGTGCAGCCTGGTCTAATAATCTGTTTGTTTTGTTTGGGTAACAATATGCTTTCATCGTGCCACTGGAAGAACCAGCTTTGTGCAAATGTTGTCTCTCGTTGATCTTTCACCAGATGCTTCAAGAACTGATGTCACCTCCACCCCACCCCCCACCCTCAGCATATAGCATCACTTTCTGAAGCCAGTCACCACTACCCTTTCTCCCTCCACTCCCATCATCAACCCCCCCCCCCCACCCCCAGGCTTCCTCAAAGGGCAGAGAAGACAGCCAAGCTCCATGCCTGTTGGAAAGTGGGAAATGTATCTGTGTGATAAAGTGTGTACATCACAGGGCTAGGAAAGACTGGACATACGAAGAAAACTGCGGTTAATATATTAAAATGAGGGGGGAAATCTAAGAGCTTTTTTTTTTTTTTATCAATTGCAATTAGATGGACAGTCTTTCCGCTCATTCCGTGCTCTAGTCTGGGATGATAATAAAAATTTAATGAAGCCTGGGACGAGCAGAGAGCTCTGTCTAGGGACCGTGGAATAGAATATTTTAACTGTACATTTATACCAACTGTCTGGCTTCAAAGACGTGACTGCTTTTAATCTCGAATTAGAAAACCACAGACTTGAAATTAAATATTAGATACCCTCGGATTCCCTTCCTTTCTGAAATATTGTCACGACTCTGTTTTCCTCCACTGGCCCGTAACACACATATCTTAGGTCTCCAATTACATTTCCGTGAATAATAGATGGCTTTGATAGGGTGCAGTATTCTGGTGCTTTTGTTTTTTTTTTTTTTTTTTTAATAGAGTTAATGCAATATTAATTGGCTGTAGATGTTATAAGAATGCACAGCCCCCTTTTCAGGAACAAATCGATGAGATAGGGATGTGAGAGGGAGCGAAGGCGAAGGCTTTCCCCAGCCTAGGTCACTTCTTTGTGGAGGGGACCTTCTTAGAGCTTTGGGTAAGTGAAGGGGCGCCTTGAGTTGAGACCGGGGTTTGCGGTCTCAGCAGCCAGGAGCAAGGGCTACCGGTGAGGGCGGAGGTAGAGGTGGGGAGCGGTGAGAGTGAGAAGCAGGACACGGGGACCGTGATCACAGAGAGGCCTTCCTCTCTGCTCAAGGCTAGGGCTTCGTGCTCGCCTGGCCCGCTCCGGCGGTGCGGAGGAACCGAGATCTTCGCACCCACCCGCTGGCTTCCCACCACTTTGTACCCGCCGGTCTCGGGTTCCCTGCCAGCCCCAACTCCCCTCTCCTCCAGTTCGGGGTGCAAGCTGCTGAGAAACTGTCTGGGAGGGGCCGAGTGTTAGAGCCACAGTGTTAGGGAGTGGGGAGCAGAGCCGCCCTCCCAGCTGGACGCGCTTGCCCTGGCCCCGCGTGGCCCCTAGAGCCTGGGGGCGGCGGGGGGCGGGTAACAGCCGCCTTACCAGGCGCGCAGCCAGGAGGAACCTGCGAGAAAAAGCTGCCCAGGCTCCTCGCCCCCTTGCATTTTACTAATCACGTCTATTTAAATTCTAGCGCGGTCTGCCGCGCTCTCACCGGGAAAGCTCTGGAGAACTGGACCCATCAATTATTCTGAAAAAATCCCAGACTACGTGAGGCTTCCAGCCTGCGGGAGGGAGGCGGCGGGAGGAGGTGGAGAACCTAGCCCCGACTCCTCACCCCTCCTCTCCGCCCTCCCCAGCGCGGATCCCTCGGTGGACACTTAACTTCAGGGTTCTGGGACCCAAGGGAGCGGGCGCGCCCTCTGAGGGTTTGCGCTCAGTGGGCCGGGAGGGGAGGTGGTGGGTGTAGGCTGAGGCCTGGCCTCGCCTTTCGTTCCACCCGCGTGGAAAGGTTTCGGTCCTGTGCAACCCGATCAAATGGATCACCGTTTTCCAGGCGGCTACCCGCTTCAGCGTCTACACCCCACTCCTCACTTTCTGCCGGGTCACTAATGCTGGCCTGGTCGTTGAGGGCTGCTGGGCACGGAGCGGTCTCTGCTCGGTCTTCTTTTACTCCACAGGCCTGCAAGGGTAAGGCCTTGGGGACATTCTAGTTCAGAAGCCTTTTAGGAACCACGATTTCAAGTCCTCTAGCACTTCCCCCTCGCTCCCCACCCCCCAATTCAGGCTCCAGGATGCCCCGAGGCCGCGCTAGGGCCGAGCGCGCAGGGGACGCTCAAAAAGAACGTGTTCGCTCTAAAGTAGGGAGGCGGGTAAGCCGGGCTAGTAATTACTGCCCCCACCCAGCCTCACCCGCCCCCCACCTCCGCTCTGGCTCTACAGCCATTACTCCAGCTGTCACTCGGCGGCAAGCGAGAGCTCTCCCCCGTCCCCAGACCCCGCCGTAGCCATCAGAAACCACCCCCCCCCCACACACACACCCTCCCCCCGACCAGGGTCTGAGTAGTGAATCTTTAAAATTTAGGTATAATTTTTCATAAACCTTTCCCCCAAACCCTCCCATTATCTAGGCCCTGGGAGCATATTCAGAGTCTTATCTGTGTCTACTGGTGAGTTTCGTTTTTTGTTTCTGGCCGGCGGGTTCTCTTGTAGTTTCCAGGATTCCCTGAGTAATGGAAGGCCACCAGAAAATCAGAAGCCTGTGTCCAATATTTTTGAAAGAAACCAACTGGCTTTTGGAATACTTGTAAGATGCCAGAGTAGTCCGGTTAATCATGAGCTTTGGTTAGAAAGAATAAAACAAACAAGTAATTGATGGGTTTGTAAGTGATTGACAGGCATAAGTCCACATCTTCTGCACGAGTGGCTGGGGCAGTGTATTTTTCGAAGGCCTCTGCGACTGGGAGGTTGGTGGACTCATTGCGAGATGGAGGGTTAATACACACGTCCCACTTTCTCAGTGGGCCTCTGGGGCTTTGCTAAATGGCAGTCTGCATCTCTGTGCATTTTGGTTAAACGGGGTGGAAGCTCCCTGATTTCTAGAGTGGGTCCTTGGTTTGGGGAATTATTGGCCTAGTGGTGTAAGGTGTTGGTAGTGGAGGTGAGGGAAGACAGTAATCCCTTTGGGCGTGGTGGTGGGGGGGAGTCACCTTATGCTCCAAGTTCAACAGCAGGACAAGTGTCCAGATACGTTGTAAGGACGTAAGGGTAGACGTCGAAGGAAGGCCCCTGACCCTCGCCCAGAGTCATCATCACCTTTTCTGCTCCAGTCCTAGATGAACCAAATCACTTTGCAGCGTGGGGAGCCACACTTCCGTCCGCAGTACCCCGAGCCTCCGCGGGCTTGGCCTGAAGCCACAGACTGGAAGAGAAGGAGAGATCCTCTCTTCCTGGCTTCTTGTCATCCAGCAACACACACGTAGCTGGACTTTCATAGACCAACACAGAGGTACACTCAGACCGTTCCCTGGGGCCCGCATGCCTGGGTGAAACTTTTCAAACTCACCCCAAATCTCTCCTTAGTTTATCCAAGTCACTCGATTCCCCTAGGAAGATGCTCCAGACTCCCTGCGGGCCTCTTTTAGAGTGCCGACGGGTTCTGACCGTCTGTTTGCCACAGGTGTGTGTCCTTGCGGCCTATCCTGCCTTGGCGGGGAGCTCAGATATGTTGTTTGGGGGCTCCGCGGGTGAAGTGGGGCGGAAACCGTCTGTGACTCCCGGGAAGATCGCGTGGACCAGGCCGGCGGGTGCTGCACTCAGCCGGGATGGGGGAGCCGGGATTAGATCAGGGGTCCCTGCTAAATCAGGGTTCAGTGCTTCAGGCTCTGGGCTCTCCCGATTTCGGCATGGCTTTCAAACAGGGTGGCTTGGCTCACCGGTTGTGTCATTTTGATACCAACTTTGAGGTGGTAACTAACATTCTTTACCTGGAACCAGAATGAAGGCAACCACTTTTTCTACTTCCTCCAGAATTGCTGGTCTTTGGGGTAGAGATTGGGGTGAGTGGAGAATAGAACTCAAGCCCTAGCTGCCCAACTAGGACTTCTGACACCTTCTGAGACGAAAGTCATTTTTAAGGATGTGGGGTTCACATCCCTAAATTAAGTGTCTGGCTTTCGAGAAATGGTCCTAAATGGGTTAGTTAAGAATCACTTGGTAAGTTGCTTTTTCGTCAGCTTTTCACTTTGCAGGCCTGAGAGCTTTTAATTACAGTCAAGTCAGTATTGTCAGAGGGGCCCATTCTTCCAATTCCTAAATAATTTCATTGATTTCCCCTCTCCCCTCATACTGCTTTCTTTTTCAGTAAGATTTCTCCCCCTCTGCTCCCCCCACCCTCCAGCCCCCACCTTCCCTTGCGGGAATTCACTCAGAGTTTGGGAGGTGAACAGGGAAAAAGAGGGAATTTCAGGGGAGATGGGTGGTTAGTAGGAGATGATACCTACGTCTCCCTGGGGAGAGGAAGACATGCAGAGTGACCACATCTGGTCTGCCTTCTCCCTATGTTAGACAGTGTCGATGCCCCCAAAAGAAAAGGGAACTATAATAACACAGAAAGGGCACATCACAGGGAACCATACCGGCTCCATTGAGTCAGGTATCCTCCGTGTGTCTCCAGGAGAAGTGGAAGTACTACGTGTAGCTGGGAATTAGTCTTGATAATATGAGCTCATTCACTGTAAATAAAAATCACAAAATCCCCTAAAGGTGACATGAATTATCCATTCTGAGCAGGAGAACAAAGTGCAAGAAGAAACGTTTCTCTGAGCTGAAATGTGCCAAACATCTCTTGTCATTCTGAAAAACCCAGCAATTATCCCTCTCACAACCCAGTGAGAGAATTCTGCAGTTTTGTGATTCATTTTGCTGGTCCCATAACTCCAAGTTTTGTTTTTCAAAGTTAGTTTTTACCACCCAATTCTGCCATCACACAGAGCATCTGATAGCCAGTGGAAAACAGAGGGGAGCCGGATGTTGCTGGCAGAGAAAATGAGAGCTAAGGCTGCTCTTTCTGCTTTGCTCCCATTGCTACAGAATCCTATACTGGTGGGTAGAAGAGATGTCCAGAGGTTTCCTGCATGTCCCTTTAGCCCTTGAGGTGTGTGTGACTGGAGAGGAGGGTTAGATGAAAGAGTAGACAGACTTAATGGAAGATGAGAACAATCTTATTTATTGTGCCCCCATTTAAAACTACTTCATAACTCAGTAATGAGGGTGAGAAGCATCCTTACTCTCCACCATTTACTCCTGGCTAATAGGTATCAGTTACTGCAAGATAAAATGATTTAATCAGTCTAGGAGGAATCTCTTTTAATGCTCAACCCATCACCCTTCCATTTCCCCCACCCCTGCCTGCTTGTCATTGCTCTCATCTCTCAAATGGCTTGGATGAGGAAATCTTAGAAGCTGGTGTCACTGGTAGAAATAGTTCCCTTGTTGAGGCAGGATTTCTGTTTTAACTTGAACACTGCCTAAGAGTTGCTTATAAAAAATGACCCCTCCCCCAAATCCACATTTATCTGGTGTGTGTAAGACAGAGAAAACTGCCCTGAGATGCAGTAACACTTGACTTCCCTGCAGCAGAAAGGCTGAGGTTTTGCTTTTTTTGGTAATTTTTTTTTTTGACTTGTTGGAATAAATCATTGACAAGCTAGAGTTCTCTGGTTTTTCAGGTTTTGCAATCTTCCTCTTACACAAAGTTTTTCTCCTCTTGTCCAGGAAAGGATGCTATTCATGAAACTGCTGCCAGTTGTAACTGTAAGCAATACCAGCCTTAAACATGATCTACCCCAGCTGACACCAGGCAGGTGTGGCGAAGAAGAAACTGACACAGATGACACCATCTTGGGGTAACTTTTCTCCCAGGCTTTATAGGAACCACCAGAGCAGGACTAGGCTGGAAGGAAATCAATTTGTAGAGTCAGTCCCCAAACCCTTTTATTCATTCTGATGGCTTGAGACTTAACACAATGTGGAGGCTCAGAAGAGAAACAAACAAGCAAACAAAAAGCAAAGCCCCAAAACGTTTCCTCCATTTTAAATTGCTTAGATATTACAGTTCCTCTAATCTTTCCTGCCTGGGCCCCTTCTGCTCTCACATTCTTTTCCATTTCCCCCCTCACCCCCTACTCCTCCTCCCCTTCACTTTCCTTCTCCCAATCCCTTTCTGTTCCCAGCATGCTCTTGGAGAACTTGAGTTGCATGCAAAGCTGGGAATGAGTGCTCAAGCAATTTCACAGTGAGAGGATTAAAAACAGTGATCACTAGAGCTTAGATCTCAGTAGAGTGGACTGTGTCTTTGAAGATGATGCAGGATATGTATTTAGGGAGCATATAAAATGGAGAATTGGGCCCCGGTGTAGGACAAAGTTATGACTGGGCATGTGTCCTGGGCATCTTGGTGGGTGTGAGGTACAGGTCTAAGGGAGGTGAGTCTCCATGCTCTTCTTTTGTGAATCTCTTTAACCATGTGGAGGAGATGCCAAGGACATTTTTACTCTTTTGGTTGAAGAAGAAGCACACATGAAGTCTAGAAGCTATCATATTTACTGCCTAAACACACTGACTTTTAGATGGAAATGCCATCAGTTGTCTCTGCCCAGTTCTGTTGCAGATCTATTAATCATATCCATGAGGATTGCCAAAATGGCAGGGCTCTCTTCGCTTTTCAGTTTATACAGAACAGAATCATTTACATAAAGTCCTTAAGGCAAATAACTGTTGGGGCTCTAATTTATATCTGATCGAAAATTAGCCGTCATTATGCGCTCCATTAGCAGCGTCTTTAATGTGCTTCTAAGCACCATTTGTCAAGCGGCTTGTTAATATCCTTCAAGTCTTTAAAGTTGAGAGCTCATTAAAGAGTGCGCTCTGTTATTGATGTAATTTAGATGAGTTTGGAAGAGCAAGTACACCATGCCTTGAATGGGCAACCTCCAGAAGCCAGGGCAAAGGGGCGTGTGGTGACCAAGTTCACTATTAATAATTTCCCAGAAGCCTTTGTGCTTTCTTGACAGAAGGTCTCTGGGTCCCGCAAAGGTGTTTTTGAAGCCTCACTCCTTAACTGGGTGTAAGTTTCTCTGGGAAGGTGTATGTTTGTCTTCAATGATTCATTTTATTTCTTATCAGTTCACTGAATCTTATGAGGTTTGGGTGGTGTGAAAGAATGGGCTCCAATCTAAGATCCTTTATGAGAGAATTTGCCAGTTTTCCTTTCTTATTTGTTTGCACCTCCAGTCCTCACTTATTGCCTAGCTGTTCACCTCCTGAGGTTCTGCCCTTTATCCACAAGGTGGAGGAAGTAAATATCTATTGGGAAAAACCATAGGCCTAAAGACGGAGATACTGCCCTCGGACCTATTTTGACTGAGGTACAGTAAACCTGCTTAATTATGTACATATTATTACATTATCTATCAACCACGCCATCAGAAGAGCATAAAGGCCAATAAATTACCTCAGTTATTTATCTGAAAATCCATATATTTTGTCATGTCCTTTCTGGAGGAGATTGTGTTAGTGTAACGCAATAAAGAAAACCATTAGCATAGGCAGAAAATTGCAACTGAGTGCAAGGATAATTCCACTAGCAGGAATAAATAGCAGTTAGAAAGCTGCATTTTGTCCTGGATTTTCTGATAGGTTCAATCAGCCTCCTTTGGATTCAAGTATTGAGGGTATCTGTGAATCTTGCTATCCGGGGTTTAGCAAGATATTGCACCCTCTTCTAAGTCTCACATTAAAAAAAGCATTCAAACCACCATGATTTTTGAACCCCACTTCTGATCTCTAAATTCTCTTCCCCTCCTGAGATCTTCTGGGAGCTCAGAGATTAATGCCAGATAATGAAAGACATTAGGCATTTTATTCTCTCCTCTAAATTTCCAAGATTCTTTCAGCCTTAGAAGCCTGTGTGTGAAGATAGCTCTACCTTATCAGATTGAAGGAAAAAATAAAACCACGAGTTTAGGAACTGGAACTGGACCTAGATGGGGTTGGTTGGAAAAGTCTTTTTAGAGAAACCCCATCTCCCCCTTTATCTCCTGCTTCAAGAATAATCTTGTTTTCATCATTTGTTAAACAGTTTATTCTTGTGCTCCACACCCTAAAAGAGTCATCACATACACACTAGGAGAAAGAGAAGGGAGAAAGATATAATAAGATCAATCTAAGGACATATTGAGGTCATATAACAGCACAAATATTCTCAAGTGCTCTGTATAATGTGCAGTGGGGATTTTGGGCAGTTTTATTGTGTGGTAGGATCCTCATCTCCGTTGTTTTTTACAGGATTCCTTCAGGCTAAAGTAATAAAGCGAGTAATTAGAATGCTAAAGACAGATGTAAATAACAGGAATGAGACAGCGGTGACAGATGAGCGGCTGGGTCAGGAAAGAGCCCAGTTGGTGGAAATGACACCGCTTCCTCGCTCCCTGTCCCCTCCCCCATCCCATTCCCCTTTTCTCTTTCGGCCTCTCGGTCCTCGCCGCCGTGGCCTTAGGCGGCCGGCCGGGGACACTCCGGTCAAATTGCATTCGGGAGGCGGAGCGCGGCTGCGGGCTTGGGAAGCCGCACGGGGGGCGTCTCAAGCTTCGAGCCTCGGGAGCCACAGGCTCATCCACCGATCGGCCGCGAGGCGGGCGCCACTCGGGCAGGGCCTTCCCGGGGTCTCCCCCAGGCCGCCGGGAGGGTCTGCCGGGTCGCCGCAGCCACGGGTCCCGCAGCCCGCGCCTGCCCGCAGCAGCCCCGCCTGCGCCCCGCCGGGTACCTCCGGCGCGGTGGTTGCGTGCTGCAGCCGCTCGGTCCTCCCATGGCTGCCTTCGGGGCCTCTGTCGCCTTTTTTCTCCAAAACCAGAGCGAAGAGGCCTCGGAGGTGCCTTCACTGCGCACTTTGGCTGAGGGATCCCAGGCCTGCCCTGGCGCTTAGGTGGCCACACGGCTGAGGCCCCATACCCGGGGAGCGGCCCAGCGACGCCGGGGTCTCCAAGGCCTTTTTCCTCCGGAGACTCCGGCCCTGGAAGTGCATTATACGGTTTTTTTTTTTTTTTTTTTTTTTTTTGGACTCCCTTCAGAGGTCACACCTGGCGGAAGCCGGCTCTTCCTGATGTAAATGTGCAAGTTATCCCAGGAAGAACCCGAGAAAAACAACCCACCTTGCCTTTTGATTGAAAGATGTAACAGCAACAACTTGCCTTTCCCAGGCCTGACCTATCAACAGCGAGGCTCGTAGGAGAGCAAATACGGTAATTAGTCAGTGAATGCATAATTTACATGGACAGCAGTCTTGTCTCAAGTTGATTATACGGAAGTTTAAAAAGGTAAATACAACTTAACCACTATCTTTGGCGTTAGAGAAGGAAGAATGGTCAGATCTGATTCAAATCTCATTAACAGGTCGTTTAGTTACCAAGAAAGTGTCTGACTCTTTGCGAGCCCATGGACTGTAGCCTACCAGGGCTCCTCCATCCATGGAATTTTCCAGGCAAGAATACTGGAGTGGGTTACCATTTCCTTCTCCAACCCCATAGATAACTTTCCGGATCTGGTTGCCAGACCTTCTTTTTCATGCTTTGAAGAACCGTAGTCCCGAAATTGGGGTTTAAGTGGGTTTGAAGCTTCATTTTAAGGAGAATGATACTCCTAGGGGTGCCCTCTGGAGTGACATCGTTAAGAGTAGCCAGAAGTGAGCATGCATTCTCTTTTTCATGGTTTAACTTTAGAGCATCAAATGCCTTCTTTTAGCATCAGAACTCTTCAGATTACATACACACATTAAACAAACGAAAACCCCCTGAGTGAGCCAAACTAGGCCAGGAGGCAGCTCCAATCTCCCCTGGTAATGTTGGTACCCGGGTAAGTTAGCGGGTGTGTGTGAAACACAGTGACACACATGTCAGCTGAGGAGTTCCTCTGTTACTTGCCAGATGGCTAACACTAGTTATGCCTATCAGCAGACCGAGATGACCACTCTTCCATATTTTTAAAAGAGGCTTGTAAATAGTAGGGAAGAGTGAGAATTAATTTAAAATTTAATTAATTAATTAATTAAATTTTAAATTAATTTTTATTGGAGTGTAGTTGCTTTACAATGTTGTGTTAGTTTCTATTGTACAGTAAAGTGAATCATCTATATGTATACACATAACCTGTTTTTTGTTTTTTGTTTTTTGGTTTTTTTTGATTTCTTCCCTTTTAGGCCACCACAGAGCACTGAGCAGAGTTCCCTGAGCTATACAGGAAGTTCTCATTAGTTATCTATTTTATATATAGTATCAATACTGTATGTGTCAATCCTAATCTCCCAATTCATCCCACCTCCCCACCTTCCGCCCCTTGGTTTTTTCTACATCTGTGTCTCTAGAGAAATTCATTTTTATTAATTTTGTTTTATCTTTTAATTCTTGTTGCTCTTTAGTCACTAAGTCACATCCAACTCTCTTGTGACCCCAGGGACTGCAGCCCACCAGGGTCCTCTGTCCATGGAATTTCCCAGGCAAGAATACTGGAGTGGGTTACCATTTCCTTCTTCAGGGAATCTTCCCAACCCAGGGATCGAACCTGCATCTCCTGCTTGGCAGGCGGATTCTTTGCCACTGAGCCATTTGGGAAGCCCTTTAACTTTTAATACCTAATCAGTAAATATACTTTCATTATTTGTACCAAAAGTGCAATGGATAAATTTCTGAACCTATTTCCTGCCTGATTCAGACTGATTATTATTTTGTTTTGAGTTAACACTTTATTTTGAAACTATCTCTTCCTTAAAAAACAAACAAACAAAAAAAACAAAACAAAAAAAACTGCTGGGGAATGTCTGTGGAGTGTTTATGAAGCTGGTAATGATGAGTACTATTCCTCTGAGGCTCTTAGGTCAAATCTGTAGGGCAAATTTTGGGAGGCTTTGTTAAGTCTATACTTGATGAAAGTGAGTATTTCATGAAACAGAGACTCACAGACTTAGAGAATAAACTTATGATTGTGGGAACGGGGGAGAAAGGGGGGAAGGGTTAGGGAGTTTGGAATGGACATATACACACTGCTACTGCTGCTAAGTCGCTTCAGTCGTGTCCGACTCTGTGTGACCCCATAGACGGCAGCCCACCAGGCTCCGCCGTCCCTGGGATTCTCCAGGCAAGAACACTGGAGTGGGTTGCCATTTCCTTCTCCAATGCATGAAAGTGAAAAGTGAAAGTGAAGTCACTCAGTCGTGTCCGACTCTTCGCGACCCCATGGACTGCAGCCCACCAGTATACACACTACTATATTTTAAATGGATAGTTACCAAGGACCTACTGTATAGCACACGGAACTCTGCTCAGTGTTATGTGGCAGCCTGGATGGGAGGGGAGTTTGGGGGAGAATGGATACATGTATATGTATGGCATAGTCCCTTCACTGTTCACCTGAAACCTTCACAACTTTGTTAATCAGCTATACACCAATACAAAATAAAAAAATACAGAAAGTGAGGATTACAGATCAGCATGACTAAAGAATGAAAGCTCCTTCCCAGATGAGAAGTTTATTGACGTTGGTGGGTATTGATGAAGGATCACCATAAAGCTCATGGAAGATTTGATAGCTTACTCTGCATGACATATATTTTTTTGTCTCTAGTAACTGGAAGTCTGATCAATTTTTAAAGGCCTGACGGACATGACTGAGTGACTTCACTTTCACCTTTCGCTTTTATGCATTGGAGAAGGACATGGCAACCCACTCCAGTGTTCTTGCCTGGAGAATCCCAGGGACGGGGGAGCCTGGTGGGCTGCTGTCTATGGGGTCACACAGAGTTGGACACGACTGAAGCGACTTAGGAGGAGACCTTGGAAAACTGAACTGGCTTGAAAATTAATGCTCATGAAGAAACTTACAGGTCTAATGGATGCATTCCCTCTGTCCACGTGTAGTCTCCAGACCCGACCTGTAGGTCTGAGCTGAAATTTTGATCTAGTCCTATCTCTGATTGCAATCTTCACTTTTGCTTGTATGAAAAGGCTTTATGCCTTCCAACTAAGAATCAGGCTGGTGCTGATGCTGGTGGTAGAAGGTGGCAGAGAAGATAATGCCTGGGAGAAATCATGTAAGTATGTGGTATAGCCACATTCCAAGTGTGGATTTCTTATTTTTTATATAATTTTATTTATGTGTGTGTTTTTGGCTGTGCTGGCTCTTCATTGCTGGGTGGGCTTTTCTCTAGTTGCAGCCGTGGGGGGTACTCTTTGCTGCAGTGCTCAGGCTTCTCATTGTGGTGGCCCTTCTTGTTATGGAGCCGGGGCCCTGGGGCTCATGGGCTTCAGTAATTGCAGCACATGGGCTCAATAAGTTTCGATACCTGCTCTCTAGAGCACAGGCTCAATAGTTGTGGTGCATGGGCTTAGTTGCTCTGTGGCTTGTGGAATCTTCCTGGACCAGGGATCAAACCTGTGTCCTTTGCATTGGCAGGTGGATGCTTTACCACTGCACCACCCGGGAAGCCCTTTTATTGTTAAGGTAGCTATGCAACTGGAAATGAGAGAAGCAGGAGGAATGGGGGGAAAAAGTTAGAGGTCATGCTGGCTTGAATCACTTTTGTAGGAGGTGAGAATTACTTTCAGGTTTTCCTTTATTTCAAAGAATCTTTAATCTGTGTAGAAATATTTTCTGTTAGAGAAATTTCAAACCTTAGGTTATGATTCATTAGTGCATAATGAACTTAATTTAGTGGATTGTGCCCAGCAGAAAGAAAAATTTAAGAAAATGAAATAGAATAGAAATAATCAATTGGAACTCATTTTTGTGAGGACAAGGCTTGTTTCTCAAAGTTTGAGTTTTGCTTGTGTTTATATCTGTATGTTTATATTGGCTTACAGTGTCAAATGCATTTTTCTTTTAAATTAAAAAAAATTTTTTAAAGCATTTTTATTGAAGTATAGTTGACTTACAATGTTGTGTTAATTTCTGATGTACAGTAAAGTGACTCAGTAAAATTTATTTTTTATTGTGTATTTTAATCAAAAACATTTAAAAAACCATTGTTGTAAGTTCTACATCGTGTCCTCCCTTCTCTGAGAACTCTTTCTGGGTTATTCTAGCCCCTAATGAGTTGTCAGTCCCTTTTCCCATTATAATTTATTTGTGCCAAGTATTCGATGCCTTTGTTATTATTGAGTTCTCATGTCTCTTCTGTGTAAATGAATTTCAGTTCAGTTCAGTTCAGTCACTCAGTCGTGTCTGACTCTTTGCGATCCCATGAACCGCAGCACGCCAGGCCTCCCTGTCCATCACCAACTCCCAGAGCTTACTCAAACCCATGTCCATTGAGTCGGTGATGCCATCCAACCATCTCATCCTCTGTCGTCTCCTCCTCCTCCTGCCCTCAATCTTTCCCAGTATCAGGGTCTTTTCAAATGAATCAGCTGTCCGCATCAGATGGCCAAAGTATTGGAGTTTCAGCTTCAACATCAGTCCTTCCAGTGAACACTCAGGACTGATCTCCTTTAGGCTGGACTGGTTGGATCTTCTTGCAGTCCAAGGGACTCTCAAGAGTCTTCTCCAACACCACAGTTCAAAAGCATCAATTCTTCGGTGCTCAGTTTTCTTTATAGTCCAACTCTCACATCCATACATGACCACTGGAAAAACCATAGCCTTGACTAGACGGACCTTTGTTGGCAAAGTAAATGAATTTAAACTTCTTCAAATGTTAGGCTTCTTTGTATACTTTGTAGTCTCTAAGGTGGCACTGTGAACATATTCATTGAAAGGTCTGATACTGAAGCTGAAGCTCCAATACTCTGGCCACCAGATGCTGGGAAGATTAAGGGCATGAGGAGACGGTATTGAACAGACGATGAGATGGTTGGAGGGCATTGTTGACTCAATGGATATGAGTTTGAGTAAGCTCTGGGAGATAGTGAAGGACAGGGAAGCCTGGTGTGCTGCAGTTCACGGGGTTGCAAAGCATCGGACATGACTTAGCGACTGAACAACAACAACTGTACCCATGATGCCTAATTAGCAAAAGTCAGTGGCTAATTATGTATTTAATGAGAGCAAGTCAGATCTCAGCTCATATGCCACTTTTTCAAATATTTAAATTTATTTATTTGGCCACACAAGGTCTTAGCTGCAACACATAGAATCTGCATGCATTTAGGCATGCAAACTCTTTAGTTGTCATTTGGGGTCTAGTTCCTTGACCAGAGATCAAGTCCAGGCCCCCTGCATTGAAAGTGCAGAGTCTTTGCCACTGGACCCTCAGAGAAGTCCCTTCAGGAATGCGTTTCTTAAAGCTTTTGCCTGCCTTTGCTCTAAGCTAAATCCTGTCCCTGTTACGCCTCTCATAGCACTTTGTCATGCCTTCATAACACTTATTGGAGTTGGCATATAACTATTTGTGTGACTTGGTAAATTGTTTCCTCCACCAGAGTGTCAGCTTCATCAAAATGGACCAGATCTGTTGAGCTTACTTGTACCGAGCACAGGACTTGGCAAGTGACGGTCACTCCGTAAGTATTTGTTGACTGATTGATTGATGGGCTCAATGAATTAGAGAGTGGTCAGTAGTTCTGGCAGAGATAGCAGGCCCATCCTTACCTGTTATTAGGAAGGTGTTTTGTGAATGAATGTGGGATGAGAAGGGAAGTCTCAGATCCAGTAATCTGAGAAAATTAAAACTTAGTATGGTGACGTTGTATATTTTCTTCAATTATGCTATCAGTACTTTAATTTGGTCTGCCTGTTCCTGGCTATAGAAGTGGGTTGGTGAAAGAAACAGCTGTGCGAATGACATCTCTGCAGTCTTTGAACAACCGCTATGGAGGACATGGATTCTATTGTATGACGTTCAGTTTTTGACATGTATAAGAAATCTCGCTTAGAACTTATAAGCTGCTCCTCCTTCTTGATAGACTGATAGTCTTTTTATTAGATAAATGAGAACTGTTACCCCTATGATTTTCCTCCTTGCCTTGCCTTACAATATAGACCTAAGATTTGGGTTAAAATATAGGTTTTTTCAGTATGTGTATTTTGGGAATATATATTTATTCTCTCTTTCTCCATCCTTCTACAGCTTGCTTTTTTGTGATTTGTCTTCTTATTTATGTATGTATGTATTCATTCATTCATGTGTAATTATGTGCTTTCTTGTTTAATTGTCCTTATGTTAGCATACTGTAGAGGAAATGGTATCAGCTTTGTTGTTGGGTAAACCTGGATTCAAATTCTGACCAAATTTGACTTGTAAAACTTCCTAGTTATGTGATTCTGGAAAAGAAACCTCTCTGTGTCTTACTCTTCTCGTCTGTAAAGTGATGCTGATACTTTTTTTAAAAAATTGTTTTAATTATTATCTGATTATTAGCACAGAGCTCAGCACATTTTAGGTACTCAGGAAACATTACTTCTCTCTCTTTCCATTTATGGTGTATAAACTCAAATCCTTTCTGGAGGAGGTAAGTAAGATCTGTGATAACCAGAGAGTTTAACATGTTAATGTTATATTTTCTTTTCTTTCTTTTCTTTTTTTTTTTTTTTTGAGAACTTGGGAAAATAATCTCGTTTCTCTCAATTACTTTATCTTCAAAATGCAGAAACTAATAATTTTTATATATCACCTCAGAGAATTATTTGTTAATAATATTGATGTGTACATTATTTGAAGATGCACATATGTTTTCTCAAGGATAATCTTGAAAAGAACAGAAAGAGGTAACTTGATATGTTGAAGTGTCACTTCTGGTTTCAATAATCAAGTTTTTTTGTTAATCATATAAAATGCAGTTTTAAAAAAACTAGTGTTTTAGGTGGAAGTTCATCTTATTTTTTAAAATTAATTTATTTTTTAATTGAAGGATAATTGCTTTATAGAATTTTGTTATTTTCTGTCAAACCTCAACATAAATTAGCCACAGGTATATGTATATCCCATCCCTTTTGAACCTCCCTTCCATCTTCCTCCCCGTCCCACCCTCTACGTTAATAGAGCCCCTGTTTGAGTTTTCTGAGCCATACAGCAAATTTTCATTGGCTATCTATTTTACATATGGTAATGTAAGTTTCCATGTTACTCTTTCCATACATTTCACCCTCTCCTCCCCTCTCCCCATGTCCATAAGTCTGTTCTCTATGTCTGTTTCTCCATTGCTGCCCTGTAAATAAATTCTTCAGTACCATTTTTCTAGATTTCATATATATGGATTAGAATATGATATTTATCTTTCTCTCTCTGACTTACTTCACTCTGTATAATAGGTTCTAGGTTCATCCACTTCATTAGAACTGACTCAAATGCATTCCTTTTTATGGCTGAGTAATACTCCATTGTATATATGTAACACAACTTCCTTAACCATTTTTTTGTTGATGGACATCTAGGTTGCTTCCATGTTCTAGCTATTGTAAATAGTGCTGCAATGAACAATAGGATACATGTGTCTTTTTCAATTTTGGTTTCCTCAGGGTATATGCCTAGGAGTGGGATTGCTGGGTCATATGGTGATTTTATTCCTAGTTTTTTAAGGAATCTCCATACCATCTTCCATAGTGGCTGTATCAATTTACATTCCCACCAACAGTGCAAGAGCATTCCCTTTTCTCCACACCCTCTCCAGTATTTATTGTTTTTAGTCTTTTTTATGATGGACATTCTGACGGATGTGAGGTGATATCTCATTGTAGTTTTGATTTTCCTTTCTCTAATAATGAGCGATGTTGAGGATCTTTTCATGTGTTTGTTAGCCTTTTATATGTCTTCTTTGGAGAAATGTCTGCTTAGGTTGTTTTCCCACTTTTTGATTGGGTTGTTTGTTTTTCTGGCATTGAGCTGTATGAGCTGCTTCTATATTTTGGAAATTACTCCTCTGTCAGTTGTTTCATTTGCTATTATTTTCTCCTATTCTGAAGGCTGTCTTTTCACCTTCTTATAGTTTCCTTTGCTGTGTAAAAGTTTTTAAGTTTAATCAGGTCCCACTTGTTTGCTTCATTTTTATTTCCGTTACTCTAGGAGGTGGGTCATAGAGGATCTTGCTTTGATTTATGTCATCAAGTGTTCTGCCTATGTTTTCCTCTAAGAGTTTTATAGTTTCTGGTCTTACATTTAGGTCTGTAATCCATTTTGAGTTTATCTTTGTGTATGGTGTTAGGAAGTGTTCTAATTTCATTCTTTTACATGGAGCTGTACAGTTTTCCCAGTACCATTTATTGTAGAGGCTGTCTTTGCCCCATTGTATATTCTTGCCTCCTTTGTCAAAAATAAGATACCTGTAGGTGCATGGTTTATTTCTGGGCTTTCTGTCTTGTTCTATTGGTTTATATTTCTGTCTTTGGGCCAGTACCATACTGTCTTGATAACTGCGGCTTTGTAGTATAACCTTAAAGTCAGGAAGGTTGATTTCTCCAGCTTCATTCTTCTTTTTCAAGACTGCTTTGGTTATTTGGGATCTTTTGTGTTTCCATATGAATTGTGAAATTTTTTTGTTCTAGTTATGTGAAAAATGCCATTGGTTATTTGACAGGGATCACATTGAATCTGTAGGTTGTGTTTGGTATTATAGTCATTTTCACAATATTGATTCTTCCTACCCAGGAACATGGAATATCTCTTCATCTGTTTATGTCATCTTTTATTTCTTTCACTAGTGTCTTATAATTTTCTGTGTACTGTTATGTAAGTTTATTCCTAGATATTTAATTCTTTTTGTTGCAATGATGAATGGGATTGATTCCATAATTTCTCTTTCTGATTTTTCATTGTTAGTATTTAGAAATGCAAGTGATTTCTGTGTATTGATTTTGTATCCTGCAACTTTGCTAAATTCACTGATTAGCTCTAGTAATTTTCTGAAACTATCTTTAGGGTTTTCTATGTACAGTATCATGTCATCTGCAAACAAATGAGAGCTTTACTTCTTTTCCAATCTCGATTCCTTTTATTTCTTTTTCTTCTCTGATTGCTATAGCTAGGACTTCCAGAATTATGTTGAATAATAGTGGTGAAAGTGGACACCTTTGTCTTGTTCCTGATCTTTGGGGGAATGCTTTCAGTTTTTCACTATTGAGAATAATGTTTGCTGTAGGCTTATCATATATGGCCTTTACTGTGTTGAGGTAGGTTCCTTCTATGCCCATTTTTTGAAGAGTTTTAATCATAAATTGGTGCTGAATTTTGTCAAAGGTTTTTTCTGCATCTATAGAGATTATCATATGGTTTTTATCTTTCAGTTTGTTAATATGGTATATCACATTGGTTGATTTGCATATATTGAAGAATCCTTGCATTCCTGGAATAAATCCACCTCGATCATGGTATATGAGCTTTTTGATGTGTTGTTGAATTCTGTTTGCTAAAATTTTGTTGAGGATTTTGCATCTATGTTCATCAGTGACATTGGCCTGTAGATTTATTTTTTGTGTGTTATCTTTGGTATCAGGGTGATGGTGGCTTTGTAGAATGAGTTTGGAAGTGTTCCTTCCTCTGCAATTTTTTGAAAGAGTTTTAGAAGGATAGGCATTAGCTCTTCTTTAAATGGTTGATAGAATTCTTCTGTGAAGCCATCTGATCCTGGGCTTTTGATTTTTGGGAGATTTTTGATTATAGCTTCAATTTCAGTGCTTGTAATCTGGTTGTTCATAATTTCTATTTCTTCCTGGTTCAGTCTTGGAAGATTGAACTTTTCAAAGAATCTGTCCATTTCTTGCAGGTTATCCATTTTATTGCCATATAGTTGTTCATAATAGTCTCTTATAATCCTTTGTATTTCTGCATTGTCTGTTAACTTCTCCTTTTTCATTTCTAATTTTGTTGATTTGATTCTTCTCTCTTTTTCTCTTGATGAGTCTGGCTAAAGGTTTGTCAATTTTGTTTATCTTCTCAAAGAACCAGCTTTTAGTTTTATTAGTCTTCATTATTATCTCTTTAATTTCTTTTTCATTTATTTCTGCTCTGATCTTTATGATTTCTTTCCTTCTACTAATTTTGGGGTTTCTTTTGGTTCTTTTTCCAGTTGTTTTAGATGTAAAGTTAGGTTGTTTATTCAGTGGTTTTCTTGTTTCTTGAGGTAGCATTGTATTGCTATAAACTTCCCTCTTAGAACTGCTTTTGCTGCATTCCATAGGTTTTGACTTGTCATGTTTTTATTGTCATTTTTTTCTAGAAATTTTTTGATTTCCCTTTTGATTTTTTCAGTAACCTCTTGGTTATTTAGAAACATACTGTTTAATCTCCATATGTTTGTGTTTTTTTACAGTTTATTTCTTGTAATTGATATCTAGTCTCGTAGCATTGTGGTCAAAGAAGATGCTTGAAATGATTTCAATTTTCTTAAATTTACTGAGGTTTGATTTGTGACCCAAGATGTGGTCTATCCTGGAGAATGTTCCATGTGCATTTGAAAAGATGGTGTATTTTTCTGCATTTGGATCGAATGTCCTGAAGATATCAATGAGGTTCATCTCATCTAATATATCATTTAAGACTTCTGTTTCCTTATTAATTTTCTGTTTTTATGATGTGTCCATTGGTGTGAGTGGGGTGTTAAAGTCTCCTGCTATTATTGTGTTGCTGTCAATTTCTCCTTTTATGTCTTTTAGTGTTTGTCTTATGTATCGAGGTGCTCCTATGTTGGATGCATAGACACTTACAATTGTTATGTTTTCCTCTTGGATTGATCCCTTGATCATTATGTAGTGTCCTTCCTTATCTCTTGTAATATTCTTTATTTTAAGGTCTATTTTGTCTGATATGAGGATTGCTACTCCAGCTTTCTTTTGCTTCCTATTTGCATGGAATATATTTTTCCATCCTATCAATTTCAGTCTATATGTGTCTTTAGGTCTGAAGTGGGTTTCTTGTAGATAACATATATATGGGTCTTGTTTTTGTATCCATTCAGCCAATCTGTGTCTTTTGATTGGAGCATTTAATTGTTTACATTTAAAGTAATTATTGATATATATGTTCCTATTTCCATTTTCTTAATTGTTTGGGGTTTGATTTTGTAGGTCTTTTTCTTCTCTTGTGTTTCTTGACTGTATAAGTCTCTTTAACATTTATTGTAAAGCTGGTTTGGTGGTACTGAATTCTTTTAACTTTTGCTTGTCTTAAAGCTTTTTATTTCTTCATCAATTTTGAATGAGATCCTTGCCAGGTACAATAATCTTGGTTGTAGATTTTTCCCTTTCAGTATTTTGAATATATCCTGCCATTCCCTTTTGGCTTGCATAGATTCTGCTGAAAGATCAGCTGTTAAATGTATGGGGTTTCCCTTGTATGTTACTTGTTGCTTTTCCCTTGCTGCTTTTAACATTCTTTCTTTGTGTTTAATCTTTGCTAGTTTGATAAGTATGTGTCTTGGCATGTTTCTTTTTGGGTTTATCCTGTGTGGGATTCTTTGTGCCTCTTGGACTTGATTGACTATTTTCTTTTCCATATTGGGGAAATTTTCAACTATAATTTCTTCAAAAATTTTCTCATAGTCTTTCTTTTTCTCTTCTTCTGCTGCTGCTGCTAAGTTGTTTCAGTCATGTCTGACTCTGTGCAACCCCATAGACGGCAGCCCACCAGGCTCCCCCATCCATGGGATTTTCCAGGCAAGAGTACTGGAGTGGGTTGCCATTGCCTTCTCTGCTTCTTCTTCTGGGACCCCTATAATTCAAATAGTGTGTTTGATATTGTCCCAAGGGTATCTGAGACTGTCCTCAGTTCTTTTCATTCTTTTTACTTTATTCTGCTCTTCAGAAGTTATTTCCAACATTTTATCTTACAGCTCACTGATTTATTCTTCTGCTTTAGATATTCTACTATTGATTCCTTCTAGACTATTTTTAATTTCAATAATTGTGTTATCTGTATATATTTATTCTTTTATTTTTCTTGGGCTTTGTTAATTGATTCTTGCATTTTCTCCGTTCTGTTTTCAAGATTTTGGATCATCTTTACTATCATTATTCTTAATTCTTTTTCAGGTAGTTTGCCTATTTCCTCTTCATTTATTTGGGCTTCTATGTTTCTAGTTTGTTCCTTCGTTTGTGTAGTAATTCTCTGCCCCCCCCCCTTTTTTTAACTTATTGTGTTTGAGGTCTCCTTTGGAGACCTTTGGACTGGTTGGATCTCCTTGCAGTTCAAGGGACTCTCAAGAGTCTTCTCCAACACCACAGTTCAAAAGTGTTAATTCTTTGGCACTCAGCTTTCTTTATAGTGCAACTCTCACATCCATACATGACTACTGGAAAAACCATGGCCTTGACTAGATGGGGCTTTGTTGGTAAACTAATGTCTCTGCTACTTAATATGCTGTCTATGTTGGTCATAAGTTTCCTTCCAAGGAGTAAGCATCTTTTAATTTCATGGCTGCAATCATCTGCAGTGATTTTGGAGCCCCCCAAAATAAAGTCTGCCGCTTTTTCTACTGTTTCCCCATCTATTTGACCTGAAGTGATGGGACCAGATGCCATGATCTTAGTTTTCTGAATGTTGAGCTTTAAGCCAACTTCTTCACTCTCTTCTTTCACTTTCATCAAGATATTATTTAGTTCTTCTTTGCTTTCTGCCATTAGGGTGGTGTCATCTGCATATCTGAGGTTATTGATATTTCTTCCGGCAATCTTGATTCCAGCTTGGGCTGCTTCCAGCCCAGCGTTTCTCATGATGTACTCTGCATATAAGTTAAATAAGCAGAGTGACAATATACAGCCTTAATATACTCCTTTTCCTATTTGGAACCATCTGTTGTTCCATGTCCAGTTCTGACTATTGCTTCCTGACCTGCATACAGATTTCTCAGGAGGCAGGTCAGGTGGTCTGGTATTCCCATCTCTTTCAGAATTTTCCACAATTTGTTGTGATCCACACAGTCAAAGGCTTTGGCATAGTCAATAAAGCAGAAATAGATGTTTTTTTTGAACTCTCTTGCTTCTTCAGTGATCCGGTGGATGTTGGCCATTTGATCTCTGGTTCCTCTGCTTTTTCTAAAACCAGCTTGAACATCTGGAAGTTCACAGTTCACATATTGTCAAAGCCTGGCTTGGAGAATTTTTAGCATTACTTTTCTAGTGTGTGAGATGAGTGCAATTGTGTGGTAGTTTGAGCATTCTTTGGCATTGCTTTTCTTAGGGATTGGAATGAAAACTGACCTTTTCCAGTCCTGTGGCCACTGCTGAGTTTTCCAAATTTGCTGGCATATTGAGTGCAGCACTTTCACAGCATCATATTTCAGGATTTGAAATAGCTCAACTGGAATTCCATCACCTCCATTATCTTTGTTTGTAGTGATGCTTCCTAAGGCCCACTTGACTTCATATTCCAGAATGTCTGGCTCTAGGTGAGTGATCACACCATCCTGATTATCTGGGTTGTGAAGATCTTTTTGGTATAGATCTTCTGTGTATTCTTGCCACCTCTTCTTAATATCTTCTGCTTCTGTTAGGTGCATACCATTTCTGTCCTTTACTGAGCCCATGTTTGCATGAAATGATCCCTTGGTATGTCTAACTTTCTTGAAGTGATCTCTAGTCTTTCCCATTCTATTTTTTCCCTCTATTTCTTTGCACTGATCACTGAAGAAGGCTTTCTAATCTCTCCTTGCTATTCTTTTGAACTCTGCATTCAGATGCTTATATCTTTCCTTTTCTCCTTTGCTTTTCATTTCTCTTCTTTTCACAGTTATTTGTAAGTCTTCCTCAGACAGCCATTTTGCTTTTTTGCATTTCTTTTTCTTGGGGATGGTCTTGATCCCTGTCTCCTGTACAATGTCATGAACCTCCATCCATAGTTCATCAGGCACTCTGTCTATCAGATCTAGTCCCTTGACTCTATTTGTCACTTCCACTGTATAATCATAAGGGATTCGATTTAGATCATACCTGAATGGTTTAGTGGTTTTCCCTACTTTCTTCAACTTAAGTCTGAATTTGGCAATAAGGAGTTCATGATCTGAGCCACAGTCAGCTCCTGGTATAGTTTTCACTGACTGTATAGTGTTTCTCCATGTTTGGCTGCAAAAAATATAACCAATCTGATTTCGGTGTTGACCATCAGGTGATGTCCATGTGTAGAGTCTTCTCTTGTATTGTTGGAAGAGGGTGTTTGCTATGACTATTGTGTTCTCTTGGGAAAACTCTATTAGCCTTTGCCCTGCTTCATTCCATATTCCAAGGCCAAATTTACCTGTTACTCCAGGTGTTTCTTGACTTCCTACTTTTGCATTCCAGTCCCCTATAATGAAAAGGACATCTTTTTTGGGTGTTAGTTCTAAAAGGTCTTGTAGGTCTTCATAGAACCATTCAACTTGAGCTTTTTCAACATTACTGGTCAGGGCATAGACTTGGAGTACTGTGACATTGAATGTTTCGCCTTGGAAACGAACAGAGATTATTGTGTAGTTTTTGAGATTGCATCCAAATACTGCATTTTGGACTCTTTTGTTGACCATGATGGCTACTCCATTTCTTCTAAGGGATTCTTGCCCACTGTAGTAGATATAATGGTCTTCTGTATTAAATTCACCCATTCCAGTCCTTTTTAATTTGCTTATTCCTAAAATGTTGATGTTCACTCTTGCTGTCTCCTGTTTGACCACTTCAAATTTGCCTTGATTCATGGACCTAACATTCCATGTTCTTATGTAATATTGCTCTTTACAGCATTGGACCTTGTTCCCATCATCAGTCACATCTACAACTGGGTGTTGTTTTTGCTTTGGCTCTGTCTCTTCATTCTTCCTGGAGTTATTTCTCCACTCTTCTCCAGTAGCATATTGGGCACCTACTGACCTGGGGAGTTCATCTTTCAGTGTCCTATCTTTTTGCTTTTTCATACTATCCATGGGGTTTTCAAGGCAAGAATACTGAAGTGGTTTGCCATTCCCTTCTCCAGTGGACCACGTTTTGTCAGAACTCTTCACCATGACCCATCCATCTTGGATGGCCCTACCCAACATGGTTTTATTGAGTTAGACAAGGCTGGGTTAGTTGTGATTAGACTGGTTAGTTTTCTGTGATTGTGGTTTGCAGTCTGTCTGCCCTCTGATGGAGAAGGATAAGAGGCTTATGGAAGCTTCCTGATGGGAGAGACCAACTGAGGGGGAAACTGGGTCTTGTTCTGATGGGTGGGGCCATGCTCAATAAATTTTTAATCCAATTTTCTGTTGATGGGTGGAGCTGTGTTCCCTCCCTGCATTTCATTTTAGTTCAGTTCAGTTGCTCAGTCGTGTCTGACTCTTTGCGACCCCATGAATTGCAGCACGCCAGGCCTCCCTGTCCATCACCAACACCTGGAGTTCACTCAAACTAACATCCATCGAGTTGGTGATGCCATCCAGCCATCTCATCCTCTGTCATCCCCTTCTCCTCCTGCCCCCAATCCCTCCCAGCATCAGGGTCTTTTCCAATGAGTCAGCTCTTCGCATGAGATGGCCAAAGTATTGGAGTTTCAACTTTAGCATCAGTCCTTCCAATGAACACCCAGGACCGATCTCCTTTAGAATGGACTGGTTGGATCTCCTTGCAGTCCAAGGGACTCTGAAGAGTCTTCTCCAACACCACAGTTCAAAAGCATCAATTCTTCGGTGCTCAGCTTTCTTCACAGTCCAACTCTCACATCCATATATGACCACTGGAAAAACCATAGCCTTGACTAGCTGGATCTTTGTTGGCAAGGTAATATCTCTGCTTTTCAATATGCTGTCTAGGTTGGTATTTACCTGGGGCCAAACTATGGTGGAGCTAATGAAGATAATGGTGACCTCCTTCAAAAGATCATTATGAAAAGTAGCATTCATATGTACTACTACACTCAGTGCCCCCAACCCTGCAGCAGGCCACCACCAACACCAGTGCTGGAGACTCCTGGACACTCACAGGCAAGTCTGAGTCAGTCTCTTGTGTGGACACAAGCAAAATCAAAACAGCCCAACAAAAATAAAGTGCAGTAAATTGACCTGGTGAAAAAAGGAAATAAAAAAATTATATCTACCAGTTAAGAACAAAACTAACTAAAAACAAACTGGAAAACAAAATGAAAGCAAGTTGCCAGGTGGGGAATAAAGCAATGAAAACAAAACTAACAAATATGTTGAGCAGAAAGGAAAGAGATGAAAGAATAGATATGCAAAGTTAAATAGAGGTAGATAAAGATTTCTATACATTAAAGATTAACTGCAAGGGGAAAAGAACAGTAGGAAAAGCAAACAAAGGAATAAATATAGAAAAAAATGGTTGGTTTAAAAAAATTAAAATTAAAAAAAAGAGAAAAGAAAAAGGAAGAGGAAAGAAAAAACAAAAAAGAGGAAAACTCCACAGAACCGCAAAAGCCCAACACAGAGGCAGAGGTTTATAACAACAATAAAAAATGTGACTGAGGAAAACAAAAGCTCAAAAGCTTAATTAGATTTCATAGTGCCAATGGGGGCGGGGGGGTGGGGAATGGGGAAAAAAAAGAAAAAGAAAAACAATCCCAAAGAATCTACAGAACAAGTCAAAACATAAGAATAATAAATGTTTTTCTTGGGTCACTGTTGTCAGAGTCCTTTCCCTCGCTGGAAGTCATAGTCCATCTCACCTCCCTAGAATGCCCTTGACACCGTGCTGGTCTCTGGACCTGCTGTGGGGGCAGCTCAGATTCTAATCTGGTCCTGTTGCTACTGCTGCTGCTAAGTCAGTTCGGCTGTTTCAGACTCTGTGAGACCTCATAGACAGCAGCCCACCAGGCTCCCCCGTCCCTGGGATTCTCCAGGCAAGAATACTGGAGTGGGTTGCCATTTCCTTACTAATGCATGAAACTGAAAAGTGAAAGTGAAGTTGCTCAGTCATGTCCAACCTTCAGCGACCCCATGGACTGCAGCCCACCAGGCTCCTCCTTCCATGGGATTTTCCAGGCAAGAGTACTGGAGTGGGGTGCCATTGCCTTTTCCTAATCTGGTCCTACTCCTGTGTTTTCTTGCCTCCAATGTCCACGGCTATTGGAACTAGTGCGTTTTCTTTTGTGGGAGCTCTCAGTGCCCTTACATATATTCCATAGACACAGAGTCTGCCTAGTTGGTCATGTGGATTTAATCTGTAGCTTGTACAGCTGGTGGGAGGTTTTGGGTCTTATTCCTTAGCCACACTGACCCTGGGTTTCAACTGTGGTTTTATTTCCACCTCTGCATGTGGGTCGTCCATATGGGGTTTGCTCTTAGGCTGCCCTGGAGGGCTTGGATTTGCCCCAGTGAGGGCCACGTGTGGAGGTGGTGCAGCTGCTTGGGTCACAGGGGTTCTGGTACTCACAGGGGTTCT
This sequence comes from Bubalus bubalis, assembly GCF_019923935.1. NCBI lineage: Eukaryota > Metazoa > Chordata > Mammalia > Artiodactyla > Bovidae > Bubalus > Bubalus bubalis. The sequence continues at coordinate 60,732,272 of NC_059173.1, forward strand.
GATAACACCAGGTACTCAGGGGAGTTGGCAGCTAGGGCAGCAGGAAATATAGTGCTCTAGAAGGGTATGGCAACCAGTATTGGCCAATACACTCCAGTATTCTTGCCTGGAGAACCCCCTTGACAGAGAAGCCTGGCAGGCCACAGTCCACAGGGTCACAAAGAGTTGGATATACTGAAGCAACCCTGCATGCATAGACACAAAACTTTTTTTTTGCCTATGGCAGCTCTGCTCCAGTGAGGGTTGACTGTGAAGGTGGCACAGCTGCTTGGCTTGTGGGGACCCTGGCAGTGCCAAGTGTGCAGGGACACAGACTGCCTCCATCACAGGAGTTATGGCTCGATCAGAGTCTTTTTTCAAGGCTCTTGTAGCTGGCGATCAGAAGGCCCCTTTGGCCAGTCTTTCTCTGTAGCTTCAACCATTCAGGCACTTAGAGGGCTCTCTTGCCTGGGGTCCTACTCTGTAGATTGGCACGTCAAGGCACTTAAAGGGGCACCCTGGGTGGGGCACCTCTGTAGTTCAGTGTGTCAGGCAATTGATGGGCCAGCCTCTTTATTGTTTAGCTCCAGATTCTGGCATGTGGGGAGAGAGAGGCTATGGTGCTGGCTGTACCCCTTACACGTGACTCAGCTGTATCACCTTGCTTCCATGGCTGCCTGGCTTTCCTCCACAGGCATTTCCCACCAATCTTCTCCCTAAGATCCCCTCCATCCGTCTCTCTGCAGTCAACAGCAGCCCTCGCCCTGGGATTGCTCCCCAATTCCTAAACTCTAACTTCCAGCTGCTGCACCTTCTAGGAGACCTACGTCCCTATCCAGGGTATGCATGGCAGTGGCAAGGACTGTCTGATTCTCATTCCATTTTGGTTGCCACAGATTAGCTGTTGCACTCTCAGCCTTAAATGTTTCTCCTCTGACTTGGACAGTTGCCCCACTGTGGGGATCAGACCCCTGCTTCAGTTCCCCCTCCTGCCGAGGGCAGGTCCAGTCCTACTAACACTCATGTTTTTCCTCCTAGTTCCTTCATCCTACTGAGTTTTGCATGCTTCTATATATTCTTTTCTGCTGGTCAGGTCCTCCTGTCTGCTCTCAGCTGGTGTTCTGCATGCACTTCTGTGTCTGAAGGTGTATTCCTGATGTATCTGTGGAGAGAGAGGTACTCCATGTCCGCCAACTCCTCATTCATCTTGTTCTCTCCATATTATGTTTTTTGAGAAAATTAAAGGTAAATCACATTCTACCACTCTAGAGGTGGATGTAAGTATTGGCTTAAGTACTAAAACACTAGGATTTTTATTTGTTTATTTGGCTATGCCATACAGCATGTGGGATCCTAGTTCCCTGACCAGGGATGGAATCTGAGTTCCCTGCAGTGGAAGCATGGAGTCGTAACCACTGGGCCACTAGAGAAGTCCCCAATGCTAGGATTTAAATAGCAGCCCAGCAGAACTGGTGAGGCAACCACACAGGCTTCTAGCAAAACCAGGTATCAGAAAGAAGCTGAATGCCTGGAATCTAGGAGGTCAATAACCAGGGAATAAGAAACTAGTTTGGATGTTCCAGCTAGGCAGGAGTTCAACATGCAAAGAATGAAGACAACTTAAAATATGATACCATCAACATATGCAGAGAATGGAAATGAATAGAGTGTTTTTCTCTAGTTTCTTTTATACTTTTGGGGCTTTATACATGAACTTATGGTTGAAGGTACATTCTGGGAGTAACTACCCTTTAGGGAATTCCGTGGTTATATTTATGGTTTGAGTTCAATATGAGATCCTCTTTTCTCCATTACATGATTTTTTTAAAAACCAAGATTCCTGGGATTACTATATTAATGAATAAATTGAACATTGAAATCATTAGTTTAACAAACTTTGTTTCAGATATTTTGAGAGATGCTGAGGATAAAAGACATATTGTACCTTTGAAAAGTTCATGCATCTAGGGAGAGAGAGACACCTGAAGAAAATGATGAGCAAATGGTGAGAGTGGTTAAGTCCCATGTGCTTTGGCAGGAGGGAAGCTGGGACAGCAACTACATTTCATCAGACAGTGCTTTAAGGGACTTAAGGGACTGTCCTGGTGGTCCAGTGGTTAAGACTCTGGGTGTGCACTGCAGGGGGCGCAGGCTTGGTATCTGATCAGGGAACTTAGAGAAGATTGCATGTGCCATAGCTGATTCATGTTGTTGTACAGCAGAAACTAACACAACATTGTAAAGCAATTATACTCCAATTAAAAAATAAAAATACATAAAAACTGTGAATCACTATATTGTACATCTATACTTATATAATATTGTACATCAACTATACTTTTATAAAAATATAAAACAGGTTCAGTTCAATTCAGTTCAGTTCAGTCACTCAGTCGTGTCCGACTCTTTGCAACCCCATGAATCACAGCACGACAGGCCTCCCTGTCCATCACCAACTCCTGGAGGTCACTCAAACTCACGTCCATCGAGTCGCGGATGCCATCCAGCCATCTCATCATCTGTCGTCCCCTTCTCCTCCTGCCCCCAATCCCTCCCAGCATCAGAGTCTTTTCCAATGAGTCAACTCTTCACATGAGGTGGCCAAAGTATTGGAGTTTCAGCTTTAGCATCATTCCTTCCAAAGAACACCCAGGGCTGATCTCCTTTAGAATGGACTGGTTGGATCTCCTTGCAGTCCAAGGGACTCTCAAGAGTCTTCTCCAACACCACAGTTCAAAAGCATCAATTCTTTGGCACTCAGCTTTCTTCACAGTTCAACTCTCACATCCATACATGACCACTGGAAAAACCATAGCCTTGACTAGACAGATCTTTGTTGGCAAAGTAATATCTCTGCTTTTGAATATGCTATCTAGGTTGGTCATAACTTTCCTTCCAAGGAGTAAGTGTCTTTTAATTTCATGGCTGCAATCACCATCTACAGTGATTTTGGAGCCCCCAAATTAAAATCTGACACTGTTTCCATTGTTTCCCCATCTATTTGCCATGAAGTGATGGGACCAGATGCCATGATCTTAATTTTCTGAATGTTGAGCTTTAAGCCAACTTTTTCACTCTCCACTTTCACTTTCATCAAGAGGCTTTTTGGTTCTTCTTCACTTTCTGCCATAAGGGTGGTGTCATCTGCATATCTAAGGTTATTGATATTTCTCCCGGCAATCTTGATTCCAGCTTGTGCTTCTTCCAGCCCAGCGTTTCTCATGATGTACTCTGCATAGAAGTTAAATAAGCAGGGTGACAATATACAGCCTTGACGTACTCCTTTTCATATTTGGAACCAGTCTGTTGTTCCATGTCCAGTTCTAACTGTTGCTTCCTGACCTGCATATAGGTTTCTCAAGAGGCAGGTCAGGTGGTCTGGTATTCCCATCTCTTTCAGAATTTTCCACAGTTTACTGTGATCCCCACAATCAAAGGCTTTGGCATAGTCAATAAAGCAGAAACAGATGTTTTTCTGGAACTCTCTCCCTTTTTCCAGGATCCAACGGATGTTGGCAATTTGATCTCTGGTTCCTCTTCCTTTTCTAAAACCAGCTTGAACATCTGGAAGTTCATGGTTCACATATTGCTGAAGCCTGGCTTGGAGAATTTTGAGCATTACTTTACTAGTGTGTGAGATGAGTGCAATTGTGTGGTAGTTTGAGCATTCTTTGGCATTGCCTTTCTTTGGGATTGGAATAAAAACTGACCTTTTGCAGTCCTGCGACCACTGCTGAGTTTTCCAAATTTGCTGGCATATTGAGTGCAGCACTTTCACAGCATCATCTTTCAGGTTACTTTTGTACAAATGTATAAATTTACTAGAAATCGAGGACCTGTATACTGACAATGGGTGAATTATATATAAATCACATCTCAATAAAGTTATTAACAGTGAAAGATAGAAAAAAAGAAAAAAGATCCCACATGCCCAATGGCGTGGTCAAAACAAAAAGAAAGAAAGAATAGATAGTGATTTATACCAGCCCTCTCCGTCACCTCTGCAACTCACACCTTGAACTAACACAGGCAGAATGAAGAATTTCTTCTCTTTGGGGCCTATTTTGGCTCACATGAAATGATATTATTTGTTAAGGTCAAGTAGAGAAATGAGATAACCATCATGGAGGTTCAAAAAAACTTCCATTTCACCACTTTGCCTGCCTTTGTCATTTCAACTAACATACATTTTGATACATACATTTGCTCAAGAATTTTAGCTTTATCCACATTTACTGTCTTGGCTCAGGGAAAATAATACTCCATCAACTACCCCTTGAGTGAAAATAGATAATTTCATTTTGGTTTCTAGATAGCAGAATAGTAGACGTAGAAAAGATTTTCCTGTCTTTATTTTATAAAAACGATGTGATTTTATTTTTAAATCAATGCAGTTTTGAGAAATTTAGTAGGTCACCTACTGGACAGAGTTTCTTTTCCTTTCTTTGTGGGACAGGATGATTACATTTTCTATGCTACTGCTTCAAAGGCATTTCGCTTTTATTATTTGCAAAACATGTCAGTTCAATATTTGGGGGAAATGTTTTGGGGAAAGAAGCAGTCACTCCATGCTTTAACAGCTATGGACTTGAAGAGTGGTGGTTTTTTGAGATGAGAAGCACATACTGCCAATACATTTAAGAAAATGCCAGCTTGTTAGCATCAGTTTTCTATTATAAATCTATTTTTATTCACTTTTAACATATGATAATCTGGCCACTCTGTAATAATCTGAGCCCCGCATTCCCCAGCAGCTGGGAGCTGGTTTTGGCCGCCTTGACTGCCCTTCAGGACTTGGCTGGAAGCCAGGCCACAAGGAAAGGCCGTGTGGAAGTCTGGTGAAGAGAATTAGTTAAGCTTTTAATTAACTCACTCTTTCCTGTTGCAGAGATGTACAGAGACTCAAATCTTCAGTTACCTTTCAAATGCTCAACAAGCCCATTTATTGAAGTAAGCGGTAACAGTTTACTGAGCCTGAAGTATTAGAGAGCAGAGGTATGCTGTTCTTGTTCAGTCGCTGAGTCGTGTCCAGTTATTTGTGATCCCATAGACTGCAGCACACCAGGCTTCCCTGTCCTGCACTATCTCCTGGAGTTTGCTCAAACTCATGCCCACTGAGTCAGTGATGCCATCCAGCCATCTCATCCTCTGTTTCTGCTTCTCCTCCTGCCCTCAATCTTTCCCAGCATCAGGGTCTTTTCCAGTGAGTCAGCTCTTCACATCAGGTGGCCAAAGTATTGGAGCTTCAGCTTCAGCATCAGTCCTTCCAATATTCAGGGGTGATTTCCTTTAAGATTGACTGGTTTGATCTCTTTGCAGAAGGAACTCTCAAGGGTCTCTCTAGCACCACAATAGCAAGGCTTTAAAGAGGAACCTGCAAGAATTTGTATAGAGATGAGAATAGAGACCTAGGAACCTGCAAGAATTTGTAGAGAGATGAGAGATCTGAGGCACCTCAAGGAGTTGGGAGCTCTGTTCCAGTTAGCATAGCCACCCTTCTAGGCATAGGAAGCAGATGTGGCATTCATCAAAGTAATATGACATTTGAATACATTCAACTTACATATTTGTATGCAGGTCAGGAAGCAACAGTTAGAACTGGACATGGAACAACAGACTGGTTCCAAATAGGAAAAGGAGTTCGTCAAGGCTGTATATTATCACCCTGCTTATTTAACTTCAATGCAGAGTACATCATGAGAAACGCTGGGCTGGAAGAAGCACAAGCTGGAATCAAGATTGCTGGGAGAAATATCGATAACCTCAGATATGCAGATGACACCACCCTTATGGCAGAAAGTGAAGAGGAACTAAAAAGCCTCTTGATGAAAGTGAAAGTGGAGAGTGAAAAAGTTGGCTTAAAGCTCAACATTCAGAAAACAAAGATCATGGCATCTGGTCCCATCACTTCATGGGAAAGAGATGGGGAAACAGTGGAAACAGTGTCAGACTTTATTTTTCTGGGCTTCAAAATCACTACAGATGGTGACTGCAGCCATGAAATTAAAAGACGCTTACTCTTTGGAAGGAAAGTTATGACCAACCTAGATAGCATGTTCAAAAGCAGAGACATTACTTTGCCAACAAAGGTTCATCTAGTCAAGGCTATGGTTTTTCCTGTGGTCATGTATGGATGTGAGAGTTGGACTGTGAAGAAAGCTGAGTGCCAAAGAATTGATGCTTTTGAACTGTGATGTTGGAGAAGACTCTTGAGAGTCCCTTGGACTGCAAGGAGATCCAACCAGTCCATTCTGAAGGAGATCAGCCCTGGGATTGCTTTGGAAGGAATGATGCTGAAGCTGAAACTCCAGTACTTTGGCCACCTCATGTGAAGAGTTGACTCATTGGAAAAGACTGATGCTGGGAGGGATTGGGGGCAGGAGGAGAAGGGGACGACAGAGGATGAGATGGCTGGATGGCATCACTGACTCGATGGACGTGAGTCTCAGTGAACTCCGGGAGTTGGTGATGGACAGGGAGGCCTGGCGTGCTGCGATTCATGGGGTCACAAAGAGTCGGACACGACTGAGCGACTGATCTGATCTGATCTGATCTGAACCTGGGTTTATCCAGACATTGTTTATTTATACCTGTGGACTATTGCCCTGGCAGGTTCCTCAGTCTGGACATATTATCTATATAAAGCTCCTTTTAAATCCTCCAATTCTTATAGATTACAAATTTTGAGTGGTCATATACTCAGGTGGCCCCTGTCTCTGAAGTCAACTTTTACATTTTTAATAATAAGAACTGTTTCTTGTTCTCACATAATAGGCAAAGTCCTGAGAAAGGGCATTCTAAAGTTGATTCATCCAAAGTGTCATTGACATAGATATAGTACCCTGTGTAAAATAGATAGCTGGTGGGAAGTTACTATTTAGCATAAGGAGCTTAGCTCAGTGCTCTCTCTGTGATGACCTAGGGTGCGATGGGGTTGTGGGAGGGAGGTTCAAGAAGGAGGGGATATATGTATACATAATAGCTGATTCATGTTGTGGTACAGCAGAAACTAACACATTGTAAAGCAATTATCCTCCAACTAATATATATAAAGTTGGTTCATCTAATGTGAAAGCAAAATGTTATGCCTACTGCTTAGTGCATTGTCAGGCACCATCTACAGAGTAGAATTGGTCATTTGCCCCTCAGGCTCATTAATGCACGCAGCCCAGCCCTAGCAGTGGGTAGGAAAGGCGGGATTAAGACTCAGCAGCCAAGTCAGCTGCCTGAGACTTTTGTATTCTGTTGGGAGGTTGGGGAAGAAGCTGAGAAGCAAAAGTGTGTGTTATAAAGATAATTTGATCTCTATTGTCTGGGGGGTTTAGTAGATATTACATATGATATAAGGGATGATAAAAGTTGACTTCCCTGGTTGTATTTTTCAAATTCAAGTGAGAGTTTTAACTAAGCTTTTGGTTTTCAAATGCTCTTCCCATGTTACCTAAAGGTAAAGAACTTTTTTCTCTTCTTCCTTCACTTCTTCCCCAGTTTCTCTCCCTCCCTAATCATCTGATTCCCCATATTCAATCTCTCCCTCAAAGCTCTCCCATCTTTTTCTTAGAAGAGATTTTATCTGAAATCTATTTTGTATTAGAGTGGTTATTTAAATTTTAATCATCTAGCTAAATTTTAATAGCTGAACTTTTTCTGTGAAAATGTTAAAGGAAAGTGATTCTTTTTGTTTTTAGTACTAGCATTTTGAGTTTAGACTTGAGCTTAAAGTCTTAGTATATATAAGAAGCACACTGGTCAACTGAAGTTTCAGATTCACGCTGTGAGAAAGACCCAAGGGAAACAGAACTAGCAAGCACTAACAAAAGAGGTTGGATTTCTTATGCCCTATATTTTCAAGCACAGTAGCTAAAGCTTTGTAAACAGACTTCCATAGAATGTGTGTGTGTGTTAGTCACTCAGTCATGTCTGATACTTTGTGACCCCATGGACTGCAGCTCGCCGCCAGTCTTCTCTGTCCATGGGATTTCCCAGGCAAGAATACTGGAGTGGGTAGATATTCCCTTCTCCAGGGGATCTTCCTGACACAGGGATTGAACCCAGGTCTCCTGCATGGCAGGTAGATTCTTTACTATCTGAGTCACCAGGAAGCCCTCCATAGAATAATCAAAAGAAATTTGAGAGATAATTTAGCCCAACCTTCTCATATTATAGGAACAAAGAGATGAAGTGACTTGTCCAAGGTCACATGGCAAGTTAGCAATGGTTAAATTCCTGTAGAAGGATCTTTTATTATGTGTCATTTAGTCAGATAATGACCTCATAGGAAATTGGGGTAACATAAAAGCAAAATATAAATTTACTTATTTTAATTGGAGGTTAATTACTTTACAATATTGTATTGGTTTTGCCATACATCAAAAAAAAAATAAATTGTTACTAATATCAAGCACTGTATTTGCACCTTCATTACAATGATTTTCAAAGCAGCTTTTCATTTAGCTGACTGTGAGGCTGACCTTGGGGACACTAGAGACTAGTCTATGCTGTCTCAGTAGCATAAGTAGGAAAGGACAGCTGTTGTGTGCGCCTCTGTCTCTGAAGTTGTCTCTTCCCATCTTGCCTTGTTGACCTCTTGACTAGAAGATACTTTAAAAAAAAAAAATTTTGTTTTGAGTGTGTCTATTTTTATATTTATTTATTTATGGCTAGGCTGGATCTTTTTTGCTGCATGTGGACTTTCTCTAGTTGCAGCAAGCGGGAGCAGCTCTCTGGTTGCCATGCACGGGCTTCTCGTAGTGGTGGCTTCTCTTGCTGTGGAGCACAGGCTCTAGGGCGTGTAGGCTCAGTAGCTGTGGCTTGTGGGCTCTAGACTGTGGGCTCAGTAGCTGTGGCGCACGAGGCTTAATTGCCCCAAGGCATGTGGAATCTTCCCAGACCAGGAATAGAACCTGTGTCCCCTACATTAGCAGGCAGATTCTTAACCACTGACCACCAGGGAAGTCCTAGAAGATAATTCTTTTTTTTTAATTTAATTTTATTTTTAATTGGAAGATAATTACTTTACAGTATTGCGATGACTTCTGCCATACATCAGCATGAATCAACCATAGGTATACATATGTTCCCTCCTTCTTAAAACCCCTCCCCATTTCACCCCTCTAGGTTATCACAGAGCACTGCTTTGGGTTCCCTGCATCATACAGCAAATTCCCGCTGGCTCTCTGTTTTACATATGGTGATGTATATGCTTCAGTACTACTCTATCCCATCCTCTCCCTCTCCTACTGTGACCCTAAGTCTATTCTTTATGTCTGCTTCTCCTATGCTGTCCTGCAAATAGGATCATTGGTTCTATCTTAGAAGATGTTCTTAAAGACATTCTTTATTCTCCTTTGTAGACACTTGAAGAGTGTTGTGAATTACATGCTGCATGGGACATCTGAAGTTCTGTATGTTAGGCATCCCTGTACGCTCTTCTGGTAAGAGTACCTGCATTGTGTTGAGTGATCTCATCTCATGATATGATTGATGTCAGTTGTGTCCAACTCTTTGGGACTCCAAGGACTATATCCCATCAGGCTCTCAAGTTCCTGGTATTCTCCAGGCAAGAATACTGCAGTGGGTAGCCATGCCCTTCTCCGGTGTATTTTCCCAACCCTGAGATTAAACCCACATCTCCTGCATTGCAGGCAGATTCTTTACCATCTGAGCCACCAGGGAAGCCCCAGCCTACCTTCCTAGGTTGTAGCAATTGATCTAATGGGACATGTGACCCAAGCTAGTCCAATGAGATTTCATTCCTTGAGTTTTTTATATATTGAAAGTTGAGATATTCTGTCCTTTGGGGTTTCTAAACTGTGATGATGTCACTTGGAGATGTGTGAAAGGTAAGAGATGTGAGGAGAGGGGAGAAAGGGATGGGGAAGAGAAATAGAAGAACAGAGGAGAATGGAGTAGGTTGAGTTCCTTAATTCCGTGATTTCTGAGATTAATGGCATCCATATCTTTCCTAGTTACATCAGCCAGTAACTCCTTTTATGTGGTAAAGTTAGTTTGAATAGGATATCTTTCACTTGTCTCTGAAAGAGTCCTAGTATACATCCCCACTTTTTCCCCTATAGTTATAGTTTAAACTAAAAGTCTATAGTGTAAATTTCCTACTCTGCCTTCCTCTGATGCTAAGTGTTAGTCATTATCAGTGTTAGTATTAATTACAATTGATGTCCATGGCTAAATTAAAAGTGCTGAATTGGTCAACATTTGAATCCAGATTAGTGACAGCAGAAGTAAATACACTTTGAATGAATAAACAAAGTGTTAAAATGAGTATTAAAAGTTTATAGGACATTTATTCTTCACCTTGAATTTACTGTGATCGGTTTGTTACTTTTTATGTCTGCATTCCTCTCTAAACTGTCTATTCTCAGGTAGAAAAATTACAGTAAAATATTAATGTTTTGCCTTTGTTAAATTCTTGGTTTGTTCATGAAAAATCTTATATTTATTTCCTTTAGAGTACCCAATATATTTCTTAGTTTTTGTAGTGTTTGAATTGTATCTGGGACCATATTTGAGGGTAAATTATGCCAGGTGTCTTGAGTTGCTCCCAGTGTGGGCTGGTTGATATACATCATTGATTTGAAACATTCGTAAAAGACTTCAACCATAAGGTAGATGTGAGAAGGTCTCTGGAGGAAAAGGTAGGAGGGGCTTGCTTACAACTGTAGCTTCTCAAAGCCTTTAAAATGCACAATCCTCCAAAGGAAACTGCAGAAGGTAGCATTTCTCAATCATTTTTCTAACCATGGGGCACATTTTTCATCATCAGCTTTGTGTCTGCTCTTGGAAGTATAGTAGTAAGCAAGGTAAAATGTTTCTCTGCTTTCACTGAATCTGTAGAACTTATAGTGGATAGGTTATTTGCCTTGCTGGAACAAGAGTACAAATGAGCAGCTAAGTATTACATGCCTGTATACTCAAAAGCTATCCATTGAGCTAACAAATTATTAAAATGTGTTCAATGCTCTTACCCTGATGGACATACCTGCAAAATGACCTGGAATGCAGACTTTCATTTAGAATTTTTGGATTTCTTGGCATTTGGTGCCCTGGCTGGCTATCTGCTTCTGAGTCTCTTTCCCACTTCTCTTCCCACCCCAGGAGAAGTTTTGCTGGCACATGTTTTTCATCCTAAATCTACCCTCCTGGTCCTGAGGAAGTGCCCAGGGCAGAGGCACCAGAGCTGGGTTCTAATTACTGCTTCTCACTGTATCAGCTCTGGATCACCTGTGTTCTGAGGGATGTGTTTTAGGAACCTGATTGAGTTCATCATTTTGTGACAACCTTGAGAAGATTATGCATAGAATTTTGTTTTGTTGTGTTGTGGATTTGTCTTTTTTTTTTCATGCCATAGAATTTTGACTTAAATATAGTGTTATCTTTTGTGACAAGATGCACGTTAGAATGTTGAAATAGTTCCTATAACTCTGGAATTATATTAAATGAATTCACCTGTTTTCCAGAAGTCAGATTTAAACTATAACATATTTCTTCTTAAGCCTAGAAGTATTTGATAAGAGCTTCTGAACCTCAAAGGCCTGCTCAGAGCACACTGGATTCTGTAAGAGAAGTTGAGCACTATCAACCTCGCCTAGTGTTTGAAAAAGGGGCAGCGTGTACTGTTAGGAAGTTGAATTAACAGCAGTTGGCAAGAAAAAAGAGGAATGCAAAAGGCTGACAGAGAAACTACAAAAGCACAGCCCTGCCATCGTTGGCTCGCAGTGTATAGGAATGGACGGCCTTACACCCCTCAGTCCTTGTCTCATAGGACTTTACATGAGTCTCCAATAGACTTAAAGAGTGAAATTACTTTGATAATACTCTTTATTTAAAAAATGATATTATGGTGCAATGGACTCTTTGTACATATTTAGAAAAACAGTGCTTTGAAATAAGGGCTTCTGTTATTAGTAACATTCACCTACGTGGAATATCTAACAAGTGAAAGTGTTAGTCGTTCAGTTGTGTCCGACCCTTTGAGACCCCATGGACTGTAGCCCGCCAGGCTCCTGTGTCCATGGAATTCTCCAGGCAAGAATACTGGAGTGGGTAGCCATTCTCTTCTCCAGGGGATCTTCCCAACCCAGAGATTGAATCCAGAGATCAAACCCAGGTCTCCTGCATTGCGGGCAGATTCTTTACCATCTGAGCCACCAGGAAAGCCCAGAATATCTAACAAAGACATTAATGTATTTACTAGTTGCTAAAAACTTAATCGATTAATGGCGTTCACCAGCATAAGAATTATCATTCTTACACTTAAAATCCTGCACAGCATGACTTGTTTCTCTTTGAAAGGAGGCTGTACTTTTTCAGCATTCTCCTACCCATACTGCATGGAGTTCTAGGAAGTCCTTTGAAGACAAGTGTACTAGGAGGAACTCAGATCGCCCCGGTAAAGGTTGCTTTTACCCTTGATGGGAGAATCATTCCTGCCCACTAACAGACCAGTTTTGAGGGAGCTCGAGCAGTGTTTGTTAAAGAATATTGACTAGCTGGATCATTGCTTATTGGATTTGATTAATGTCTTCATTTTCTTTAGACATTTCCTGAAATCATTTTGTGATCTTCCTCTGGCAAAATGTTTATTTGCCAGTGAATTCAGTGGACGAGCATGGAGAACAATGAATGTGCTGGTATTACATATGTGCCATGAATGTAAGTTGTTGATAGACATTGACTATGACAATACTGTGCCACAGACTTTTTTGTTCTTTGCAGCTGAGCTTCAGAGACAGAAACTATGCTTGATTGCACAATGTCTCCCATAGAAATTATAAGGAGAATGCCATGCTCTAACTGTGGTTATTTACACAGAACAGCCCAACTCCCTGTTTCCCCTCTGGCTTTTCTTAAGCAAGCAATTTATTCGCAACAGTTTTAAATTTCAAATCAATATTTCTATTAAAGTAGTTTTACACTTTTCATCTTTATGAATGGACAAGTCTTAGAAGGGAATCCAACTGCGCTTAAGCGGGAAGACAAGGCTATTGATAAAACACATTCTAGGGGCATCTATGAAAATGAAGTATTTCTGTTTATCTTTAAACACAGAAATAAATGTGAATGGACATATAATGTAACTTTTATCACTAATTAGATATTAAGTAAAATTGGTTTCTGTGAAAGAAAGTAGATTGATTGGTGTCAAATTAGAAAAATGATCACTTGTATGTGCAACATTAAAAAAAGATATGTGAACTTATCTCCAAAACACAAACAGAAGACAAATGTACAGTTATCATAGGGGAGGGGGGGTGGGGCAATGGATATATTAGGAGGATGGGATTAACAGATACACAACTAAATATAAAACAGATAATCAACAGGGACCTACTGAATAGCACAGGGAACTGTACTCAATATTTTGTAATAACTTGTAAGGGAAGAGAATCTGAAGAAGAATATATATATCTGAATAGCTGTACTGTATACTTGAAATTAACGCAGTACTGTAAAACAACTATACTTCAAGTAAAAAATAAAAATAATTTAAAAAATTAAAAATGCATTTGGTGGCTTGAAAGTAATAAGCACTTTGCTCTTTTAAAGTTGGTAAAGAGTGTTCTTCAATGAGGGGGTCTTCAGTAGATCTCAGGTAGAGCAAATTTACTTTGTGGGTCGGGGAGTTTATAAACATTCCTGAGGTTGTACCAAGTGCTTATACTGAGATACTATTGAAATTATTTTCCATTAATTTAGGGAAGTGGGATGATGAGTTTTTTAAATTACTGAAAATCACATACATATTTATTGTAGAAAATAATACTTACTGCAGAAAACTCAGAAAATACAAATAAATAAACAGAATAAAAATTAAATAAGTAAATAACAAAAAATCATAAAGAGATGAATATCATTAATATTTTGCTCTGTTTTATCTGTGTGCTTATAAAAAGATTTTATTATGCATTTATTATTTTGCTATGACTTAGTACATAACTTTTGTGAAACAAAAATTAAAATCTACGAAAGTATACATCTCCAAGTCTAGCTTTCATTCTTGTCTCTGTTTTTTTGATAACTCAGATCTGCTTTTATTAGATTTGTGTGTATTCTTCCACTGTTTTTTAAAATAAAAAACCTTAAAAGATATTATGTTTTAGAGCAGTTTTAGATTGGCAGGGAAACTGAGAGAAAAGTACAGAGATTTTGGTACCCCTGTGTCCACACACATGCATAGCCTCCCCCATTATCAACATTCCCCGCCAGAGGAGTGCATGTGTTACGATGGATGAACCTATACTGACACATCATTGTCTCCCAAAGTCTGTCGTTTATATCAGGGTTTACTCTTGGTGTTGTATATTCTGTGGGCTTGTACAAATTTATAATGAAGCCAATCGACCATTATTATATCACACAGGGTATTTTCACTGCCTAAAGAATCTTCTGTGCCCTGCCTTTTCATCCCTCTCCCCACCCTTAACCCCTGGCAACCACTGATCTTTTCACTGTTTCCATGGTTTTTCCTTTTGTAGAATGTTGTATATTTGGACTCCTGCAGTGTATGGCTCTTTCACATTGACTTCTTTCCCTTAGTAATATGCATTTAATATTACTCCATGTCTTTTCATGGCTTGAGAGTTCGTTTCTTTTTGGTACCGAATAATATTCCACTGTCTGGCTGTGCCATGGTTTATTTATCCATTTACCTACCGAAGGACATTATGCATGCTTCCAAATTTTGGTAGTTATGAATAAAGCTGCTATAACTACTTATGTGCAGGTTTTTGTGTGGACCTAAGTTTGCAACTCCTTTGTGTAAATTACCAAGAGGTGTAATTGCTGGATGGTATGACAAAGAGTATGTTTAGTTTTATAGGCAGCAGCCAAGTCTCTTCCAAAGCAGCTGTGCCATTTTCTAGTCCCATCAACAATATACGAGAATTCCTGTTGCTCCACACCTACACAGACATTTAGTGTTAACATTTTTCTGGATTTTGGCCAAGAATGACCAAATAGTTACATTAGTATATCATTTGCATTTTTCTGATGACAAATGATGTGTAACATCTTTTTCATGTTTATTTTCCTTCTGTTTATCTTCTTTGGTGAGGTATCTCTTTGATTTCTGGCCCATTTAAAAATTATGGCTTTTTTTTTTTTAAGAAAAAAAAAAAAAACAGTAAGCTGTTGAGTTTTTAAAGTTTCTCTATATTTTGGGTAACAGTCCTTTGTCAGATGTATATTTTGCAAATATTTTGTCCCAGTACATGACTTCTCATTCTCTTGGTGTTGTCTTTTGCAGAGCAGAAGTTTTCAATTTTAGTAAGTTCTGCTTTTCAGTTCTTTCTTTCAGGGATCATGTCTTTGCTGCTGCTGCTGCTAAACTGCTTCAGTCATGTCTGACTCTGTGCGACCAGCCCACTAGGCTCCTCTGTCCCTGGGATTCTCCAGGCAAGAATACTGGAGTGGGTTGCCATTTCCTTCTCCAATGCATGAAAGTGAAAAGTGAAAGTGAAGCCACCCAGTCGTGCCCGACTCTTAGCGACCCCATGGACTGCAGCCTACCAGGCTCCTCCACCCAAGGGATTTTCCAGGCAAGAGTACTGGAGTGGGGTGCCATTGCCTTCTCCACATGCCTTTGCTACTGTATCTAAAAAGTCATCATCATAGTCCAGGTCATACAGGTTCTCTCCTATGTTATGTTCTAGAAATTAGTTTTTTGCATTTTACATTTAGGTCTATAATCCATTTTGAGTTAATTTTTGTGAAGGGTGTGAATTTGGGTCTAGATTAATTTTTTTTTTGCATGTGGATGTCCAATTGGTCTAGCACCTTTGTTGAAAATATGACTTTTGCTCCATTGTATTGCCTTTGCTCCTTTGTCAGAGATCTGTTGACTGTATTTATATGGGTCTAGTTCCTATATATATCAATACTTTTTATGCCTTAAATAATTTTATTTTTATTCTTTTATTCAGAATTCACCAAGAAGTCTACTTTGTCCGTCTATTCTCAAGCAGTGCTATTGCCACGGGGGGAGTACATGGAACATGGGCTGTGGCTCTGTGTGGTGTTTCTTGAGAGGCTGCTATGAAGTTTCCTAAGTGGCAGTGCATGCTTGCTAAGTCGATTCAGTCGTGTCCAACTCTTTGCAACCCTATGGACCATAGCCCACAAGGCTCCTCTGTCCATAGGATTTTCCAGGCAAGAGTACTGGAGTGGGTTACCTTGCCCTTCTCCAGCTGATCTTCCCAACCCAGAGAAATTGAAGCTGCGTCTCTTATGTCTCCTGCATCGGCAGGCACGTTCTTTACCACTAGCACCACCTGGGAAGCCCAGCAAGTGGCAGAGGGTTATGGATAAGGAGTCATCATTATCAACAAGAACAAGAACAACCATCAGGTGATCTATTGAGCATCTTTACATTCCATCTCTGTTTTTGTATCTAGGAAAATTTAAAGTTTGGAGATAGAGAATTTCTGTATTACTTGTGTGGATATGGGATAGGTTCTGCCTAGGAGACGGATGTGTGGTTACATGCTTCCTTTTGGGGGTGCACTGTAGTTTGTTGTTAACTAAAATATTCGGCCAATATTTTTGTCTTTGGTTCAGGCTAAGGCTTTTGGAAGGATGACTAGATGAAAGTCTACTTCAGTTGTCATCCCTAAACATTCAGCAGTGTGGTCATGTAAGTTACTACCATTGTTGAATCAGCAAAACAATGCCAACAACATGAACAAGGCATTCAATTCAGATTTACTACCACTACCTGGATCAATCCTAAAGGAAATCAGCCCTGAATATTCACTGGTAGGAATGATGCTGAAGTTGAAGCTCCAGTACTTTGGCCACTTGATGCGAAGAACCGACTCATTAGAAAGGACCCTGATGCTGGAAAGATAGAAGGCAGGAGAAGGGGATGACAGAGGATGAGATGGTTGGATGGCATCACTGACTCAATAGACATATTGAGCAAGCTCTGGGAGATGGTGAAGGACAGGGAAGCCTGGCGTGCTGCAGTCTATGGGGTCACGAAGAATCAGACATAACTGAGCAACTGAACAACAGCAACGTGGATATTCACTTTCAAACAGATTACATTCCATTTGTAGTTCGTGATGAAAAAAAATCTCTGTAGATTCTAAATGTTGAGAGTCTATCCATCTGTTGAAGTATAAATGTAAATGTTATTGCCAGAGTGAAATGCACCAATACTTAATGTTGTAGATATTAAAATTATTAGAATAATCAAAATATTTCAAATAATAAATGTATAAGGAAATAGATCTAAAGTAAAGATTAATATTAAGATAGAACATGTTAGCTAGATAACTTTAGAAAGAATATTATATCATTTTAGAGCCAGTGAATATTTATAGAATTTAAATAGTACAAGAAAGAATAATAGAAATCATAGCACAGAGATTAGAATTAATCTTTGAAGTTGTATTACTGCTCAAATATTAATGAAAATAATCTTTAAAACTATTCTTATTGTACAGTATTTTTTAGTTATTTAATTCTGTTTAGGCCATGAGTCATTCAGGAAAAAATTCTCTTTAGAAATTCTTCATATCTTGAAGGATGGATAAAAAGTAAAATGTTAAGTTTGACCTCTTCAATTTGACAAGGTGGGAAAACAACCCAAATCAGGTACACTATCTGTATTAAACCATGTCTTTGATCTAGACATAACAAAGAATATACAGAAAGGGAGACAACATTAAACAAAAATGAAGAACTCCTAAATATGCCCCTCTACCAACCTCAGTTGAAAGAATGAATCTATTTAGTTTCACACATGATGTGTATGGTGAACACAGGAGCAACCCATCAGCTGACAGTTTCAAGGAATTGTTCTTCTTATGTTAAATTTTAAATAATTTACCAGTGGTTTTAATGAAAAATTTTAGTAAAAACTACTTTGGGGGCAAAAATCCGAAGATTCTGACATCTAAGAAATTCAGTCTATGGTGGTGACCTAAGGGTTTGGTCTTAGATTTGGCTGAATATTGATTTTAACATTTGTTTATTTTGTATTACCACATAATTTGGTGCATATCTACTTTTTTTTAGAGCACTACACCTTCCCTGCTTTATAATAATAAAAAAAAATGAGCTCACAGTGCTACTAATGAGATAGGACATCTTTCCTCTGTGTTTTTGTTATTGATTCACTTTGTGATTTTTTTTCTTCTCTGAAATGTTTGTTTTTGTTCATTTTCTTTGTTTTTGTTTCATTTTTGTTCATTTCTTAGGAGGTGATAGTTATCTTTTGTTTTCTTACAGCTTTGTAAGAGTTCTTCAATTTTGTTTATCTGTGTTTTATCATTCATTTTGTAGCTTTTGTTTCTCCACTCCTTTTTTGATGAACAGAAATTTAAATTTTAATTTGTCAATTTTATTGGTATATTTTGTTTGAAAAGTTCTTTCCTAACATGAGGTTACAAAGGTATTCACCTATATTTTTTTTCTAAAAGTTCTGAAGTTTTGCCCTTCATATTTAAATCTTAAATCAGTTCAAAATTTCATTTTTTGTGTGTCTGTATTATGACAAGGATCACATTTTATTTCCATTTGAATAGCCAGTTCTTTCAGTACTAGTCAATGAATAGTCTGTTTCAGTGACCTTCAGTGTCGTCTCTGGCATAAATCAAGCTCCAATCTGTGTGTGGGTCTGCTTTTGGCCTCTCTTCCACTGATCAATTTATTTATTCATGGACAATTATTAAATTTTAAAACTACCTTGGATTTATAATGTCTTGATTTTGGTGCAAAATGTGTGTTCCTAACTTGTTCTCTTTCTCCTTCAACAGTATCTCAACTATTTGTATGCTTTGCTTCTCCTTATAAATTTAAAAGTTCGATCGTCAATTTATTTGAAATTTTTGTTTCTTGAAGTAAACTTTACACAAGATAAAACACAGCATTTTAATGTACAATTCAATGAGTTTTGAAAAATGTATAACCGAAAGTGTACAAGTGTATTGTTCAGTTGCTAAGTTGTATCTAACTTTTTTGCAACCTCATGGACTGTAGTCCCCCAGGTTCCTCTGTCCATGGGATTTTCCAGGCAAGAATACTGGAGTGGGTTGCCATTGCCTCCTCCAAGGGATCTTCCCCACCCAGGGGTTGAACTTTGCATCTCTGGCATCTTTTACATTGGCAGATGGGTTCTTTACCACTGAGCCACCTGGGAAGCCACAAAACCATATATAGCCAGTAGCCAATCAAGATGTAGAATGATTCTCTCACCTCAGAAAGTTCCCTTGTGATCCCTTTCAGTTCCTCTCTACTTGCCAGAAGCAAGCACTGTTCTGGTTTTCTATTATCATTAGTTTTGTGTGTTGTTGGAATCTTAAATAAATTCATTTGTTATGTATTCTTTTCTGTCTGACTTTCGCTCAACATGTTTTTGAGATTTATTCATGTTTTGTGTATCAGATCAGATCAGATCAGTCGCTCAGTCGTGTCCGACTCTTTGCCACCCCATGAATCGCAGCACGCCAGGCCTCCCTGTCCATCACCAACTCCCCCCGGAGTTCACTCAAACTCACGTCCATCGAGTCAGTGATGCCATCCAGCCATCTCATCCTCTGCCGTCCCCTTCTCCTCCTGCCCCCAATCCCTCCCAGCATCAGAGTCTTTTCCAATGAGTCAACTCTTCTCATGAGGTGGCCAAAGTACTGGAGTTTCAGCTTTAGCATCATTCCTTCCAAAGCAATCCCAGGGCTGAGCTCCTTCAGAATGGACTGGTTGGATCTCCTTGCAGTCCAAGGGACTCTCAAGAGTCTTCTCCAACACCACAGTTCAAAAGCATCAATTCTTCGGCGCTCAGCCTTCTTCACAGTCCAACTCTCACATCCATACATGACCACAGGAAAAACCATAGCCTTGACTAGATGAACCTTTGTTGGCAAAGTAATGTCTCTGCTTTTGAATATGCTGTCTAGGTTGGTCATAACTTTCCTTCCAAGGAGTAAGTGTCTTTTAATTTCATGGCTGCAGTCACCATCTGCAGTGATTTTGGAGCCCAGAAAAATAAAGTCTCACACTGTTTCCACTGTTTCCCCATCTATTTCCCATGAAGTGGTGGGACCGGATGCCATGATCTTCATTTTCTGAATGTTGAGCTTTAAGCCAACTTTTTCACTCTCCACTTTCACTTTCATCAACAGGCTTTTTAGTTCCTCTTCACTTTCTGCCATAAGGGTGGTGTCATCTGCATATCTGAGGTTATTGATATTTCTCCCGGTAATCTTGATTCCAGTTTGTGTTTCTTGTTTTCTAAAATTGTTGAGTAATTTTCCATTGCGTGGATATCTCACAATTTGTTAGTCCATTCTCATGCTGATGGTCATTTGGGTTGTTTTCAGTTTTTGGCTATAATTCATAAAGCTGCCCTAAATATTCATTTTGTATGGACTTATATTTTCATTTCTCTTGGCAACTACCTAAAAATGGAGTTGGAGGGTGATAGCATAGAAATATGTTTAGATTTATAAGAAACTTCCAAATAATTTCCTAAGTAGTTGTGTCGTTTTACATGCCCACAAGCAATGCATGAGCGTTCCGGTTGCTCACATCCCTCCGAAGTGTTTAGGAGTATCAGTCTTCAATTTTGGCCATTTTAGTGGGTGTGAGGTCATATCTCACTGTGTTTTCTTACACATCACCCTGGTGAGTAGTACTGCTGTGCACCTTGGGTTTATTGTTCATTTGTAGATGTTTGTTTGTTTGTTTTAGGAAGCAAAGGGAAGTTTTACTCTTCATTATTACTTTAATTTTGGTTGTCCTGGGTCTTTGTTGCTGTGTGCATGCTTTCTCTAGTTGCAGGACATGGAGGCTAGTCTCTGTTGGGTTTTTGGGCTTCTCATTGCTGTGGCTTCTCTTGTTGTGGAGCACAGGTTCTAGGTGCCTGGGTTTCAGTGGTTGTGGCTTGCAGGCTCTAGAGCACAGCCTCAGTAGTTGTGGCTCATGGGCTTAGTTGCTCCTCAGCATGTGGAATCTTCCCAGACCAGCGGTTGAACCCATGTCCCCTGCATTGGCAGGCAGATTGCTATCCGCTGTCCCACCAGGAGAGTCCTGTAGATGTTCTTTTGTGAAGTGTCTGTTCAAGTTTTTGCCTATTTATTATGTTGGAATTGTGTCTTGATATTATTGAGTTGTATGAGTTCCTTTTATATCCTGGATATAAGATCTTTGTCATATACTTGTATTGTGAATAGTTTCTCCCAATCTGTGGTTCTGAGTTTATTTTCATAACAGTTTTCATTAGCAGTTGAGTGCTGCTAATTTTGAATTGTCTGTGATTTTGTTCAACAGCCTTTATTCTAATCATTTGGGACATGTTCACTTGACAGAGAGTTCTTGTTTGACAGTTTCTTCCTTCAGCAGTTTAAAAATATCATTTCATTGTCTTCTGACTTCTATTATTTCTGATATGAACTCTGCCATGGCTTGTGTTGTTGTATATTATGTACTTTTTTTCTCTATTAGATTTTCTCTTTAACTTCAGTTGTCAGCAGTTTGACTACCATGTACCTAGGTTTTGTTCCCTTTGCATTTATTTTCTTTGGGGATCACAAAGCTTTGTGGAGCTATAAGTTGATGTTTTCCACCACAGTTGTAAAATTTTGGCCATCATTTTTCCTGATGTTCAAGCTGGTTTTAGAAAAGGAAGAGGAACCAGAGATCAAATTGCCAACATCCGTTGGATCCTGGAAAAAGCAAGAGAGCTCCAGAAAAACATCTATTTCTGCTTTATTGACTATGCCAAAGCCTTTGACTGTGTGGATCACAATAAACTATGGAAAATTCTGAAAGAGATGGGAATACCAGACCACCTGATCTGCCTCTTGAGAAATTTGTATGCAGGTCAGGAAGCAACAGTTAGAACTGGACATGGAACAACAGACTGGTTGCAAATAGGAAAAGGAGTTCGTCAAGGCTGTATATTGTCACCCTGCTTATTTAACTTCTATGCAGAGTACATCATGAGAAACGCTGGACTGGAAGAAGCACAAGCTGGAATCAAGATTGCCGGGAGAAATATCAATAACCTCAGATATGCAGATGACACCACCCTTATGGCAGAAAGTGAAGAGGAACTAAAAAGCCTCTTGATGAAAGTGAAAGTGGAGAGTGAAAAAGTTGGCTTAAAGCTCAACATTCAGAAAACGAAGATCATGGCATCCAGTCCCATCTCTTCATGGGAAATAGATGGGGAAACAGTGGAAACAGTGTCAGACTTTATTTTTCTGGGCTCCAAAATCACTACAGATGGTGACTGCAGCCATGAAATTAAAAGACGCTTACTCTTTGGAAGGAAAGTTATGACCAACCTAGATAGCATGTTCAAAAGCAGAGACATTACTTTGCCAACAAAGGTTCATCTAGTCAAGGCTATGGTTTTTCCTGTGGTCATGTATGGATGTGAGAGTTGGACTGTGAAGAAGGCTGAGCGCCGAAGAATTGATGCTTTTGAACTGTGATGTTGGAGAAGACTCTTGAGAGTCCCTTGGACTGCAAGGAGATCCAACCAGTCCATTCTGAACGAGCTCAGCCCTGGGATTGCTTTGGAAGGAATGATGCTAAAGCTGAAACTCCAGTACTTTGGCCACCTCATGTGAAGAGTTGACTCATTGGAAAAGACTCTGATGCTGGGAGGGATTGGGGGCAGGAGGAGAAGGGGACGACAGAGGATGAGATGGCTGGATGGCATCACTGACTCGATGGATGTGAGTCTCAGTGACCTCCGGGAGTTGGTGATGGACAGGGAGGCCTGGCGTGCTGCGATTCATGGGGTGGCAAAGAGTCGGACACGACTGAGCGACTGATCTGATCTGATCTGATCTGATGTATATGTGTATATATATGGGCTTCCCAGGTGGTGCTAGTGGTAAAGAACCTGCCTGCCAATGTAGGAGATAAGAGAGACATGGGTTCACTCCCTGGGTCAGGAAGATCTCCTGGAGGAGGGCACGGCAACCCACCCCGGTATTCTTGCCTGGAGAATCCCACGGAGAGAGGAGCCTGGTGGGCTACAGTCCATGGGGTCACATAGAGTTGGATGTGACATAGCAGGCATGCACTCACATATGTATATATGTATAAATATATCTACCTATATATATATAAAATTATTTGTCCCTTGTCTTCTCTCCTCCATCTGGGACTCTAGTTGCACTTTATGCATTAGACCATTTTATATTGTCCTTCAGGTCACAGTTAATTTTTCTCAAGTACTTTCTCTTTGCTCTGTTGGATAATTCTTTTTGATTGGCCTTCATTTTAACTTTCTTCTACAGTCTCCAATATACCTTTAAGCCCATCTGAGAATTAAAAAAAAAATGTGTGTGTGTGTGAAAGTTGCTCAGTCATGTCCAACTCTTTGTGATCCCATCGGCTGTAGCCTGCCAGGCTCCTCTGTCTGTGGGATTCTCCAGGCAAGAATACTGGAATGGGTGGCCATTCCTTTCTCCAGGGGATCTTCCTGACCCAGTGATCGAACTGGGGTCTCACATTGCAGGCAGGTTCTTTACCATCTGAGCCACCAGGGAAGCCCTTTAAAAAAATAGCATAATTTACAGTTATAAGGCTTCCATTCAGCTCTTCCTTTACAGTTTCTATTTCTTTGCTGCAATTTCTCATATGCTTATTATGATCCTCTTTTCCATAAAAATATGAATTTATAATACCTATCTTAAAATGCGTATCTGCTAATACTAAAATCCAGATCAGATCTGTGTTTATTGCCTGCTATTTTTCTTGGTTATAAGTCATAGTTTTCCAATTTTTCATATATCTAATAATTCACTATTATATGCTGGGCATTGTTATGATCCACTTTGGAGAGGTTGGTTTTTTTTTTTTTTTTTTAATGCTGTTAAGTACTGTGTTATAAGACAGAACAAGTTACTGGCAAATCTTTTTGGTTTTGACAAGTGTGCTTTGATTTTTTTCCCCTTATATCACAATTATTTGTGAAAATTTTAAAAATCTCTCATATATTTACACACACGTTGTCTTGTACCACTTCAAGATATTTTGCTAATCATGAAATTATTACATTCTATTATTAATTTCTTTCTATGTATGTTCTATTTCTTTAATTACCTTGTGACCCCCAGGGATGGATCCTCATTTTATAGCTTTTCATAGTCACAGGATGTGACACACAGCTGGCTTTCAATAAAAGTTATTATTTTAATGAATATGAAGGATATCTTGCTGTGGTCCTTTGGGCTTTGCTCCAGCATTTCTTCCATAGTTAGATTTATTCCAATGTTATGAGTATTGAACACTGAGTTCATTCATTCATTCACTCACATACATCCATTGATCTGTTCACTCACCAAATATTTGTTGAGGACCTACTATATGCCAGTTCTTATTCTGATGCTGTGATTACAGCAGTGAATAAGTTGAACAATGTTCACACTCTCATAGAAGTTACGAGTTTGTGGTTTTTGAGAGTTTAGCCTAGTTACTCCATGGTATTGCTTCCTTGGCATCCATTTTGTTTGGCCAACCAGCCTGCAAGAGCCTTAAATGGACACTGTTCCCTTTATGTAAGAGCATGCCCTAGATAACAGAATCAGAAGTAATTTTAAGTTCTTGATATGACTTCCCTAAGGGCCCTTGTGATAAGCAGGCTTCCTGACCTCCCAGGACCTTCCAGGACCTTCCTTTTTTTGTACATCTTAGGTAAGACCCCTGTGGAGCTTACTGAAATGCTGCTTCTTCTGATTTGAATCGACCAATCTGATCTTAGCCTGGAAACCTTAAAGCACAACCTCAAACCCCGTGGGTGCTAACAAAGGCTGGTGCCCCAGATTCCATCCCCTTCTCTGCTTGCACCCTGGCCTCCCAGTGAGGCCCCTCAAAACGTCCTGTGTACTTCCTCCAGGACCTGTGAGCAATGAAATTCTTTATTTCAATTTAGCTTCTGGTCTTCTGCTCCTTGTCATCTGGCATCCTGCACTCTACTTAACAAACGTTAATTTAACATTTGCTAACTAACAAATAGGCTTCCCTGGTAGTTCAGAAAGTAAAGAATCTGCCTGCAGTGCAGGAGACCAGGGTTCAATCCTTGGGTCAGAAAGATCCTCTGGAGAAGGGAATGGCAACCCACTCCAGTATTCTTGCCTGGAGAATTCCATGGACAGAGGAGCCTGGCAGGCTCCAGTCCATGGGGTCTCAGAGTTGGACACAACTAACAGTTAATAATGGTAATTAAATTATATAAAATAAGTATTCCCTAATAATAAGAGAATGAACAAGTAACTTCACAGATAAACTGGGTATTCTATGAAGATAAAGAATAAAGAAGGTAGTTACTGTGACGAAGATGCATGTGTATTCTTAACAATAGAGGTGTGAGGAAAGGCCTGTCTCAGTAGGTGATACTTGAGCAAAGATCTTAAGCAATTAATCAAGCCCTGATTTGTAGCATTTGCCAATACCTATGGTATCGGGAAGATCTCCTTGAGGAGGGCATGGAAACCCACTCTACTATTCTTGTCTGGAGAATCACATGGACTGAGGAGCCTGGCAGGCTACAGTCCATAGGGTTGCAGAGTTGGACACGACTGAAGCAACTTAGCATGCATGCATGTAGTATAAATGCTTCCATTGTGGCTGAGTTCAAGCTGCCAACGTGACATCAATGAAGGTGGAATTGGGAAGAGATGTCAGTAGTACCATGTTGTATAGCAATTCCACCATTCAGTTATAATAGATGTAAATAACATCTAGAGGCTGGGTGACAGTGAAATGAGGTAAAATACATTATAAAAGGTGAAGTAGTAAAATGAATACAATTCAATGAAGTTTAATTTTTAATAATGGCTGTGTTTAATGATAAGCTTGTAGAATTCCTAAAAATTTAATAATTGGCACTTGCAAACCTGTGTAAACTGGCTCCAGCACACTACTTACTGTGGAAGGGTAACTGGCCTGAGAGGACCTTCGGACAGCCCTCTGCAATATTACCTGGGTGCCCTTCAGCCAATACCCCTACTCTGCAGCGTACCTTTCAGACCTTTCCACGTAGTCCTGGAGGGATTTGTACAAGGGTCCTCATCGAAGATTGTAGGATGGGAAATTGGAAGCAACGTGAAGGTCTAAGCCTAGGGGAATGGAAAGCTGTCATGCAGTGCACACAGCATCCGGCACGATGTCTCTGTTCACCGCAGACACAAGCACTCACCTAACAACACTTCATATTTGTCAAGGGCACACACATTAAGGCATATTCCAAACATGCTGGAGTAGGAGGTGATGTGCCTAAAGAAAGTAGTGAGCTTTGGGATAGCTCATGGAAGGAAGAAATATAGACTTGAATAAAGTAAAATCAGAATTGGGCTTTATTCTGATCAATGAGGACAGTTGGCCTTGATCTGAAGGGTCTGGATTTCTGACGTCTCCATGGCCCAGGTGCAGAAGGAGGACCTGTGAAACGTGAGTGGATGTGCTAAACAGAACTTATAAGCAGAAATTTTTGAGTCATCCTATATGTCCACCATGCTCTCTTTTCTCCCTGTCATGAGAATAATGATGTCTCAGATTGGGGATTCCTCAACCTGGATCCTGCAGTAAAGAGATTATGAAGTAGAACCACACCCAAAGTCAATATATAATACAAGTGAGAAATCTACTTTGTTGTGAGCCATTCAAATTTGGGATGATTTCTTATTGTTGTATTATGTAGCCTAATCTTAGTGATACAAAATAATTATTTTTAAAATGCTTATCATTG